>NW_006408538.1:8996329-8997090 GCF_000296735.1 Chrysochloris asiatica | reverse complement strand
ATCATGTTTTGTTTTAGATTGCTCATTCTTACTGTTCATACGCACATTATAGCATGATATTGTGTGAACACATAGCAGTGTATTTATCCATGAAAACTGGCGTGGCACTGTGGGTTAATGTGTCAGACTACAAAGACATTTAAACTGCAAGGTTGGCGGTTCAATGTCACCTGCAACTCCTTGGAAACTCTATACAGGTTCGCTGTGGGTCAGAACTGACTTGATGGTATTTAACTTTTTTTGACAATTAGTGATTATAGACATTAAGGTGTTATGATTCAGCTGCTCTAGTACGTAACTTTGGGTTATGATATGTATGTGCTTCTGCTGGATGTACATATATATACTCACACACCCCCTCCCACCAAAATATTGGTTTTGCTGGGTCCTAGAATATGCATGTTTTACAATCACGAAGATTGCCAAATTGTTTTCAAAATGTTACTCTACATTATCCACCAATCATGATACATGAGAGTACTAATACCTCCAGAGCTCATCATAATTTGTAACTTTCTACATTTTTTTTCATTTTAGCCATTATGGGACATAAGTAAGGATATCTCATAATTTTCATTTGTACTTTGATATCTAATGACTGAATCCTGATTAATACATGCTCTTTTGACCATTTCTGTATTTTCTTTATTAAGTGATTTTTCAGTTTTGTTTTCTAAATTGTTTTGCTCTTTGGAGAAATTAATTTTTTTTTTCTCTCTATATGTAGGCTTGAAAGAAATCTATACATTCTGGCTATGAGT
>NW_006408538.1:8989001-8993184 GCF_000296735.1 Chrysochloris asiatica | reverse complement strand
GACATGTGCCGATATGGTCATCTGCTTTTGCTTCTTGGACATGTTTAATGTTTATCTGTGGCCCTAGTAATTAATTAAGTATGTGTTTTGGTAATATTTTATGTGTTCTGATTACCTCCAGGAAGATGTGATCAGGTTGTGGTCTTCCTTTTCATACTCTTTATTGCTTAACTCAGAGTAACTTTTTTTGGGCCTCAGTTGGGCCTGGGCCTCGGCGGCAGGCTGTTTGGGCCTCAGGTGGATGGGTTGAGCCTAGGACGGGCGGTTTGGGCCTCTGGGGGCCTTGGCGTCAGCAACCAGGCTGCAGGAGGATTGGGCCTCGTACATGTGGTTTGGGCCTCAGGTGGGCGGTTTGGGCCTCCGGGGGCCTGGGTATCAGCAGCTGGGCATCGGGTGGCTTGGGCCTCAGTGGGCGGTTTGGGCCTTGGTGGGTCTGTGCCTCAGGGACCCGGCTGAGGGCGGGTTGGGTCTCAGGGGCACTGGGCCTTGACGACCAGGCTACGAGGTAGATTGGGCCTCAAGGGTCCTGGGCCTCAGCGACCTGGCTATGAGGCAGTTGCGGGTAGGCGATTTTGACCTTGTTTGGGCCTGGGCCTTTGTGAGCAGTCTGTGGGTGGGTTGGGACTTAGGGCAGGCCTTGGCCTCAGTGGGAGTGTCTGGGCCTTGGGAGGGCCTTGGCCTCAGTGGGTGGGCCTGTATCTTGGGCGTTCCTGAGCCTGGGCGGCTTGGCAGAGGGCTGGTCTAGGCCGGGGCAGTAGAGGACTGGGGTTAGTGGCTGTAGGGAGGTATTGTCCGTATCTGATGACGTAAAAAATGCCTCTCTCAGTCTCTCTGTACCATGGGTACCCTGAATTTCCTGATATTCACGCCAATATCCCTCTCTATTTGTTTGGCTTTGTTAGTTTATGCTTCCTTTTCTCTGGAAATGCAGCCTTCTAAGTGGGGTTGCTCTAGCTCTGCATTCCAAGGTCTGCTGGGGGCAGAGGCACTCGCCAGCACGGGCGCGGAAGCGGGAGCCACGTGCAGGCAGGCAAAAGCTTAAAATGCCTGTAATTCCTTAGCAATTTGATCTTTTAAAAAACGAGTTCAGAATGTTGAAATATAATACCTTATGTTTGTTCAAAGGCTGTCTGTCTGCTAGACAGAGGTTTTCTATGTGCGATTCCACCCCTTTTCCCCTAGAGCCCTACCTGAGCTGCCTGGTCTGGGAAGAGCTGCCCTTAGTCCTCTATTATCTTTTAACTCATTTTCCAAAGCCCTTTTTGAATCCTTCATACGTTGTTAACCCGGTGCAGTTTATTAAAAAGGCCATCCTTTCCCATGTCACTACAGTGTCATTTTTGCCAGCTCTTTGAGTTTCTTTCTAGATTAGTCAATCATCTTTCCTATGGCAAGGGTGTGTGTGTGTCTGTATATTTAATTTCTTAATTAAAATATAATTATTGTAGGACAAGATGAATATTTAATTTTACGTATCAACTTGGCTCGACTATGTTGTCCAGTTGTTTGATCAAACACTAGTCTACAAGTTACCTATAGGTGTTTGTAGTTAGCTCTGAGTTACGGAGGTTAACCTTAAAAATATGAGTGGATCGTATCCTTCCTCTCTCTTTTATCTTGGTCTGTTTCTTGGATATTTCTGACTGATAAAATTGTATCACTTTTCAAATCAAATTAAGACTTGATGTCAAATTTCGTTTATTTGGGTGGGTAGGGGACAATTTTTATCACAGACATTGTCCACTGGGGTAGTAATGCAGTTAGTAAGTGATTTATATCTTTTCCCAGGTGTCCTAATCATTTATCATTTGATTTGTGGAATTATGGAAAGAAATTAATGTATACTCATATCAGTGACTACATGGGAAGCCACTGTTAAGAGTTAAGGAATTTCTTCCTGGGATGGAAGAATTTATGGACATGTGCCCTTCTTGCAAACCTAAAATCCATATTTACTGCCATGTGGCTTATTCTGGCTCATAGGGACAATATAGAGGGTTTCCAAGGCAGTAAATCTTTACGAAAACAGACCGTCTCAGGTTTTTGGTGGGTGTGATTGGCTGATCTTGTGGTTAGCAGGCCGCTGTTTATGCTCCAGTTTTACCAGGACTCTTTTATGTTCTTTTAGGGCACCTTTAAAAAAGACACTGGAGTAGGTTCCAGGCAATTTGGAGCAGTCATTCTAGAGCAGAGGTAGACAAACAACAGCCCATGGGCCAATTCCCACCTGCCACTTGTTTTTGTAAATAGAATTTTGTTGGAACACAGTAACAGTAAAGCTCATTTATATACTTAATTTGTGTTCCTACTTTTGTTCCACCAAGTTAAGTAGCTGCAACGGAAATCATATGCTCTGTAAAGTATAAAATATTTAATATCTGGCTATTTATGGAAAATACATCCTTGCTCTGGATCTGAGTGTGTTCGTCCAGGACTCTTTAATACCATAGCTTGTGGTGTTCAGGGGAAAATATGCTAGAAACTTTTCAAACATTATTGAAAGAAATAGAGTACTGCCAAGAACAACTTCATAGAGTGTTCTAGAATTATATTATTTAAAACATTTATATTTAATTTCAGAAATATTCTTGAGAGTCAAATGCTGAGCATGTTGAAAATTACCAAGGATTTTATCATTTATTTTAATTTAATCTTTTAATCTCAATACCATTTCTGGAAATATTATATTGATATAGGTCTCCAACATATTCTGATTCATTTGATCAAGAAAACAGCTGTTGTTGCTATTGTTTTTCATAATATTAAAATATAAATGAAAAGTATTATGCCTTGTTCCAAAGTCTTCATTTTTGTTATTTAACCTTGGTTCTTCTAATATTTATCTGTACTTCCCATTTTTGGGAATACAATTTAATCAGTGAGCTGCCTTACTAACTGTTCTATTTCATAGTGTATAATTTATGAATTAATATATTATCAGTTATCTTATCTCTGTTTTCTTATATTTTTCAAGTGGTTTTGAAATGTATATTTTCAGAGATAACAGTATGGTTATTCATAATTTATTACCATATAGAAATTTTTCTGTGGTGTTTTTAATATTTCTGTCTAACATGGGATGTCTTTGATTGGTACTTCTTTTTCCTTCTTTTTGCAGCAGAATTAAAACAATGTTAATTATGCAAGCAATAATTTTTGATGGCTATATCAACAAGTATAATATAGGTACAATATGACTTTTATGGTTACATTTACTAGAATTACCTGCAATAGTGATTTATAAGATTTCTTAAATGCCATGAGGTAAATGCTGTCACATAGTTAATCTTACATAGCAATCAGTTTACAGTTTTCCATACTAGCATGAACCAAAAAATGTTACTGCTTTGGATAAAATAAATGATTAAGATATGGTATATGGTTCAATCTAATTAAAAAACAAATCATTATATATATATAATATATTACATATATATATATATATTTACAGGGTCACTATGCAGGGGAACCAACTGGCGGCATTTAAGAACAAGAACAACAACAATAATAGTTCACATCTATCAGGTTATAACTTCTGCCACTAAAAAAATATATATTATTTTTAGTTGAAACATTTTAGTCTCTTATTTCTCTTTTTGGAAAAATTAAAAAAGCCATTTCAAATATAGCTTTGTCAGTGAAACCTTCAAATATCTCAACCCACCTATCTTTCTCTTAAATTAAAAATAATCATTACCTTCAATTTTCCCCACAGTATTTAACCTGAAGATGAATTTTGCTACTTTCTGTTATAGTATGTTTAAAAAAATGAGCACTTCGTTTTTTTTAAGTGGACAAAATACTTGTCAGGGAAATTGGTGGTGGTGGTTATGTGCCATGGAGTCGATTCCAATTCATAAGGACCCTGAGTAGGGCTTCTGAGACTGTAAATCTTTGCAAGAGAAGAAAGAAAGCTTCATCTTTCTCCCAGGACTGTCTGGTGAATTCAAACTGCTGACTTGGTGTTTATCAGCACAACTTGTAACCCCCCTACAGTACCAGAGCTCCTTAGGCAAATTACTCTGGTCCTTAGGGAAATTGTTGTTGTTATTGTCAAGTCCTGTCAGGTGGTTCCAACTTATAGCAACGCTGTTTAGGCTTTTGGAGGAGCAGATGGTGGTCAGAGATATTAGAGTGCTTAAAATGGATCAACCAAAATGCAATTAATAAGAATGTTGGCACA
>NW_006408538.1:8986409-8987951 GCF_000296735.1 Chrysochloris asiatica | reverse complement strand
GTCTGCAACAGTGAACCACCAACCTTATAGTTTTTATTGCCCCTAAATTACTAAGCAAACATTCACAGGAAATGCAATGGAATATTTATATTTAAAAATAAAGGATATAGGAAGACAGAAATAATAAGGATGGGTAGAATCAGGAATATTTTTTAATAGAGGATGCATAAAGCTATGATATTTTTTAAAGATCAATATAAGTGCAGTTTCACAAACATTAAAGTTAACAAAAGAAAGAGAAAATAAACTACATTAAGGATTAGAGGGATTATGGAATGATACACTAATTCAAGTGTTAACAAGTGTGAACATCCATGGAAGTAGCAGTCAGGAAATTGAGCAACATATTGGATGGGGCAAGTCAGCTTCAAAAGACTTCTTTAAAGTGTGAAAAAGCAAATATATCACATTGAGAACTAAAGTGTACCTGGCCCAAGCTATGACATTTTTCAATGATCACATATACAGGTGAAAGCAATATAATGGATAAGAAGAGCAAAAAAAATAATGAATAGAAATTGTGCTGATGAGCGATATTGAATAGTCCATGAACTGCTAATAGAAAACAAATCTTTTTTGAAAGGCCTACAGCCAGAATGTTCCTTAGAAGCAAGGAGAGTGAGATTTACTATCAGTAGGGACCAATCCCTGATCCCTCACTTTGCATCCTACTTGATCAAATTAGTGTATCCTTCCATAATCCCTCTACTCATCCTGATTATTTCTGTCTTCGTACATCCTTTATTATTAAATATAAATATTTCATTGTGTTTTCTGTGAGTGTTTGCTCAGTAAAGAAGAGGAAGACTCTCCATGCGATGAATTGACAGAGTGGCTGCAACCACAGAGTCAAAGAGAACAATGATTGTGAGGATGACACAGGGCAGGGCAACACTTGATTCTGTTGTTAAGAGGTTGCTTTGTGTAGGAAGCAGCTCCATAGTGTCTAAGAACAACAGTAACAACAGTTAACTCAGTAAGACTTACAGAATGTGAAGAAGGAAAAACACTAGCAAAGTTCAGAAAAGCACATTAAAGATTTACCAGTAAAAAGAAATATGTGGGGCTTATATTTTTATGGTTTAATGTTTTTTTTAACATTAAAGCAAAATAACGTATACTATTTTATTAAAATGTAAGAATATGAGATTTGATGGCAATCAATTAAATTCATTTTAGGAATGACTAATATTGATAAAGGAGCTCTGGTAGCGTAAGTGGTTACGAATCGGGCTACGAACCACAAGGTCAGCGGTTCAAAACTACCAGCTGTTCCGTGGGAGAAAGATGAGGCTTTTTGCTCCCGTAAAGATTTACAGCCTCGGAAACCCTGTGCAGGGTCGCTGTGAGTCAGAACCGACTCCACGGTACATAGCATCAACAAATACTGTTAAAGAATATCAAAATGAAAATATAAACCAATTTTACTTTTGACTCAAAATACTAATCTTATAAATAAAAAAATGTACATCAAATTTAACAGTGTAATAAGAATGTTATATTTGACCAACTATACTTTATGCCATGGAATCCTGGTGTGGC
>NW_006408538.1:8972156-8972973 GCF_000296735.1 Chrysochloris asiatica | reverse complement strand
CTGAAGGTCATTTAAGTATCTGTATGTGCACAGCATAATTCTTGAAATAGTTGCATCTTTTTATGTTGGGGTTTTACAGATTGTTCATATGGTTTATCTGTCAGGCCAAACCTGCTTTATTTCTTGCTGGGTAGGCAGGGGTTAATGGTCCTGCACAAGTTAACTTTAGGGCTGGGACCCATAGGCAGAAGTCAAAAGCAGCAGCCAAAGAATTTGCTGTTGGACTGATGGGCTCTCTTTCTCTGTGTAGTGGGAAAGCTGTGGTCTCAACTCGACATTTTTGGGAGTGAGCACCTATCCGCCTGAAGGTGTCCATGCTGGGCAAAGAAGGCGCAACAGGGAAGAGGAGGAAAAACGTGTAGAATTTCCCCACACCTCCTTTTGCAAATGCCACTGTGCTGCTTTTAGCACTGGTTCCCTGTGCCATTCTGGCTGTAGCCCTGCCCTCTGACTTCTGACCTGGTGGTATGGCCACAGAGGGAGTCCCATGTCTTGACCAATTTTTAAACCACAATGTATTCCTTTATACTGAGATTTTTCCACTGGAAGGTGCAGGAAACTGACGCCCTGACCCTTAAGCTAGATCCAGAGCTCTGGTCCAGGTTCGTGAGGCCTGGGTTTTCAGCCCCTCCCCGATAGAGCCTGTCCTACCTGACTCTTTTCTGCTGCCGCCAAACCAGAAGTCCCCACAACTATATATATTTAATAATATGATATGCTTGTGCACCTAAAAATCCCAGGAGCATATTACTAAAATCAAACTATAGTTTATGTAGTATGTTTGGTAAAGTTTCTGATATATACTCAATATATTAAT
>NW_006408538.1:8968982-8970926 GCF_000296735.1 Chrysochloris asiatica | reverse complement strand
GTAATGATGTGATGTGATTTTCTTAACCAAGGCACTTAGGCACGAGATATAAGAGTTAATTAGTCTTAGTATTCTATGTAAAGACACAGATAATAATGTAGGCCATAACAGAATATAAATACAGGGAAAATGATAAATGAGTTGATAAGGAAAGATGCTTATTTCACATATTGTTGTTGTTAAGTACCATTGAGTCAGATCATACTCAGCCACCCTGTGTAGGCTTTCTGAGGAGGGGTTGGTGGGTTGAACTGCTGCTGAATTAGTCGTTCAAACCAACCTTGTGGTCTGGTTTTTATCCTAAAGTTCCATACAAGGACTTCATTTTATAAGTAGTGATAATATTAACATGTGAAGTTATTCATATGGTAAGAACTCCTAAAAATAATAAAACAGATATAGTATTTCATTATAAAAACAGAAAGGAAAATTACAGAAAACAAAAATACACATTTGGGTAGTAAAGATAGGATTTTCAATTTTATTAACAATCACATATGTATCAAATGACTCAACTGCTCTCTGTGGTCTCCTTTTGGAAGAACAAATATGAAAAACTAGTGATGCATCCAGTGTTACCGGTGTATGAAGATGTAACTGGAGATAAAATATACTGTCACTGTCTATGCACATGAAAACTTTAGCCAGAATTCCGTTTTTACTAAGATATCTTACAGAAACAGAACAACAAATGTAATTATGCATTCAAATACTTTTCCTCTGTTAATTGCCTTAGCAAAACAGTAACAAAAACAAATTAAAAGCAACCTGCCTGAGCCTCAAAAAGCTAGGGTTTAAAACACCATAATGACTAATGGTGTTCTCATTCTATGAAATATTATAGTTTTTTAAAAAGAATGAGTGAAAGCTGTGTTTATTGATCAACACACCAAACCAACCAACACACACACACTGTGGGGTGAATTCTAATGCATTGACACCTTATTGAATGAAGTCCCATAGTTTCAAGTTTGTATCTCTGTGAAATCCATCTGCCACATATGCCTCCCATGGAGTATCTGGTGAATTTGAATACTGACCAATGTTGCAATTATATATTGATAAACTGCATAGAGAAAACGTGAAAGCTACTGGTTACCAGGAGTGTGAAAGAGCAATAGTGGCAAGATGTTAACTTTGTTTTTAATGTATTAAAAGTTCCATTTATTAAACAGAACATGTATTGTAGTTGTACTTTAGCTAGTAATAGACATTTAACAGGAACAAAAAAAAATCATAATTTCGTACTACGGCTAGTATGTTCGTAGGGATAGAATAAGGACAACTGTGTCCTGCTCCAGGAAGCATTTTGGTAAGTGTGCTGTGCTAATTTTTTGCTTAGGTGACCTGCATTTCCTTATATCATTAAAATTAACTGTATAAACCAGTTTCCTGTAATAACACTCTGTCTGATCTCCTAAGTTATAATATTTTTCTATCTACTAAACTTTTAATTTCTTAAAAATGTTTTATTGTGAATAAGGAAGACCATAGAAGAATTGATGCTTTTGGGTTATGGTGTTGGAGGAGAATATTGAAAGATACGGTCATTTCCTTTTGCTTCATGGGCTTGTTTAGTGATTATCTGTGATCTTAATACTTAATTGAGTGTGTGTTTTGGTATTTTTTTATACTTTTTGATTGCCTCCTGGTAGATGTGATCAGGATGTGTGGGATTCCCTTTTCACGCCTCTTATTGCTTAACTCAGGGTAACTTTCACTGGTGGTGTCGGTCTTCCTGGTGTACGGCAGTTGGTATTTGTTTTTGTCTGAATTTTGTGTTTTATAGAGTGTGATTATAGCTTGACTATATGGCAGCAGTTGCTGTCACTTCTTAGGCAATATAGGGAGAGAATGAGGTCCCCCAAAGATAAAAGTTGGATCATAAAACACCAAAACTGCAACAGCAACACAAACAAACCAACAAAAAACCCACCACCACCA
>NW_006408538.1:8967698-8968488 GCF_000296735.1 Chrysochloris asiatica | reverse complement strand
GTGGTGGGTCTGCCTCCCGTTTGGTCTTGCCATTTGATCTCGCCCAAGTTGTCAGGTCCAGATAGCTGAGCCCAGCAGATTCAAAAGTATGTTATTTCTTACTTTTGCTACAAGTTCCACTAGCTATAAGCCTTCAAACTTTTAAAATATTCCTACTTACTTGGTTCAGAGTTTTGGAGCTCTGCCCTGAACCTGCTGCACCTGGTATTCTGTGATATTGCTGACGGTGAACTTCACTGCACTCTACCCTATCTACCATCAAGCCCCACCCTCTATCTGCTGTATTTTTACATGAATTACATGTTTGTTATTCTGTTTAGGTCACCTGTGGCTGCTCTAGGAAGTATTTTAGAATATAGTGTGCTATGCTAATATTTTGCATGTTACTTCAAAAATATTAACATAGTGTGCTTATGAAAGTACCTCCCAAGAGTGGGCACAATTTGCAAATATAAGTATAGTGTGTATAGTTTTCAATTTATAATGATGGAATATTGGTTTTAAAATAAATGTCATTTATTAGCAAAGTGTTCTTTTTCTTGTCCCAGTGTCTATAATCTTCTCAATGGCTAGTCCCCACACAATATATTTCTAGGTTTGATGCTATGGGTTAATGCACTGGATTACAAAGTCAGTTTCAATTGCAAGGACGGCAGGTCAAACTTATTAGCTGCTCCTCAGAAGCTTTATACAGGGTCGCTATGGGTCAGAACTGACTTAAACACAATTAACAACAACATGGTGTCAAGACATTTTGGGAGGTTTAATAAATACCTCTGTTGTTGTTGTT
>NW_006408538.1:8965311-8966838 GCF_000296735.1 Chrysochloris asiatica | reverse complement strand
CTACCAGAGCTCCTGTTAAATCTACTAAGGCTGAAATACAATATAAGAAAAAAGTGCTTAGTGAGTGAGTGAGCCTAGTTGATAGCCCAGCATCCATGTCTCATTTTAACTCTGTATTTCTCTATGAATGAACTGTTAGGCTTATGGAAAAGTAAAAACATTGATTCTCTATTTCTCAATTTTTCTATGAATGAGCAGCTAGGCTTATGGAAAAGTGAAAACATTGATTCTCTATTTCTCCATTTCTCTATGAATGAGCAGCTAGGCTTATGGAAAAGTGAAAACATTTTTTGAAGAGATTCAGAAGGCTGCAAATACTCATTCTCTTTCTCCTTTAGTAGTTTATCAACAAGCTTGCTCAATAGGTCTGAGTTAACACAATGAAAATATGCTTATAACAGCCTCTGAGAAGGAGCCCTGGGAGCATAATGGATTACAAGCTGTGCTACTAACCGCAAGACCAGCTGTTAGAACATACTAGCCACTATGTGGGAAAAAGATGAGGTTTTATGTACCTATAAAGATTTACAGTCTCAGAAACTCTGTGCAGGGACACTATGAGTCAGAACAGACTCAGTGGCACATAACTGCCACCAGCAGTAACAGCCCCTGAAAGACAGAGGCCACCCCTCTCTCTAAGGCTGTTTCCTCTGCTCAGAATTGCTTCTTGTTATATAGTCATTTTGAAGACTCCTGGCCCATTGACCCTAAAAATAAGATGTAGTAACATTTGGGGAAGAGTCTCTCTTTCCTGGAGCCCTTTTCCGTGCTGTGTACAATGTAGCTATGCCTTGACAAAGCAGGTCTCTCTAGAGTATGACTTCAGGATCATGTGCCTCTTTGCTATTTCCATATATACAGATGTTCTATAATCTGTACTATGCTGTACAATAAATAAACAGGACCATAGATGAATTGATACATTTGAACTATGGTGTTGGCAGAGAATACTAAAAGCATTGTGGATTTCCAGAAGAACCAACCAGTCTGTCTTGGATGAAGTACAACCACAATGCTCCTTAGAATCTAAGATGGTGAGACTTCATCTCTCATATTTTTGACACATTATTAGGAGAGACCAGTCCCTGGAGAAGGACATGATGGTTGGTATAATGGGCGGTCAGTGATGGGCTCAAGCATAAAATTGTAAGGATGGTGTGGAACCGGACTGTGGTTCATTTTGTTGTGCATAGGTTTATTATGAGTCAGAATGGACTTGATGTCGCCTAAAAACAACAGCAATATGTTACTTTTAAATGCTACTTCCATGGCTCTAGACATATAACCCACCCTAGTTTACCATACCACAGTGTTGGGCTAATCATCATTCTTTTCTACTCTTGTGTGGCCATTGACCTTTGAAAGGAAACCCTAGTGTTAGGTTTTCCTTTTGAAGTAAAATCGATAGAACCGAATTTACAGATTTCAGATTCTTCAACAGCATTTAAGTATACATCAGGGGGGACATAAGGCCATTATTCTTTTAATTCCTAATGAACAGTTGCAAATACTGAAAGAAAAAAAAAA
>NW_006408538.1:8959228-8964236 GCF_000296735.1 Chrysochloris asiatica | reverse complement strand
CATACAGAAAAATTCTAGTTGTCTGTTATCAACAAGGAGGGTAATTATGTACTGATAAGAAATGACCACAAGGCTATATAACTTAGTGGACATAGAATATATAATATATTTAGTATACTAATTTGTGTACAAAAAGTAGGGTAGCAGTATATGCATTTCCTAGAATTTCTTTAAAAGAAATATTGGAAGAAAAAAAAAAAAAAAGAGGTAGGGTTCCTCGTGTATGTGTGTTGGAGACACAGTGGCCAAACTTTTCTGCATAGCTTCAACTTAAGTATTCTTTGAATACCCTCCCTGTTAAAGTGTCCAACTAAAAGTCATCCAAACAATAGCATAAACATTTTCTTTTTTACAAGACATTGTAGGCTAAAAAAACCGAATGATTTTTTTTAACCCAGATAAATGTTTAATTAAACTCCCAACATTTTTATAATTCAGTAATGCAGTCTAACATATTCAGTTAGATTTAAAAGATAGTCTTAGAAAATAGGCAATTAAATTTTGCATGGCTTATATAATAAGAATTGTTTTCTTGCATAACCATGAAAACAGGACATAAAGCATTTATCTGATTATCTGATCTGAACTGTTTGAAAATAAACACTTGACCTAGTCATGATAAATTCCATTTTTCTCATAGTTCTATTCAGAAAAAAGTAGGAGTAGCTTTTAGAGTTGCTGCAATGAAAGACATTTCAGTAATGCAATGAAATATAGTGAAATTATAAATTAGCAAAAATACATTGCTTTAACAAAAAGAAAAGCTTTCTGTCAGGGTAAAGAATTATATTGCATCAATTTGAAAGTTGCCCTCATGGCAGGGTACAAGCATTGGAGCATGCTGTGAAGCAATTTTTTTTTTTTTTTTAATAATGGAAGGTAGTAAAAGAGAGTATTGCTACAAAGTTCATAGAACCCTTTATTCAATAAAAATATCACATGTGAAGCTATTGTCACATGGCAAATTCTCCATCTAGGCCTATACACTTGTGAAGGCCTTGTTTCCATTTCTCAAACCCCTCCACATCGAATTCTATGCTTTTCACTTTACACATCAAATTAAAAGTTAACCAGTTTTGGCCTCTGATGGGACACAAATTGTGTTTCTTTGAAATGATCTTTCAGTTTGGGGAAGACAAAGAAGTGTAAATGGGCAAGATCAGGCCTGTTGGGCAAATGATGTAAGGTTTCCAAAAGAAATTCTTACAGCACAGCCCTTGCTACTCTGAGCGAATAAACAGGTGCCTTTTAGATGGAGGAAATCAATTACTGGTAAAACTCTCCTGGCTGTCTTATCACCAAGGCAGTTTTCCATTTCTTGAAACTTCTTCCTAATAAGGCCCTGTAATTTTGCCTTGTGTCTTTTAAGAAAAATCTATCAAGTTTATGCCTTTAGGACCATAAATACAATCACCTGCATTGACCTCTCAACCTTGAATTTTCCGATCCATCTTAAAATTCCCTCAAACACAAATATGTTGCTTGGCTCTTACTTACTGATTATATTGGTAAATCCCAGCCTCATCTCCAGTTAATGATTCCATGAAATCCTCTTTATCTTTCTTAAAAGCTTCAATATTGCTTACAATACTGAGGGAAAAATGAGTTCTTTTAGCTAGTTAATTTTCATGTATGGCTTTTGTCAACCATTATGGTGAAAATTTGCTGAGGCCAAGAAGTCTGCTTCAAGTTGAAAATGTGTGAACACATGATATCTCAACTTCATTGGCTAAATCAGTGGCAAGTCTACGTTTTCTTCTTCCACCAATTTCTTGCCTTCAGCCACAGATTCTTCAGTCATTGATACTGTCTTTCCTCCCTTCCGTGGCTCTCACCTTTGATGTCTGTCTGACCTTCCTTAAAGTATTTGATCGATATACAGATAGTTATGTTATATGGGACAGCATTCACATAAACTTGTTGCAAAGCTTCAGCAAATTGGGAGGATGCCTACTTTGTCTTTGTTGTTAAGTGCCATTGAGTTGGTTCTGACCCATAGATAGGAAACCTGTATAGAGTTTCCAAAGAGCAACAGGTCAGCTTGGTCTTGTAGTAATCAGTCGGGCTGCCTATATTGTTTTCTATTTTTCTTGTCAGTCTGTTTCAGGAAGTATCTTCTATTCTTCTAGCTGCTCCAGGCTGGTCTGCTTGTCCTTTCAAGTAGAAATTTCTTACATCTGAGGATTATGGGTGCTGTTCAGGATTCCACCTATGGTCTTATGTATTGCAGAGGCTCCGCAGGAAACCTCCTTCGATTGGCATGTTGTAGCCCCATTTTAGGTATTCCAATTGGTTGTAGGCAAAAGACAGACTTAAAAGCTTTCTGTGGTGATATTTCTGGCTGTTTCTTTCTCTCCCCCTCCAGTGTCTATTTTATAATGGTATGCCAGGGAAACCAAGATTCAAAAGACAGCCAAGAATGTTAACATTATTTCCCCCCTTTTGCCCATTCCAACCATGTCTCAATCCTTGTATCACAGAGAGAGCCCTGTTGTTCCACGGTTGTACATACATCATTATTTACCTCTGTCCCACTTAGCCCATGCAAACCTGCCTAATTGTTCTCCCATCCAATTTGTTCTTCCATTTCCTTTCTCCTTCTTATATACTGTCTCCTTCCCTAGCACCCAAATTATCCTGTGTCTTTCCCTGCCCTGTGCTCCACCTTCCCCTCCTTCCCCTCATCCCATTCCCCCATATCCCTGTAAGCAGCAAAGAATATTCCCCTCCCCTTTAATATGGGTTCTTTTTCTTAGTCTTTTACAGTAGTGGTCCTATGCAGTATTTCTCCTTTTGTGACTGAATAATTGCACTCAACATAATGCCCTCAAGGTTCATCCATGTTAACTGGTGGTTTGCAGCTTCCTTGTTATTCTTCAAGATATTATAATATTCTATTGTGTGTATGTACCACAGTTTGTTTATCCATTCTTCAGTTGATGGACATTTTGGCTGTCTCCATCATTTTGCTATTGTAAATAGTGCTGCTATGAACATTGGTGTGCATATATCTACTCGTATTTCTTGTGGGTAAATACCAAGTACAGGAATTGCTGGATCATAAGGTATTTCTATTTCCAACCTTCAGAGGAAGTGTCATATTGATTTCTAGAGAGGTTGGACCATTTTGCAATCTCACCAGCAATCCATGAGTGTCCCAGTCTTGCCGCATCCCTGCCAGCATTTATCGTCCTGTACTTTTTTGACCTTTCCTGTTATTGCTGGTGTGAAATGATATCTCATTGTTGTTTTGATTTGCATCTCTCTGATGGCTAGTCATTGTGAACATTTCTTCATATGTTTGTTGGCTGCCTAGATCTTCTCCTTGGTGAAGTGTCTGTTCTTGTCCTATGCCCATTATTTTTTATTGGTTTATTTGTCTTTTTCTTGTAGAGGTGTTGTAGTTCCTATATATTTTAGAAATGAGTCCCTTGTTTGATGCTTGTTCCCTTTTTACTTCTGCAGTGAAGTCCTTTGATGCACATATTTTTAATTTTTAGTATGCCCCACTCATCTATTTTGTCTACTTTTGTTTGTGTAGTTTTCAAAATGTTTGGTAGTCTGCGTATTCCCTGAATTAGTGCCCTCACATTTCTCTCTATTTTTTCATTGATGGCCTTCATAATTAGCATTACTTTTTGATGTACCCTCATAATTGATTAATGTATAATTTAACTATCTGTATAATTAGATAACTAAATCAGTATTCTATCTTTGTATTAGAATTGACATATGGTTAAAAGTTAAGATATTATTTTGGTCATTTTATGGTATCCTGGTGGTCAGCCCCTCCCTCCTCATCTTCCAAACTGCTCTTCGTGAAGTGTTTTCAAGGAATTAGAGGCCGTAATGAAGCATAAGAAAGTGATCCCATTTATCTTTGTTTTAAGTTATTGTAACCATTCAAATTAAATTTGATTTGTAGTAGCTTTAAACATTTGAGTTTTGCTTAATTAATTGTAAGTAGAAGCAAGATTTGTGACAAAACTACTGTGCTTAATAGACGCAGGAATGATAGATATATTCAACTACTGAAGCAAGAAGTGACAGTTTTACTTTATCAGTGCCACAGGTTCTTTTCCTGCATCCTATTTCAACTTTTTATAAATAAACTTTAAAGCATGAACCAGCACTCTGAACAAAATAAAATTCAAGACTTTGATGAAAAATGTATGTTCTTCCCTTGTATTTCAATAGATGTTGCTTGGTAATCATGACATTAAGCTTCATAAATATTGAAATAACTTGCAAAACTTTTGATATTGTAACACACAGACTGTCAGAAAAATAAAATACCTTGTGATTCATAATTTTTACAACTTAATTCTATATTAATGATGTTGGTATATTTTTATGTGTAAAAAGCAAATTTAAAATATTTTCCAAAAAGTACACATAATACGTATTAATATATTTATACACAAAAGCACAAATTTTGATGTTTTAGTTGTTTCATTTAGCTTGTTTTGCTGACAGTAGTCAGAACAAACAGACAAATGAGGAAACAACCAAAATGGATGTCAGAAGAGACTCTGAGTCTCCAGTGTAGAGATATTTAAGCAAATGGAAGCAACAAGGAGGTAAAAGCTGAAAAGAAAATTCCAGAGGGCAGTCTGAAAAAACAACATAAAGGATTATAATGAATTGTCCAAAGAACTGGAGTTTGAAACAAAAAGGGAAGAACACACTCAGCATTTTTCAAGCAGAACAAACTGCAAAAAAATTCAAGCCTCATATTGCGCTATTGAAAGTTTCTGTGTGCAAATTATTAAATGTTGCAGAAAACATCAAAAGAAGAATGAGGTATACACAGTCACTGTCCCCAAAAGAAATGGTCTGTGTTCACCCATTTCATGAGGTTGCGTAAGATCGAGAGCAGTGGTACTGAGGAAGAAGTTCAATGTACACAGCAGGCATTGGTAACGAAAAAGCGCCAGGAATTGATGGATACAAATTGAAACCATTTAACAAACTGATGCAGCGCTGCAGGCATTCACTCATTTCTGCC
>NW_006408538.1:8956486-8958233 GCF_000296735.1 Chrysochloris asiatica | reverse complement strand
ATATATCATGGACTGCCATAAGAACAAACAAATCTGGTTTGAAAGAAATTCAAACAAAATATTTCTTAGAACCCATACTTTGGAAATGTTATCAGGAGGAACCAGTTCCAAGAGAAATATATCATGCTTGGTAAAGTGGAGGGTGAGTGAAAGAGAGGATGATCCCCACTGAGATGGAATGACACACGGCAGCATCACTGATCTCAAGAGTAACAAGGATGGTGAGGATGGTGCAGGAACTTAATATTATTATTCTTGATTTTCTCTTTTACAGTGCTGTGATTTCAGAGGTGTTTTGTAGTATTTTGAGGATATTTTGTTTTCATTTTATTGAGGGTTGATTTGTGGCATAATGTATAATGTATTCTGGAGAATGCTCTGTGTCTAACACAAAAAAGAACACAAATTGTGCTTTTTTTGGCTGGAGTGTTCTATATGTTACATCATGCTTGGTAAAGTAGAGGGTCAGAACAAAAGTTGAAAACCTTTAATGAGATAACAACTTATCTCCTGTTGGGTGTGATAGAGAATGCTCTGTATTTGCTGAGTTTCATTCTAGTTGTTCTGGTCTTCGTCTAAAGTGGTTTATCAGAGCCTCCTATAATTATAATAATATTGTATATTATTCTCTTTAATTCAGTTAGAGTTTGATTTATGTATTTTGAGCTCTGTCACTGGATGCTTTAGATACTCATTTTCATTATGTCCTCTTGTTCAAATGATCCTTTAATCATTATATATGTCTTTTTCTCCTATTCTGTTTTTTGTCTTAGTCTGTTTTATCAGAAATTTGTATTACCACTATTCTTTCTTCGAGTTTAGTACAGTGTGGTTTTTCCATACTTTGATTTTGAGTCTATTTTTGTCTTTGTGTGTGTCTTGTAGGCAGCATTCCAATGGGTCATTTTTTCTTATTCATTCTGCTACTCTGTCATTCTGGACTGATGTATTTAATTAATTTCATTGCGTATAATAGACAGATATGAGGTAATTGTTGTTTTTAAAATTTCTTTGTAGTGCTGTTAGTTTCTGTGTTCAGCCTAATTTTTTGTGGCAAATTCATTTTGTCTCCAGGTTTTCTGGTCACTTTCTTCATTGCTGTTACTACTATTTTTAGTAGTAGGTTTATTAAAATCCTTTGAGGTTTCCCTCGATTACTCTCTTCCCAAGAATAAAACAGTGTTTTCTGTCTTGAAATCTACTTGATTTCCTCTCTATTTGGAAATTCTGTAACTACACTTCTCCATTTTACTTTCTAATGTTGTCGTTGTTGTTAGGTGCCATTGAGTTGGTACCAACTCATAGCGACCTTATGCACAGCAAAAAGAAACACTGCTGAAAGTCTTCATAAATTTGATATCTCTTTTCCCCTGTTTTCAGGCTTTTAGTTTGTTTTATATTGATATTGTTGAAGTGCCATCAAATCAGTTCAGAATCATAGTGACCTTGTAAAGGGTTTCCTTTTAAAGGGTTTGAATTGCCTGCCTTGTGGTTTGTAGTCCAGTGCTTACCCTACAGCATCACATCAGGGTTGACTTATTGGTGATGTTGTAATGTATGTTAATTTGAGCTAGCTGTATCCTGTTGTTGGTTCTCTGTCCTTTCAAAGAACTTCCTGTAGTATTTTGTGTAAAATTGGTCTTGTAGTTGTTAGGTGCCATCAAGTTGGTACTTACTCATAGTGAACTTATGCACAAAAGAACAAAGCAATGCCTGGTCCTGTGCCAATCTCACAATCATTGGTACA
>NW_006408538.1:8951992-8952952 GCF_000296735.1 Chrysochloris asiatica | reverse complement strand
GTTTGTTTTATTTGTGGTGTTATTGCTTTCTTTGTTCTGCATGTCTTCCTGTATTGAATTCATGGTTTCTTTGTTCTTTCTTGTGAGTTTCCTCATAGTTTTAATGTTTCCATGTTCTTCTTGAATTTTCTTTTTCTTGATATGTTGAGAAGTGTTACTTTTCTTTGAGGTTACCTTATATCCCATTAAAATTTCCCTCTTATATGGTAGTTTGTATTGGTTCTTGCCTGGATTTTGGTGTTTTATAGAGTGTGATTGTAGCTTGAATATATGGCAACAGTTGTTGACTCTTCTTGGGTAATATAGAGAGATAAAGAGTCCCTCAAAGGTAGAAGGGGGAGCATAAAACAGCAAAACAGCACAAACAATAACAACAACAACAACAAGAAAAATAAGCAAACAACAATATAAAAAAAATTAATATACTGAATACTGCAGTCTATAATCACAGAAAAGGTAGAGGAGGGAGAGAAGGAAAAAAAAAAAACAAAAACCTGTGGCCTAATATTAGTATGACTTTAATGTCCTCTCTTCAGCTTCTTGCTTTCAAAGCTGCCTGAGAGATTTCAATATGCCACTGTTGGTTGTTATGCTATACCTCAGGCTTTAATTTAATTTTTGGCCTGTTTTGTTTTTAAACTCTCTTTCCCTCTCTACAGCCCTATCCTGGTCTTTCCCGTATTTAAAAAAAATTCAGGGCCTGCTCTTGTGCTGAGTTTCTATGCACATGCGTGGCAGAAGAACCCACCAGTGGTGAGGGTAGGGGGTGTCCACTCGCTCAGGCATCCCCTCTAGTCACCAGAATGGAGGTGTGCAAATATTGGGGGGGCGGGGAGCAAAGATCAGATACCAAAAAAGAAAAAAGAAAATCACAACAAAGCAAAACCTACAAAGTGTATTGTCCACCATTGCTCCAAGGTTCCCACTCATTTTTCCATGGTGGTTCTGCTCCCCTGCTTG
>NW_006408538.1:8945484-8950092 GCF_000296735.1 Chrysochloris asiatica | reverse complement strand
TCAGGGCTCATTAAGTGAATCTTTATTCTATGTTTAGTTTTACCTCATGCTTTATGTGTATTTTAGTCTGAAATGTGAAATATTAGCCTAATTCTATTAGTCAAATTATACTACAATTAAATGATTTCCCTGAAAAATTTTAAATGGCTCTTTTGTCACCTGAAGACTTAGTCATCTTTAAGTGCCATCATCACACCCAAAACAACAAAATTAACAAACTTACACAAGAAGAAACATAACTGAGATGAAATATACACTTCATAGACTCTCCAAGGAAGTTTTTAGTAAATGGTGAAGAATTAAGTCTACAATATTCAATTGTTTTAAATGATCGGTAGGTACTTTATTATTCAGAACTTCATAACAGGCATTAGTTGCATTGTTTTAACCGTGCTGGGTATGTTTTGAACAGTAGGAAAGAACATTACTAAAGGACCATTTAAGCATATCGTATATTGCAGATGGTATTGGTGGTTATGTGCTGTCGAGGTGATTCCAACTCAAAAAGACCCTGTATAGGGTATCTGTGGTTGACAGTCTTTATGGGAGCAGAAAGCATCATCTTTCTACCATGGAGCCACTGGTAGTTTTGAACTTCTGACTGTGAGTTTAGCAGCCTGACTCCTAACCTCTAAGCTACCAGAGCTCCTTCATTGTATTGCTTGTTATTGTTGTTAATTTCCCTTGAATCTGTTCTTATACACAGAGTCCTAGTATAGGGTTTCCAAGGATCAGGAGGTGAGCTTGAAACCCTGACCTTGTGGTTCATACTGACCTTGCAGTCCAGTGCATTAACCCACATCCATGAAGACAAATGCAACATATAGTGCCTAGTGTCATTATGAATTATACTGAGACCATTAAGAATAATGCATAGAAATTGTGCTACAGTTCCTTTGATTCCTTTGGGCAATGAAAATGCCAAGAGACTGAATCTTTACCTTTGTTTTTCTTGTTTTTTATTGGATTATTCACACACTTAAAATGTGTAAAAAAATTGCTTTTTCCTGAGAGTTTGCTGTACCCTAAGACACAACCATATTAGCTTTACTGGAACAAGTGGAAGAAGGGTGGGGGGTTTATAGATACATACAATTATACTTCAGTAAGTTCTCTGCTTTAGGTATCAAAATTTAAGGGATGAGGATTAGAAAATAAAATCTCCCACTTTATGGCTTTGAGGTTCTTCGCATACCTGAGATTGTTACTCCTGTTGTGAAGTGCCCTTGAGTTGGTCCCACTCTACAAACACTCTGTACAGGATTCCAAGGAGCAGCTGGTGAGCTTGAACCTTCAACTTTGTGGTTCAGGTTGACTTTGCGGTCCAATGCTTTCTCCCACATAGCTACACCAGGTCTCCATACCTGATACAGTTATCTGGATTTTTGTTCCTACTCTATTTATTTATTACAAATAAGTAAAAGAATGGTTGCTCAACTCTTAAATGTTTCCAGAATCTACATTAAGTATTGGCATGCAGCACTCCTGGATTAAAACATGAAATTAAAAAGTATTGTTGTTAAGTGCCCTGGAGTAGGTTCTGACTCATAGCTATCCTGTATATGGTTTCCCAGGAGCACTGGGTGGGTTTAAGCCACCAACCTGTTGGGTTGTAGTCCAATGTTACTAATATCACTAGAGTTCTGGCATGGCACTGTAGGATAAACACTGAACTGCTCAGTGGAATGTTGGCAGTTGAAACCCACAAGCTGTTTCTCGGAAACTCTATACAGGCTTGCTATGAGTCTGGACTGACTCAATGACTCTTAATAACAGTATGACTTCTTTCAGAACCACAAAAGATGTCTGCAATATAATCTGTGAACAGTCTGGTTCCTCAAAAATTTTCTTCGAAATGGGAAAGCAGCAACATGACAGGTTTCCTCTCCTGGAACACAACCCAGGACACCTCACTTTTGTCTTGACCTAAGTATTATCTTGGGATAACTCAAGACTGTGTTTCTATATACAATCTGTATCTCCACTACTGGTTCATTGTATGCAGATCTGTGCAACATTTATGGTGACTCCTGTGTCCTTTGCTTTACAAATATATTCCTGCATCAAGAGCAAGAAATACAACCCTTGTGCTTTACGATAAGCAATGGACCACAAGGTCAGTTTGAATCGCAGGTTGGCAGTTCAAACTCACCAACCACGCCTCACAAATCCTGTACCAGGTCAGTATAACTTAGAACCGACTCAATGGCACTTAAAAATAATAGCAACAAATATTAAAGTATGGGAAATATCATTTAAAATAATGGCATATTTTTCTAGAAATATATAGGATAAAGGGGGAGAAAAATATTCATTCTCAAAATTTAAAATCGATTGTAAAGCCTGGAAAGTCAAATTTGGGAAAGTTCTAAATATTTATAATATGTTTTCTTTGAACTCATCAGCAGGTTTATATTACTCATAATAAATCAAACTAAGAGTATTGTAGTCAAAGAGGGCCCTTTTCATTCACAGGAAAATCTCAAGCAAGACATGGTTGTAAGCCATTCACATGAGAAATGAGTGACTCTAAGGAGCTGGAAAAAAAATTCCAGCAAGGTACAAACGGCAGTAGCGAGAGTCTGACTCATAAATACTTTCAAATTTATAGCCTTGAGTCTGAAGAATATATTGTGTGAGGCGATACAATGTGAATAAATGGAAATTGTGCTTCACTGAAGTAAGAAAGGGAAAAATACAGTTTTATTCCTTGCCCAACGTTTCTGCATCATGATGTCTTTAAATGTGCAGCCATAAATCTGGGAAGCATCTCAGGAAACGGTGTAAAAGATTTCACTGCTAACCTGTCAGGTTTAGAATTCCCTCCACTCGGTCAGTATAATCACACAGGCAGAGGCAAACAATTTGGCGCAGAAATCTGGGAAACTGGATTTCCTCATTCTTAATATAAAAAAATTTAATTGCGAAGAAAGGAGGATTAATTTTCAATTGTGTTCCTGTAAGCTAGAGGAATGTTCAAAGATCCAGAAGACTGCATTGATCAATAGTTTCTGATCCTTAAATGGACAAATAAGGTTGTAATGGCCATTTCCAGTCATAGCGAGCCTGTGGACAACAGAATCAAACACTGTCCAGTCCTGTGTCATCCTGACAGTCATTGCTATATTTGAGCCCATTTGGTCAACCCATCTCTACTTTGTTGTTGTTTATTTGAGCCCATTTGGTCAACCCATCTCTACTTTGTTGTTGTTTGCCTTGAATCGGTTCCAACCTATAGTGAACTTATATAGCGTTTCCAAGGAGCTGCTGGTGGCTTTGAACTTCTGACCTTTTGGTTCGCAGTCTAGTGCTGATCCTACAGTGCCACACCAGGAGTTACCAAGTATGGTAACATTCTCCAAGGACTTCTTCCTGTAAATGACAGCACCTTACCAGGAAGGTGCTGATTAAATGTGTATGATAAAAGGATACAAACTGGGTGCACATCTTTCTTGATTTTAATTCACACAGGATCCCCTTGTTTTGTTTGAACTGCTTGTTTTATGTGTAGTTTCCACATGAACACAATTAAGTGATCCAGAATCCCTACTCTTTGCAATGTTTTCCATAGTTTGTATGATACACACAATGGAATGCCTTTGCAGAGTAAATAAAGCAAAAGTAAACATCTTTCTGGTGTTCTGTCCTTCAGCCAAGCTCCATCTAATGCCAGCAATGACATCCCTAGTTCTACGTCCTCTTAGGAGTCCATCTAGAATTTCTAGAATCTTCCTGTTGACATACTGAGGCAACTATTTTTTAAATTATCATCAGCAAAAATTTACTTACGTATGACATCATGGGTATTGTTTTTTAATTTCTACCTACTGTTCAGCCACCTTTCCTTAAAATGGGCACAAATACAAATATGGATCTCTTCAGGTAGCTGTCTTTCAAATTGCTTGGCATGGAGTAATGAGTGTTTTCAGGACTTCATCAGTTTATTCAAACATTTCATTTGGTATTCCGTCAATCTCTGGAGCCTTGTTTCCCACTAATGTCTTCAGTGTAGCTTGTACTTCTTCCTTCAGTACCGTTAGTTCTTGATCATATGCTACCTCCTGAATAAATAAGGAAAACCAGAGAGTAGTTCTTCATATGCTACCTTCTGTGCGTTCTTTTTTGTACGTTTACTCTGTGTGGCTGTGAACCTTAAGGTAAGTGGTTCAAAACTACCAGCCGCTCCGCGGGAGAAAGATGAGGCTTTCTACTCCCGTAAAGGTTTACACCCTCGAGAAACCCTGTACAGGGTCGCTATGGGTCGGAACCGACTCGACAGCACTTAACAACAACAACTCTGTGTTGTATTATTTCCGTCTTCTTTTGATGATTCCTGCATTGTTCAGTATGCTGCACTTAGAATCTTTTAATATTCCAACTTGAAGATTGAATTTTATTCTGCAATTCTTTCAGCAGCATGAGAAATGCTGATTGTGTTTTCCTTTGCCTTTTAATTCCAGGTGTTTCTACATTTCACTGTGATAATTTACTTGATCTTCTGGAGTTATCCTTTGAAATTTTCTGCTCAGCTCTTTTGCTTGATATTTTCTTCCTTTCAGTTTAGCAACTATACATTCAAAAGAAAGTTTCAGAGTCTCTTCTGCTTTT
>NW_006408538.1:8939876-8944581 GCF_000296735.1 Chrysochloris asiatica | reverse complement strand
AGCTGGTAGTTTCGAACTGCCAACCTTGCGGTTTGCAGCCTGATTCATAACCACTACGCTACCAGAGCTCCTTTTGTATACTTTTAGGTGTATAGATAATATATTTTCACAGACAACACTGTATTTCAAGGTCTCAACAATTTATTTTTGATGATGAATGCCATGTCATTCTTCAGTTTATCATCCCAGGGAGAGTGAACCATATGGTTGCCTGACTCAAAATGGCCAGTACCCATCCATTTCAACTCACAAATGACTAGGATATTGATATTTTTACTTTCCATTTCATTTTTGACAACTTGCAATTTTTCTAGTTTCATATTTAATACATTTCATGTTCAGATTAACAGTGGATGTTTGCACCTGTTCTCACATTGAGTTGTGCAGTAGAACAAAATTCTACTCTGTCTTACGTCATTGCCGTGATCTGTGATCAGTCTGTTGTGATCCACAAGGTTTTCATTGACTAATTTTATTAGATGACTCAGCCTTTCTTCCTAGACCATCTTTGTTTGCCTTCCTGTTGTTATCGTTGTTGCATGCCATCAAGATGATTTTGACTTACAGAAAGTCTGTATAGGGTTTCCAAGAGTTACTGGTGGGTTTGAACCTCCCACCATGAAATTGCCAGGCCAGTGGTTATCCTACAACCACGCACCAGGGCTCAGTTTGGCTCCTGGTATCTGTAAAAGTGTATCTATCTGTGTGTCATTTTATGTATTTACCATCTGTGAGGTAGATTCCTCGTGGAGAAGGAAAAGTAAATGGATAAAAGTCATTAGCCTGCTGACATGGATTATTTCTACAATTTCTGTTACATTTTTTTCTTTTAAACTAATTGATTATGCAAAGTTTGTAAGTCCTCCCAATTCTACTTCTCATGAAATTGAGGTTTCTGCTGCTAATTTTCTCTTTTCTTTGGGGTCTCCTTTAAACTTTGGAAATGCTTCTTAGAAATGAGACTGCAAGGTTTCTTTGCTTGAAAATATTCTAATTAGTTCACCACTTTACTTCTCTGAGTATGATCTAGTTTTATTATTAGTTGATCTTTCTGAGTAATTTCAGGAATTACTCAGACTAATGCATCAGACTGCAAAGTCATTTGAACTGCAAGGTCGGTGGTTAAGCTTAGCAGCTGCTCCTTGGAAACCCTATATTGGGTCACTATGGGTTGGAATTGACTCGATGACACTTAACAACAATAAAATCCAAACAAAAGATGAATGAAAGTTTAAAAAAAAATGCTTTTGGATTTTTAAAAATTGTATTCACAGTCATTTCCCAATCAATACAACACACTTTAAGAAGCATTGTATGTAATATCTTGTTTAGTCTTCACAGCCCTGTGAGATACATGAATCCTATTTTATAAAATAAGAGATCAGTTGGTATTGTGAAGTTCCAACTTATAGTGACTCTGTAAGTGTCATGGTGCCATAGGATTTCCAGGTAGCATCTGGTGGGTTTTAGCCCCTATCATTGTGGTTAGCAGTCTAGTGCTTATCTTACATCACTTCACCAGAACTCCAGTAAGAGATCTAGACCCTGTAAATGAAACTAATGTGATAGAAGTCATTAGGATAGATACGACCAAGGAATTCTTAGAACTGCTGGCCTAATGTTCATTGCTGTTAAGTATTCCTAACAAAATAACTGACATTTATTGTATGTAAGCTGTGTTTTTGGTACTATATTAAGTACTTCATATTGGCCTTTCATATATTCCTCATAACAATTCTATTTAGTTGTTCATTTTGTTAAGTTCCATTGAATAGGTTTCAACTCATAGTGACTCTGTATAGGGTTTTTGGGGAATGGCTAGTGGGTCTGAGCCATTGACTTGTGGTTGGCAGTCCAGTGCTTATCTTACAGTGCCACACCAGGACCCCTATGTAGTAGTACATTGAAATTGAGGGTGGTTAATATAGGAAGGAATGGAGTCCTGGTGTACATTGAAATTGAGGGTGGTTAATATAGGAAGGAATGGAGTCCTGGTGTGGCACTGTAGGATAAGCATTGTACCGCAAGTTCAATTTGAACCATACGGTCGGTAGTTCAAATCCACCAGCCGCTCCTCAGAAACCCTAAACAGAGTAACTATGAGTCAGAATCGTCTCTATGACACTTAACAACAATAATATAGGACAAAAAGTCCAAAGTAGTGGTACTGAAATTCCAGTTCATACATTAACAGATTTGTTGCAAACAAAACATGCTTAAATATATCTCTAATCAATTGTTGTTTTGTGCCGTGGAGTTGGTTCTGATTCATAGCAACCTTGTACAGGGTTTCCGAGACTGTAAATCTTTATGGGAGCAGAAAGTGTCATCTTTCTCCCACAGAACAGCTGGTAGTTTCGAACTGCTGACCTTGTGGTTCGCAGCGCGATTCGTAACCACTATGCTACCAGAGCTCCGTATATAGTGGATAGCTGCAAAGAAGCAGCTCTCTCAGTAACAGGCTGGTCTATTCAATCAAAACAGTGGCTTCCAAAGGGATCTGTTGGGTCTGTGAACTTCAAGGCAGAGAGGTCAACATGGAAGGTTATAGCAACTGACTTCGAAGGAGCTCTGGTAGCGTAGTGGTTATGAATCGGTTTGTGAACCACAAGGTCAGCAGTTCTAAATTACCAGTTGTTCCATGGGAGAAAGATGAGGCTTTCTGCTCCCGTAAAGATTTACAGCCTCGGAAACCCTGTACAGGGCCTCTAAGAGTCGGAACCGACTCCACGGCACATAACTATCCCCAACACCAATATTGAAAGACTTTTTTTCAAAGGACACAGAGTCATAATGGGTTATTACCAAGAAGAGTTTTATGAAAATGAAAACCTCATTTGTGAGAGAAAGGTCAAGAAAATGTCATCAAACATTTTTTTTTTCTTCCCATACAAACATGTGCTTGCTCATTCTTCAAGCATAGCAAGAGCTGTCCTACTAGAATTTCTTTGGGAATCATTGCTCCGTTTACCCTACAGTCCTGATCTTGCTCCCTTAGACTTCTTTTTATTTTCAAAACTCAAAGAATATTTAATAGCAACACTGTTTGAATCCCTTGATGATGCCCAAACTGCCCTCTTTATATAGCATAAACTGAAGAGTGCAGAAGTCTTTGTGGAAAGACTTAGAAAGATGGAAACACTGTCAAAGGTTTATAGAGTAAATGGAACATGTTGTTGTTGTTGTTGTTATGTGCCATGGAATTGGTTCTGACTCATAGCAACCGTGTACAGGGTTCCCGAGGCTGTAAATCTTTACAGGAGCAGAAAGCCTCATCTTTCTCCCATGGAACAGCTGGTAGATTTGAACTTCTGACCATGAGTTTAGCATGCCAATTCATAACCACTATGCTACCAGAGCTCCTAAACAAAAGTGTACAGCACTTGGTATTCCCAGGCTGTCTCCCATCCAAGTACTGACCAGGCCTGACCCTGCTTAGCTACTGAGATCAGATGAGATCCGACGCATTCAGGGTGGTATGACTCTAGAATATGTTGAGAAGAAATAGCTTCACAGTTTGGTATTTTTATTTAATAACTTTCCCTCATACTTAGCCAATACTACACAGCTAATTCACAGCTAGCCCTGGTTTATCAGGATTGGAAATTTTTTTTTTCCCACTGCAGTATAAAATCCTAATAAGTATGATACCATCTCAGGAAAGAGAGAAGAGAAAAAGAGAATGCAATTTAGTGAGAAGAGAGTATGTTACCTGAACTGAGAAAGAGACATTATAAAACTAATTATGCAGGAAAATGAAAACTGCTTAACATTTTATATGCATACAGAATAAATGCCACATCCAGTACCTGAGTTTTAAGTACAATAATATTTCTATAATTAGAGTTCTGGCGTGGTGCTGTGGGTTAATGCACTGAACTGTAAGCTCTGTTTGAACTGCAAGGTCGGTTCAGACTCACCAGTTTCTCCTCAGAAACCCTATACAGGGTTGCTATGAGTCAGAATTGACTTGACAGCACTTAACAACAGCAGCAATGTAAGACAGATGTAAAATGTAGACCATCAGAAGGAAATGACAGCTGTCTTTAATTTATATTGCATAAAACCAAGTCCAAAGTAACGTTCCTCAATCTCACAATAAAACACTGACCTCCCCCATTAGAGAGGAAACTCCTTTAGTACAAGACCAGCTCTTCATTGGTCTTTCTTTACTCAGCAACTATCACTGTATCTGACATACCAGTGGATGCTTATTCAATAAAAAGTGAGCAAATTAGTGAATTGGAATCAAGAATGAGCACTGAGTTATTCTGACTTCTTGCCAAGTGCAAAAATATAGGAAGCAAATGATACCTTCCATGACACTCAGAATTACAGATCTCTTCCAGTCAGTTGGCCAGGTAGTTTTCCAAATTTCCTGGCACAGATGAGTGAGTATCTCTAGTACCACTTCACTTTGTTGGAAGATTTCAATTTGTGTTCTGTCAATTCCCAGTGCCTTGTCCTTTACCAATGCCTTCAATGCATCTTGCACTTCTTCCTTCAGGATCCTTGGCTACTGATCATATGCTACCTCTTGAATTCATTAAACAGTGACCATTTCTTTTTGGTACAATGACTCTGTATGTTTCTTCCATCTTCTTTTGATGCTTTGTTTTTCGCTCAGTATTTTGACCACAGAATCCTTCAATACTGCAAGTTGGTGTTTGAATGTTTTTCTTCAGTTCCCTCAGCTTGAGAAATG
>NW_006408538.1:8936115-8939369 GCF_000296735.1 Chrysochloris asiatica | reverse complement strand
ATGTAGCAACGATTATGAG
Source organism: Chrysochloris asiatica (assembly GCF_000296735.1). Taxonomy (NCBI): domain Eukaryota; kingdom Metazoa; phylum Chordata; class Mammalia; order Afrosoricida; family Chrysochloridae; genus Chrysochloris; species Chrysochloris asiatica. The sequence goes on along the minus strand of NW_006408538.1, from coordinate 8,939,350 downwards.
GTTGGCCCAGGATCAGGTAGTGTTTTCTTCTATTGTGCATAGGGTTGCTATGATATGGTACTGACTCAATAACACCTAACAACAACAACATGACCCTCACTACTCAGTTGAATTCAATAATCCATTGCAAAGCCCACAGAGACCTCGGACACCTATTCACAGTTATAAAGTTTATTAGGGAAGGTAATAGTTACAGATTTAATGCTCTGAGTACAGTTGATCCTGTCAGCTGCTGAAATATGTCCATAAGACACACCACTCCACCAAAAACCTCAACCTGTAGGCACTTGGCTCTAGCTCAGTGGGTCAGCACACCTAGCTCCCCCACTTAAATGCTTGGAAGAACCCCACTCTACAAGTAAGTCCCTTCAGTTGTAGAAGTTTGAAGGTTTCAGATTGCCTTGAAGAAGGACTTGGCAATTTACTTCCAAAGTTTCAGTCATTGGGAAGCCTACGAAAAGTACCTCTCTGATATATATGGGCTTTCAAGTCAGAATGAAATCAATGGTAACTGGTTTTTAATCCCTCAGTAGGGATCAAAAGATACTTAGAGTAAGAAACATGAATAATCAGAAATATATTTTATTTATAGCATCCTGGAAAACTCTAAAAAGCAATGTACATTTAGCTTTAACATTCAACTATAATAATTTGTATAATAACCTCAAGGTCAGCAGTTCGAAACTCCCAGTTGCTCCATTGGAGAAAGATGAGGCATTCTGCTCCCGTAAAGATTTACAGCCTCGGAAACCCTGTACAGGGTCGCTATGAGTCAGAACCGACTCCAAGGCACATAGTCACCACCACCATAATAATTTGTGGTACTATATGATAAGAACTGGACTGTGAACCAAAAGGTCAGTGGTTCAAACCCACCATCTTGTACAGGGTCGCTATGGGTCAGAATGGAATTAGATGGCATTTAACAACAACAATAATAATTTGTAAACAGTAAAGAAAGAGTACTAATAGGTAGCTTATATAGTGTTTAGGGAAACCAACCCAGTAGAGCACTTTGACAGTCAATGAAAATGTTCCATTACATAGATGGAACTGTATGTCAATAGGATATTCTAAATACCTTAAATATTCTTGGAATGTTGACTAAAATTGAGCACACAGAACTGATAGTGTGTTCCATAAACATAGCTTTCTCATCTAAATTATGATGACTGTCGCACTATAGCTAGTATGCTGTACTTGTACATAATTGTGGTCCATAAATAGTTTGTGAATATAATCTATTAACAGTTTTTTTTTTTATTTTAATGAAAAAAATGTCCAGTTCTTTGAAATTTAGAGACTAGTGAAACACACACACCCTAAAATCATTGAGGTTGATGATATCAAACCAAGCAGAACTCTCTCAGAACATGGCAAAGCTTTTCATGTTGCCACATTGCTAACAGAGTTCCTATTGCAAACTCATGTATTATTTCAGTATAAAACAAAATGTCAATGAAACTCTTCTTTACAGATACCAAGTATGTCTGGTATCTGGAAAGTGGATGAAATCTGAAGGAAAATGCTTTTTAACACAGAAAATTGATTTTAGAAAATCATGGTGAGTAAACTGAATGACTTTGCTTAGATAGATAAATATAAAATATGAGTTCAGAAGAAAAAGATAGGTCAAGAAGAAAAGGGTTCTGAGAAGGAGTGGCTGGGGACTTAAGACCCAGATAGGAAGAGGGGCTTTGTGCTGATAATCAGGGGGCAGGCTTGCAGGGTTTGGTTGGTTGGTGATGCATGGAGGGGATTGTAACCATGGCAATGAAACGATATATGATAGGATGAATGTAAAGCTAATGTTCTTCCATGTAAACTATCACATAATTCACAATAAAACATTTTTAAAAAGAAGAAGAAGAAAAGGGTTCTGCAGAAGGAAGCATAGGATTTATTTTGGTCAGATTGGTAAAAAAATTAAAATGTTGTAGCTTAATGATTACAATTTGGGATGCTAACTTCAAGGTCAGCAGTTCAAAACTACCTGCTGTTTCATGGGAGAATGATGAGGCTTTCTAATCCCATAAAGATTTAAAGCTTGGAAGCCCTGTACAGGGTCACTGTGAGTCAGAACTGACTCCACACAACCACCATCACCACTATATTTGTTACAAACAAAGGTGTATCTCATTGGGCAAATCTGTTGCATAACACCTCTTTGATGCATTAAAGAACAGGGATGGGTTTGAGGACTAAGATGTTCCTAATCCAAGCCACAATATTTTCAATCACCTCATATGCATGTGAAACCAGACAATGAATAAGGAAAACCAGAGAAGAATAGATGCATTTGAGCTATGATGTTGAAGAATATTGACAGTACCATGGTCTGCCAGAAGACCAAACAAGTCTGTCTTAGAAGTACTGTCACAGAGCTCCTTAGAGGTCAGCATGGGAAAACTTCGCTGCACAAATTTTGGACAGGTTATCAGAAGAGACCAGTCCCTGGAAAAGATCATGTTTGGTAAAGTGTGCATGTGCTATGTGCTGTGGAGTCGGTTCCGACTCATAGTGACCCTATACAGGGTTTCCAAGGCTGTAAATCTTGACGGGAGTAGAAAGCCTCATCTTTCTCCCACGGAACAGCTGGTAGTTTCGAACTGCTGACCTTGTGGCTCACAGCCCGATTCGTAACCACTACGCTACCAGAGCTCCTTTGGTAGAGTAGAGGATCAGAATAAAAGAGGAAAACCCTCATTGAGATGGACTGACACCATGGCTGTGAGCATGGGCTCAAACACAACAATATTGAGGGTGACACGTGACCCGCAAGTGTTTCCTTCTGTTGGGCTTAGAGTCACTAGGAATCAAAATCAAATCACTGGGATCTAAAAAGAATGGCAACAACAATAATATGTTTTATTTAGCATAGACCTTGGGTGTTTTAAATAAGTGAAGCTTTTAAAATTATTCATTTAGAGTGAACCTGAGTGAGTTTTAATCTATATGTACAGGTTTCATGATTAATGCATTAATGACCTCATAAAACCAGAGAGATGACTAACACAGAGAGAAATTATTGAAAAAGGTAGGACAAAGCAAAGATGTGCGTTGTTGTTATTAAGTGCCATCAAGTCAGTTCTGACTCACAGTGACCCTGTATAGGGTTTCCAAAGGGTGGCTGGTGGTTTTGAACCACCAACCCTATGGTTAGCAGCCCAGTACTGATTCTACAGTGTCACACAGATCAAATGTAGTAAATCTCGACCATGTTCAATGCAATGCA
>NW_006408538.1:8923902-8934329 GCF_000296735.1 Chrysochloris asiatica | reverse complement strand
GTGTTTTCCCTAAACATCATCAAATATGTTGGAAATGCTTTAAGGTAAAAGCATATTGCTGTTGTTGTTATGTGCTGTTGTGTCATTCTGACTCATGGTAACACTATATAGCATTTCCAAGGAGCATCTGGTGGGTTTGATCTGATGACCTTGTGGTTCGCAGTCCAATGCTGATCCTAGAGCACCACACCAGAAGTCAAGTTGAAAGCATAGTGATTCTAACACCATAGTAGTCTATGGGTGACTGACAGGAGTAGTGATGCCTCCAAGAGTACTGTTAGATGGGATGGAGAAACATGACTGACCAGCTAGTTTATTCCAAACATCCATATGATACAACAGCTTTACAGTTTTATTCTTTATTTAGAATTACTTCACATACTTTTTTGAATTATTATTAATACTAAATTTTAAGAGTTTTTCTATCGATCTTTTTTAAAAAAAAACAAAACCTTTTCTTGAATGAGTTTTCAATAGGTAGCTTTATTTGCTACAATTTAATGAACTTACCCTACACTTAACAGTCACTCAAAATACCAACTGAGAGCAAAGGAGTCTTCACATAAAGGATCAATCCTCTTCCCTCTGTATACAAGGTTGATAGGGATGGGCAATTTAGACATTGACTACCTAAAATGGAGGGGTTATAAAGACACAAAGTGACTGGCTTACAAATTTTCAAGAGGGAGTTTAGTTTCACAGTCTGTGTGGGGAAGGCAGAATCACCAATGAGTAGTATTCATCTTGTGTAGACAAGTCTGGTGAAAGGAGATGGGGATAAGAGTTTTATGATTCAGTAGTGAATTATTGTTATCATGACTAATTGTGATTGTCACAACTGTAAAGATAGAAATTTTACAATATAAAGAGGGGAGTAGTTGATTGTATAGTCCAGGAATAGAGGACTCTAGGTCCATCAAAGCAGAAGAGCACAAGTGGAATATGGGACCCTCTCCAGAGAAGCAGCAACACCAAAGATGGAGGCAGAGATGAGGACATGGAGAAATAGAGCAGCTGAGAATGCTAGACGCATGGAAAAAGAAAGGCTGTGTGCTGGCCACCAGGTGCTGGTGATGCGGAGGCAGGCTTGCAGAATGTGCCCTTTGGTGGTTTAAATGATCATATATTCTTGAGCGTTTTTGTGTACCCCACCCCCAAAACAATCAAACAACAGCAACAACAACAACAACAAAAAAAAAACCCAGAAGGGAATAGAAGCAAATACTGTTGAATGATGATGCACGGAGGAGATTGTAATTATTGCAATGAAACGACCAGTATAAATCTGATGTTCCCGCATGTAAACTATCACTCAATTCACAATCACAATAAAAAAAAAAGGTAGCTTGATTTTACATTTTATAAGCAGACTCCATTGATAGAAAAATCACACTGTTGCTGTAACTAGTTTTTGGCAGTGGTGTTTTCATGCTCATGTCATACAGAAAAAAGAACACTGTAGTTGATATCATTCTTATCGAAATGATAATTTTTTTGATCTCCATGCTCATCTGGTTGGAGTCCTGATGTGGCACTGTAGAATAAACACTGGATTGCTGACCACAAGTTTGGCAATTGAAACCCACCAGCTGATGTTTGTAATTGCTATACAGGGTTGCTATGAGGTGGAACCAGCTCGATAGCATTTCACAGCAACACGAAACATATCTAGCTAGAGAACCCATGCTACCTATGAACAGACTGACCTTGTGGTAGAGTATCCTACAACACCACACCAAGACTAAGTCTATGAACTAAAGTCTAGTTTAGATTAGACAATTAAATATAAGGTGGTGGTGTTCTGAAGTGCTGTCAGGTCAGTTCTGACTCCTAGTGACCCTGTATAGGGTTTCTGGAGAGCCGCTGGTGAACATGAATCATCAACCTTCTGGTTCAAGCTGACTTTTCAGTCCAGTGCTTATCCTACAGTGCAACACCAATTTGAAGTCCTTTTCAAAATGCCAAAAAATAAGATTCGACATCAATTTATTTAAAATAGATTTGCGGTAGTATTGCTTTCTTGCACTCACTCAAAAACTTCACGTTGCACTGTTACTATTTACGTAATGTTGTTGCTAAGTGCTGTCGAGTCGGTTCCGACCCATAGCGACCCTGAACAGGGTTTCCAAGGCTGTAAATCTTTACAGGAGCCGAACACCTCATCTTTCTCCCATGGACCAGCTGGTAGTTTTAAACAGCTGGCCTTGTGGTTCACAGCCCAATTTGTAACCACTACGCTACAATAAGTATCTATATATGAACTTGACTAAGTAAATCTACACATTTTAACAGGTTTTTTGAGGTATACTTGATATTTAAATAAATAAATAAATAAATATCTAAGTGTATACTTTGATAACTTTTATAGATGTGTGGGAGCGCAGTGGCTCTATACAATAAACACCAGACTGCAAACCACAAGGTTGGTGGGTCAAATCCACCAGACACTCTGTGTGAGGAAGATGAGGTTTTTCTGCTCCCACAAAAGATTTAAATCCTTGAAAACCCTATGTGGGGTCACTGTGAATTGAAACAGACTGGACAGCACTTAATTAACTACTTGTAAAGCTGTTAAGAATCTTGTTGGTTCTGACTCTGAGTGAGTCAGTTCTGACTCTTAGTGACCCTGTATAGGATTTCTGTGTAGTGGCTGGTGATCTTCAACTACCAATTTTGTGGTTCAAACCAACCTTGCAGTTCAGCGCATTACCCCACAGCACCACATTGTTAAATGCTATGGAGTCAGTTTGACTTAAAACAACCCTGTGTGGGATTTTCTGGGAATGGTTGGTGAGTTTGAACTGCCTACTCTGCGATCTAAACCAACCTTTCAGATCAGTGCTTATCCTATAATGCTGCACCAGAACTCCAGCAAAAGCTATAGATGTTTCTATGTATTCTGAAGCCGTAATCACAGTCAAGAGAGAGATCGTATCCATCAAATTCAAATGCTTATTAATGCTTACTCATTTTGCCCACCTCTCTTCCCCTCTCCCACCTACACACAACCACCAATGTAATATCTATCACTACAGATGAGTTTGCAGTTTCTAGGAAGGATTCATGAAGTTTGTATTCTTGTTCGGCTTCTTTCCGTTAGCATAATTAGAGATTCATCTGTGTTGTTTTTATATCAATAAACCATTTTGAAAAGTTGCAGAATTGTATGAATATATAATTTGTTGTTTACCTGTTGCTGCAGATTTGGGTTGTTTCCAATGTTACAAAAGAACTACTGTGACTCTTCATGTTTGTATAAGTCTATGTTTTTATTTATCCTAGAAGTGGAATAACTTAGTCATATGGTATGTGTATGTTTAACTTGTTAAGAACAAATGTATATATTTAAATTCAGTATCCACACTTGGTTTATCGTCACTTGGATTAATTCCATTGATCTTACAAGATTATGTAGAAACAGTACAATGTCTTTGCCATGAGGTTTCATAGAAATTCATATCTGATGACACCTTCAACAATGATGCATTCACTGGCTTCTACAAACAGGTCGTTTAGTTTGGAGACTTCAAAATCCCTTTATATACAGAGCATAATTCTTCCTTAGGGGTTGTCTAAATATTTGTTTTGTTGCATTCTACTGTTGTATTTTATATGTAAGCTGCCAACTCAGGCTACTTTATTCTACTCGTGTGGGGAATTTTTATATCCCATAAAGCAAACTCCAATTCACTAACCCTGAATAATATGTCCCAAAGTCTAATATAGATCTGAATTACTGTCTTATTGAGCAACATCCCCTCTGTACTGTGGAGCTTCTTTCATACTTTTCCATTTTTCAGTTCATTGAAATAGGAGTGACAGGCTTGGGCATCCTGCTTAGCCTTTCATAACATCCGTGGCTAGAACCCAGCATTCAGCTTTCTGTGTTATAACTGTGACTGCAAATCTAGATAGACAGATTTGGTTAGGAGGGTTGGTGGCATCCTGACAGTTTCTGGAAGTAAAAGATGTCCTGTAGGTTTAAAAATATATGTCCCCACTGGGAAGTTAAACCGTACTTTGCTTTGCCTCAAAATCTTTGTTATAGAACTCTTTGTAAAACCAGTTTCCACGACAGACACTGAAAATGTTATATGTGAAATAATGAAGCAAGTCCTTTTCCAGATTAGTAGCACGAAAGAGAAGCCAGCAGCATGGGAACCAGCCTGGGGTCCGTGAGGGGCGCTTCCCTGTATCTGCTAACACAGTCTCCTTTAATGTTTGCTCTGATGAGGAACACATACCTTGTAATTTTCCTCTCACCTTTTGAAATCTTTTGTCTGTGTCCATATCACCTTCAAAAATCGTGCATCATTGATGGGTCCATTGCAAAGTGACAAGACCAGCTCTTTTCCCTTGCTGTGAGATTTGCAATCCTGTTCCCAGCCGCCACCCCCCCTTTTTTTTTTTTTTTTTTCTGACCTGTCCTTGAAATGGCACATCAACTTTAAGCACATTTTCTTGTAACATTTATTGTTCATTATTTTTCCTGATAGTAAAAGCCATAAATAATTACTTTAAAAAAAGTTTGTTGTTGTTGTTAAAGTACCGTGGAGTCGGTGCCGACTCATAGTGACACTGCACAGGGTTTCCGAGGCTGTAAATCTTTATGGGAGCAGAAAGCCTTGTCTTTCTCCCGCGGAACAGCAGGTAGTTTCAAACTGCTGACCCTGAGGTTAGCAGCCCAATTCATAACTGCTACACTACCAGAGCTCCTTCAAATGTTGATATATTTTTTCGCTCCTTCTCCTTTTCGCTCTCCACTCCCCCCTTCCCCAATCTATCTCTGTCTCTGCCTCTTTCTTTCATGCATGAAATAACACAAAATCACACTTGTTGTTGTTGAGACAATTTTGACTCATAGTGATCCTATAGAGTTTCCAAGGCTGAAAATTGTGTAGTTCTGTAGGATAAGCATTGGACTACTATCAAAAGGTTAACAGTTCAAACCCACCAGCCATTCCTCAGAAAAACTTCCCAGGTCTTGAAATAAGAACTGTCAAGGGCTGCTGGGGTTACGTAAGAGTCAGCCTGGTATGTTTCTGCTCAAAGCCTCTGAAGACTTGACCTGTTTTCTTCTGTGAGCAGAAAATTCAGGCTATTTGGAGATGCATGCTCTGGACTTGTAAGTTTTAATTGCTCGATTCCAACATTTACCATGCATTTGTGACTACCAAGCTATATGGTTCATAAAAGGCGCGCTGGACCTTGCTCTATTAGTGGTTTGACGCTGTACAACTTCCTTTAACTTTCAGGCTCATTGTCCTCAATGATGGTATTAAAATGGTCACATTTGGCTCTCAGGTTTATTGTTAAGATTGAATGAGAAAAGGAATGGTAGACTAACCCAGCACAGTTTCATTAATGAATCATGTAAAGTCTTTGATTAAAAATGATCCTCACCTTTCTGGTCTCAAAGAGGAGAATGTCAAGAATGCTGATTTGTGTCTGGATATTTTTAATATTGGAGCCTTCCAAAAATATGGTTTCCTGCAAGTCTTATTTTTCAAAATGGCTTCATTAGTCTTGCATATCTTTATTTTAACTTCCAGTTGGAATACTTCTGACAGTTTTCATGAATTAGACATGCAGCCCAGGGAATCAGAGTTAGATCTCCCACGCGTCTGGTGGCTGAACAAGTACGATACTATTGGCACTGTCATTCTCATTTATGACTCTCTTGCTGATTTGCTGTGTGCTTTTCTGAAGTTATTAGCCTCATTGGTTTCTTAGGAACAGAAGAATGACTACCCTTATTTAAGCTGCCCCCCCAAAAGAGGAATAGAGTCTAAAATACAATTCACTCTAAGTGATTTCATTATTCATTGCTTAAGTCCTCAGAAAAGCTTTATATAAACTTGAAAAATTACTGTGATCAGCCTCTCTGATAATTTTCATTCTCTAGTCTTAACCACAAGGAGCTCTGGTAGCGTAGTGGTTACGAATCGGACTGCGAACCTTAAGGTCAGCGGTTCGAAACTACCAGCTGCTCCACGGGAGAAAGATGAGGCTTTCTACTCCCGTAAAGATTTACACCCTCGGAAACCCTATACAGGGTCGCTATGGGTCGGAACCGACTCGATGGCACATAACAACAACAACAACAAGTCTTAACCACAAGTCATCAAATGAATGAATATCTGATCGCGTTGGCCTAGATAGTTTTCTAAGTCACAACTTAATAGAGATTTATTTTATAGAAGCTATATGAACAACTCTGACTCTAATTGTGGCTCCTCTGACAGCTATATGCTCAGGATGTATTTGTCCAAGTTGTCCTATTTGCCTACATGTCTAATCATACCCTCTTGTATATTGTAGACACACTTTGCATTCTTACTTTAGCTTTTTTTTTTTTTTTAAATATTCGGAAATATGCTGTCAAAATAGATTTCACCTGTTGTAGACTTTAAAGGGAACTAATAGTAATTCATTGAGGCTCTTTAATTCCATCATATGGGGAAGTTCCTATGGTATGATAGTTTTGGTGGTGTTAAGTGCCTTCGAATCCGCTCTGACTCATAGGGACCATGTGTAGAATTTCCTAGGAGCAGCTGGTGAGTTCAAACCGCCAACTTTGAGGTTCAAAATGAGCTTGTGGTCCAGTGCTTATCTTAGTGCCCATAGGTTTGTTGTTTTTGTTATTTGCCGTAGAGTCGGTTCCAACTCATAGCAACCCTGTACAGGGTTTCCGAAGCTGTAAATCTTTATGGGAGCAGAAAGCCTCATCTTTCTCCCACGGAATAGCTGGTAGTTTCGAACTGCTGACCTTGCAGTCCGCAGCCCAATTCGTAACCACTATGCTACCAGAGCTCCTTGCCCATAGGTTTAGCATGTTGGAAAAGAAGAAAGAAATGGCTTGTGGGAAATCGCAGTGATGATAATGGCTCCTGGAAGCAGTTTTAAATTGTATTTTGAAACACTGTTTACAACCCTAGCAGCTATCTGTTGTTACAAATAGAGATATGACTTTACTTGCATTCTTATTTATTTATATATATTTCTCTTTGTTGTATTCCTTCACTGTCTGTCTGCCTGCCTTCCTGCCTGCCTGCCTGACTCCCTGCCTGCCTACCTACCTACCTACGTACCTACCTATCTAATCAACCCTGGTGTGGCATTGTAGGACACACACTGATCTGCTAACTGCAAGATTAGTGGTTCAGACACACTAGCTGAATTTGGAATCCTTATACAGGGTTGCTATGAATGGAAACCAACTCAGTGGCACACAACAACACACACACAGATGTATGGAAACCAACTCAATGGCACACAACAACACACACACAGATGTATAAAGGAATTCCTGAGTGGGTTATGAACTGGACTCCTAACTGCAAGATCAGCTGTATGAATCCACCAGCCACTCCTCGGGAGAAAGATGAAGTTTTCTGCTCCTGTTAAGGTAACAGTCTCAGAAACCCTAGACAGGTTGCTGTGAGTCCGAATCGACTCGACAGCACACCACCACCGACATATTCTATATGTTGTTATGTGTCATTGAGTGATCCTGTACAGAGTTTCCAAATGGCTGGTGGTCTTCAACTGCCAATCTTTCAATTAGTCACTCAGTGCTTATCTTACAGCGCCACACTAAGACTTCATAAAGGACCATGTATTTGTTATAAAGTGCCATGGAGTTTGTTCTGACTCATAGCAATCTGATATTGCTGTAGGTTTCTGAAAAGAAACTGGTGGGTTTCAACTGCCAACCTTGCGGTTCACAGTCTAGTGCTGACTCTACAGTACCACACCAGGTGTCTGTAAAGGATTATTGTTGTTAAATGCTATCGAGTCATTTCCAACGCATAGTGACCCTGTATAGGGTTTCCAAGGAGCAGCTAGTGGGTTTGAACTGCAGACTTTATGGTTCACAGGCCAGTACTAATCCTATAGGACCACATCAGAAGTCTATAAAGGACTATATTGTTGTTGTTTGTTGTTAAGTGCTGTTGAGTTAGTTCTGACTCATTGTGTCCCCATATAGAGTTTCCAGTGAGTGGCTGGTGAGTTTGAACAGCAGACCTTGTGGTTCAAACTGACCTTGAGATTCAGTGCTTTATCCTAAGCACCACAGAACAGGACTACGGGGATACCCAATATAAAAGACACAGAGCAGCTTTCTTTTAACAAAGCGAGAAGTCAAACCAATACACTAAACAAATATAACTCACACACTGTACCATATACCGTAAGGCCTGTATGGGAGTCTACCCATTCTCCAGCCCAGGTAGAAGTTCCCAGGGGCTCACACAGACAACAGTGAAACTTACACAGGCAAAACAAATTCACAGAAATCTTTCCCCAGCTATCACACATTCCATGTCCCCACAGATGGACTCAAATCTTGTGGAAGTAGCATGGAGTTGAAAAAGAAGTTACCTGGCAAAAAGCTAGCAGAGTTCGAACTCTTCCCCAGTAATAAAAGGAAAGGACAGGCTGCAGTAGCATATAAACGTACCAATCGTAACAAATTCTAACATTACAATGGGCTTTCTCAAGCCTTGAAGTCAAGGAATATTCAGCAGGGACCCTGGGACAGAGTTCTGCTCCATGAGGCTAAAAAGAAACCTTTCAGTGGAAACTTAGCGGTCTGCCTAGGATGGCAGATGAGGTTTCTATCTGACATTCCTCTTCCTCCACTCTCTGTGGACCACGAGACCTGTCAGTGGAGGCTCAGATGTCAATTGACAGGAACTGTTTGCCAGATTCTGTGCGAGGCCCTCAAGTTATGAAATTGTACACAATACAAGATGCTTTCTCACTCTTTGTGACTACAGCAGAAAGATTTATACTCACAAAATGAGCCATATTTCTAATTAAAAGGAAGAATTGGAGTACATTATGTTTCTGTCAACTAAATTCACACATGTATCAGATTTCCATTGTCATGGGAAATAGTATTGAAGTATTCTATCAAGGTTTTTCCTCATCTGGGTAGGGTTTCAGTTAAAGTAGTTGTTAAGTGACATCAAGTCAGTTTTTACTCTTAGTGACCCTGTTTCCAAGGAGCAGCTGATGGGTTTTAACTGCTTATTTTGTGGTTAGCAATCTAGTGCTTACCTATAATACCACATCCAGGGTATAAGCTTTAATAAACACTAACACTGGAAATACTTGTAGAATTGATGGCGTTTTACTTACCATCCTAACTTTAAAAAGTGAGAAATAGAAGCATCGAAAATTATGAGACATTGCTAACAACACATTCCATTAACAAAATTAGGATTAAAATTCAGGAGTCCTAACTCCAAAGTCTTATCATGTTCTGCTACAACAGAAGCATAACAACTTACTGAGAGCAACGAAACTATCTTCCCGGGTCAGCTTGGGGCCCTTTGACTCACTCTCCTCTTCTGTCTGCAACTTCTCTGGAAATTTCATCTCACCCCACCTTTTGACTTCAGTCTCAAGCCATATTGTAAGGAATACTCTCATTCATATATAATTCACTTACTCCTTTGTACTATGTACGCTTCCCTACTTTTTGTTTAAATTGGAGGAGAGGACTGAATTTGATTTCAGTTTGCCTCAGTTCTATGTTCATTAGTGTTGTTATTGTTGTTAAGTGCCATTGAGTTGGTTCCGACTCATAGGCCCTTGTACCGGGTTGCTAGAAGCTGCTGGTGGGATTGAGCCACTTACATTATGGTTAACAGTCCAGAATTACCAGAAAATTCCTTAGAAGTGAAGATGGTGAGGTGCAGGAAAAGTCAGTTGCTAGAAAAGGGCATCATATTTGATAAAATAGAGAAGGAACAAAAATAAAGGAAACCCTCAGTGAGGCAGATTGACACAACAACCGAAACCATGGACTGAAATACACCAGCAATTGTCTAGATGATGCAGGACCAGACATTGTTTTATTCTATCACACACATACCATGAGGTGAAGTTGACACAATGACAACTTGTAACAACAGCAAGGTATATTCCTTGCAATTTTACCTCATCCTTCATTCATTTCAGGTCCTGTGCTCTCATCTACTAGTCACCCAAAAGAAGAAATTTGAAGAATGTCTATGTTTTGATTGTAGATTAAACAATGTTTCTAACTTGTCTCTCTTGAAGGAGAATATTATATTTTATTCATTTTAGGATCCCCAAACTGTAGCATAATGCTCTTGCTGTTAAGTGCTATCTATTGGGTTCTAACTCAGAACATCCCTGCGTAGGGTTTCTGAGGAGCAGTTGGTAAGTTTGAACCACCGACCTTGAGGTTCAAATCAACCTTGCAAATTAACCCACAGTACCACACAGGACTCCTTTAACATAATTGTTGTTGTTGTTGTTAGGTGCTATCAAGCCCGAGCCGGGACTGACCCATAGCAACCCTATGCACAGCAGAATGAAACACTGCCTGATCCTGGGCCAACCTCACTACTGTTGCCATGCTTGAGTCCATCGATGCTGCCACTTGGCCA
>NW_006408538.1:8892278-8923038 GCF_000296735.1 Chrysochloris asiatica | reverse complement strand
TTGAATTTTTTCTTCAGTTCCCTCATCTTGAGAAATGCTGAGTGTGTTCTTCCCTTTTGATTTTCTGACTCCAGGTGTTCGTACATTTTGTTGTAATATTTAACTGTGTCTTCTCGAGCTGACCTTTGACATTTTCTGTTTAGCTATTGTACCTTCTCACTTCTTCCATTTTGATCTTTTTCTCATTTCTTGTCTTCTTAATGACCTTCTACTTTCTTCCTGTATGATGACATCCCACAAGTCTTGTGGTCTTCGGTCTTTAGTGTCTTATGAAACATATCTGTTCTTCTGATGATCTCTAAATTCAGGTGGGATATATTCAAGGTCATATTCCTTCAAACAGCCTCCTCCCAACCACTTGCATGAAAATTTGGCGATGTGTGAAGGTATTTCTAGGACTTGAGAGATTGTTCTTGCATGAGGTTAATAGAGGCCAGGGGTGGTGCTAACCATCCCACAAATATACAAGATAGTCCCTCACAGTACGTATTTTCCAGGCCAAAAGCTCAACAGTGACAAGGCTGAGAAATTCTTCTATAAAGGCTTAGGCTGCATCGAGGTATCAGTAACACCAGTAATTAATGGTTCTGTCCACACTGATTGCCAATGAGTTGCCCATTATTTTAAACAGTGTAATTCTTTAGTTCTGCAACTTTGCTTTTTTTTTTTTGTTAAATCATTTGTGTTACAAAACCCTGGTGAAACTAAAACATTCACTTAGATGTAGTCAGTGGCATTCAGTCTGAAGTATTTTTATGTGCATACCATGCTTCTAGGGAATAGGGAGACCTGGTAGTTTAGTAGGTTACACATTGGACTGCTAACTGCAAGGTCAGCAATTTGAATTGCCAACCAATGTGTGGGAGAAAGACAAGACTTTTTGCTCCCTTAAAGACTTACAGCCTCAGAAGCCCTACACATGGTCATTATGAATCTAAAAGATTGGGTGGCACACCACAATCACCACCATAACTCTGGGATACACAGAATGCTTTCTACTTTGCAAGTCCTAGAATTGTCTTTAAGCTTGGGGAATAAATCTCTCTTTACAAAAAAGCTCTTTTTTCCTACTGCTGTGGTGGTGGTGGTTTTGTGCTGTGAAGTCGGTTCCAACTCAGTATCCCTGTATAGGGTTTCCCAGGCTGTAAATCTTTACAGGGACAGAAAACCTCATCTTACTCCCACAGAAGCACTGGGAGTTTCGAACTCCTGACCTCAAACTTAGCTGCCCAAATCATAACCATTGTGATACTAGAGCTCCTGTTGCTTACTGTTGTTGTTAAGTGCCATCATGCCAGGTCTGACCCATAGTGACCCTATATAGGGTTTCTGAGGAGCAGCTGGTGAGCTCAAACCGCCAACCTATGCTTCACTGGAGTCGCTCACTCATCTCTGCTAAGAAGTTTAGTAGACAGCTACCTGGACACCCAATTGGAAATGATCTTGTTTGTGTCCATTTCAAAGAGAGGTGACCCAGTGTAATACAGAAATCACCAGACAATATCATTAATATCAAATGCAAGTAAAATTTTGATGCAGATAATTCAAAAATTACTGCAGTACTATAGTAACAGGGAAATCTTGGCCGAGAACAGAATACCAAAATATGTTTACTCATGCTTTATTGACTATGCTAACACTTTTGATAATGTGGATCATGACAAGCTGTGAATAACATTGTGAAGAATGAGTATTCCAGAACACTGCGTTGTGCTCATGATGAACATGTACATAGACCAAGAGGTGGTTATTAGAAGTCATAACAAGGGGATACTTGGTTGTTTAAAATCAGGAAAGATGTGCACCTTGGTTGTATTCTTTCAACATAGTTATTCAATCTGTATGCTGAGCAAATAACCCAAGAAGCTGCATTATCTGAAGAAGAATGGTGCATCAGAATTGGAGGAAGACTCACAAACAACCTGCAATGTCCAGATGATACTTTACTGTAAAGAAAACAAAAATCCTTGGAACTAGATAGATAAATAACATCATGGTAAATGGAGAAAGAGTTGAAGTTGACAAAGACTTCATTTTGCTTGGATCCACCGTCAACACTCATGAAAGCAACAGCCAAATAATCAAACAACATATTATTAGCCAAATCTACTACACAAGACTTCTTTACAGTGTTCAAGAAGAAAGGTAGCAGTTTGAGGTCTAAGGTGCAACTGATCTAAACCATGGTATTTTCGACAGCCTCATATACATGTTAAAGTTGCTCCGTGATTAAGGAAGACTATATAAGAGTTAATGCACTTGATTTATAGTGTTGAAAAAGAATATTGAAAGTACCTTTGACTGACAGAAGAATAACCAAATCTGTGTTGAAAAAAAGAACAGCCAGAATGCACCTTAGAAGCCAGAATGGTGAGACTTTGTGTCTCATACTTCAGATAGCTTATCAGGAAGGACCAATCCCTGGAAAAGTATATTATCCTTGGTAAAGTGGAGGGTTGATTAGCACAGTGGCAGCAGTAACGGGCTAAATCAAACAACAAAGGTGAGGATGGTACAGCACTGGCAGTGTTTCATGTTGTTGTACATAGGATTGCTATGAGTCTGGACTGATCTGATGGCACCTAGCAACCTAGCAACAGCAAAGCAAACATATCCATGAATGTGGTGGAACATGTTGTTGTTCTTAAGTGCCATGGAGTTACTTCAGACTCATAGTGACTCTGTGTAGGGTTTCCGAGGAACAGCTGGTAAACTTGAACTGCCGACCTTGCAGTTCAGACCACCCTTGGACACTTCTCAGACAATACCAAACACCTTGAGGGAATGATTGGCTGGTCCTGGGGGATCATGACCATTTTCTAAGCAGCCACCATGGTCAATTACTGTAACATAGTCCACAAAGACAATATTTTACATCCTACTTTGGTGAGTAGTGACTGGGAGCTTAAAAACTCATGAGTGGTCATCTAGGGTACAGCTGTTGGTCTCTCACTTTGTGGAGGAACAAAGAGTGATAAAAATTTAAGATGTTTGCCAACAGTCTGTCTAATGGACTAACATATCATAGGAACATCATTCTCAACTTCCCTGAGACCAGAAGAGCTAGATGGTGCCTGGCTACCATTATCAATTGTTCTGAAAGGGTCCTGCGTACAGGAAGACAATGTAGAACATAACTAAAAAACTGATTTTTGTTTTATACATTTTCCTGTCCTAAAGAGACTGTAGGAAACTCAAGACTCTGGCCATTGATCACCCTTCATGTCTGGAAATGAATTAACCCTTGTGGTTCAATATTCACTCAGGCAGTGGTGTTTAGGTGCCCTGGAGGTGGTTCTGACTCATAGCAACCATGCATAGGGTTTCCAAGGCTGTAAACATTTCAGGAGCAGAATGTCCCATCTTTCTCCCCTGGCACCACTGGTAGTTTCGAACTACTGATCTTGAGATTGGCAGCCCAACTTGTAACCACTACACTATTAGAACTCTTTGAGTCAAGTAGTAGATAGGTACATATAAGGGACAAAACTAGTGAGGTATGCACGTTATAGAATGGTCTTGTCATTTAGGGCAGCATTTAAGATCAAAATGGCAGCACTTACCAAAGGGTTGGGAACGGAGGCGTTATAGAAACAGGAAACCCAGGGAGGAAGCAGTATAATTAATGTTACATTGAGAGGATTGCAATCAATGAAAGGAAATGATGTATATGAATTGTTGGAATGTAAAACTGATGATCCTGTAAACAATCACTAGATTCATAATAAAAAGGTTTAAAAACTGAGAAGCAGCAGTTAAAAGATAATTTAAGGTTAGGAAAATGTTAAAGGAGCTAAAGAAATGATACAGTTTGAAGTAGGAGGAAGGTTACTTTAAATGGACTGACAAGGGAACTCTGCTCTGAGAATGGATCATCTGAGGTCCCAGGAAGAGAAGAAACACACTGCGAAAACTGCAGGAAGAGCTATTCAGACTAGGGAATAGTTCATAAGAAGAATCTGAGTTGAAATGAGTAGGTGGGTGAGACATACTTGAGTAGAAAACAGACAAGGGTAACTGGATACCCCTGGATTCTTGGACATTCAGAGTGCTGGGAAGTAGACTTCTGGTGGGAGGGGCTGGGTAAAGAAGAATGTGTGTATGGGAGTGAGTGTGTGTATCTGTGTGCATCTAGATGTGCATTCATCAGGGACTTTTTCTTAGTTTTCTATCATGTAAAATTGTGTCATTGAATCCTCTATTCCAAATATTGAGTCCTGGTGTCACACTGTAAGATAAGCATTGGACTGCTAACCAGTCACTCCTCGGAAACCCTGTACCAAACTAATTCTGTGGCTTTTAGCAACAACAACAACAACATTCCTGATGTTAAATTATATTTTGAACTCAGAATACTCTCCTTTGACTTTCCAAAATCATCCTGTGTCATCAGCTAAACTAGAATGGTCACCCTGAATGCTGGACCAGCTTCCTGTTGGAGGAGAACACCCACAGTATCTTTCCCATGAGCTTCTTTGAGTGTCTGACCCCTGCTAATGCTACTATGGGAGTTACTTAATTTTATAAAGGAAATAAAGGGTGGTGGGTAAAGATATATGCTTTAGAACTCAACTTTAAAAAGGAGGGATGTACACAGATAATATTTTCCAAGACTTCTCTCCTTTTCCTCCCTCCCCTTCCTGGTTTGGTGATGAAATCATTGTTTATATACATATGTATATGTGTGTGTGTGTGTGTATATATATATATATATATATATATATTTCAGTATCAAGCATTTATAAATGCTCTGCCAGTGAATTGTAGTTATAATAATACCTCCTACCTGACTCACTAGGGATGCTGAAGGAATTAATGAGATAATGTCTGTAAAAAGCAGTGAGCTCCTTAGAAAAAACAGCAGTATAAATGGAGTCATTTTCAACTCAGTATGCATCTGGGTAAGTGAATGTATATCTGTACCTACACACACATCCTTACAAAGGGACTTCAAAAAGTTCATGGAAAACTGGAATTAAAACACAAGGGTGTTTTTCCATAAAGTCTCTCACGCTCTGTCATATATATTAAAATCACCAATTTTTTGTTACATTGCATTAAAGGACCTGCAACTCTTCTATTATACTTTCAGCTTCCATATAAAAACCTCAGCATGAATACTGTCAAATTCTTTTCTTTTGCATAAAAAAGTGGGATGTAATAACAATAATGACATTTCTAAAAATCATAAAAAATTGCTGAAACTCTAGCATTTTCCACTAACTGAGTACTACTTCAATCCATCATACTTTATCCTCACCCAAACCCTATAAAACTTAAGGTAATGTTTTTACTATTTTAAAGGTGTTGAAACTGAGTTTATTTTATATATCTTTAGATTACACAAAGGTGGCTTTAATAATAAACAAAAGTTAAAATCTCTGAAGAAGGCTTAATATTTATGACTTCTGATATGAGAAGTAACTGAGTAATGGTTTAGATACAATACTCTTTCCAGAGGAAAATAACACCTTCCTCTCAGTCTGGTTTAGAGACAGCCCAGTTTATAAAATGCATGTTATTCCATCATCCCTAACAATCTATGTTAGAGCCAACCTTGGGTAGGGCCCATTGTGATGATTTTACTCTTCTGTGTGATTAGAATCCGATGAAAAGGGAACTCTGATTTGGCATTTGGGAGAAAGCAATGAATGCAGATTTAAATTCAATTTATCACAACTATTATAAAGTGAAAACCAGATGAATATAACTAGTTTTAAGTATCATGTTCACCCTGAACAATGACTGCAGAATCAGAAGTAGAGAAGTATTTGCTGACTTGTCTAAGATCCCAGTCTGAGGATAGATTTTCAATTAAAATGGAAGCATGCAAATTGCTATGCACACTTTTTTTTTTTTTTTTTTTTAATAAAAAAATACAAAGGTGTGTTGTGGGAGAGGATAGTGAAGGAAGAGGAGTTATAGAAAGAAACAAACATTTGCTGCATGCCAACAACAGAGACTGACAAAAACCTTCAGAAATATTATCCAAATTTTATTCTAATGAAAGCAGAGTCAAAAAGGTTCACAAATTCCCAGTCTCCCCTAATTGCTAACTGAATAGCCAGAGTTCAAATTCAGGTCCGCATGGCTCCAAAATATAGGCTCATTCTACTATATAACATCATCTTTAGGATAGTTAATCTCCCTGTCACCTAATGAAGATGTGTTTAGAAACACACACACACACACACACACACACACACACACACACACACACACCTCCCAGGTTTTAACATCCTAAAGTCACTTGGTGTGGTTAGCCAGCTTCTTAGAATGGGCACTGAAGTTCAAGTTAAAAGATTTAAATTCCCAGAAAGCTTAATTGCTTGATAATCTATCGGTGACATTTTGATGGCATGTGATTATGATGATTGTTGTTAGTAGTGTTGCTAAGTGTGCTGATGTCATTTCAGACTAATAGTGACCCTGTGTAGGGCTTCTGATGAAAGTTTTGCGAACTTGAACTACCACTTTGAGGTTAGCAGTCCATTGCCTTCCCTACAGCACCTCACCAGGACTATAATCTAGATTACTCCATTAATTTATCATCTTTACATTCTATGGCTTGTGGTAATCAATGTTTACCCAAATTATTACCTGCTGAGCATAAAAGCTTCCCATCAAATAAATGTAGCTTTAAAAAATACATTGGGTCATAATTCACATATAATAAAATGTACTGGTTTAAAATGGACAGTTCAGTATTTTTTATCTATTTTTTAGATTTTATAACCATCTCTACTATCTAATTCCAGAATATTTTCATCACTACAGAAAGTAGTCATTCTCTTTGCATACATTCCCTGGTCCTTGGAAAAAATAATATACTTTCTACATCCAATGTTAAGTGCTGTTGAGTCAGTTCTGACTGATAGTGATCCTGTACAGGGTTTTCAAGAAGCAGGTCATCAATTTGAACTGCCACCCTTATGGTTAGCAGTCCAGTGCTTAACCTACAGCACCACACCAGGACTCCTTTACATGTATGGAATTAGTCTATTCTGAACCTTTCATTTCAATGAAATCATAAAATATATGGTCTTGTATGTCTGGTGGCTTTCTTCAGTTAGCATAATAGTTTAAAAGTTCATTCATGCTGTAATGTGTCAGTATTTCTTTCCTTGTTATGCTGTTAAGTGACGTTGAGTTGGTTCTGACTCATAGTCACCCTGTGTAGGGTTTCCAAGGAGTGGATGGTGGTTTGAAATGGCACCTATGTGTCTCAAACTGACATTGCAGTCTAGCACATTACCCTGCAACGTCACATCAGTCGAACAATATTTCATTATACAGCAATACCTCCTTCTATTGGAGCCCTGGGAGAGTAGTGGATTATGAGTTGGGCTGTAACCCTGCAGTTCGAAGCCACTAGCTGATCCTCTGGAAATAGATGAGACTTTCTACTCCCATAAAGATTTACAGTCTCGGAAACGCTACACAGGGTCTTTACAAGTCAGAAATGACTCCAAGACACCAAATCACCTCCACCACTACCTTTGGTTGATCATGTCATCAGTGGATGTATGTTTGGGTTGTGTCCACACTTGGTTATTATGAATAATGCTGATGAATATTCAAGTATATATTGTGTGTACTATATTTTCATATCTTTTGGGTATGTTACTAGGAATGGAATTTCTAATAATTTTATGAATACTTTTTGAAGGACCTGCCAGTTTCTTAAAACAAATGCACTACTTTGCATTCCCACACACAACACTTTGTTTTCTGTTTTACAGACCCCAGAGGAGTTGGAAGATGTTTCTGACCTGGAGGAGGACCACGAGGTCCGTAGTCACGCCAGTGTTCAGACAGAAGGAAAAACTGATCGGGTATGTCTCCTACATAGAGTATGAAGCCTTTGCTGAGCTTCTCCTTGTCAAACTGGGAAGCCTTTCAGGGGCTACACTCCTGGATACGGAACCAGTCTCTGGAGCACAGGGAGAAAAACCTCACAATACAGAACAACATTGAGGGCAATTATCTCTTCTACCTTGAGAGCTCACTGGGAGGCCATTTCAGGTCAAGTAGCGAATCACTCCGCACTGCATTTGATGTTTATGGGTGTTGTGGGAATGTTAAAGTGAAATATATACAGGTTTGTTTAGTAGAAAAGAGAAACTTGAGGAGTCATAAATACACTCTGAAATTCTAGAAAGAAAAAAAAAAAGAGCTGATGCAACAGTCTGTTACTCTCTTTCAACAATACCTTCTTCTTATCATAACCCCCCTCCCCCCAAAAACACACACACATATGGCTTCCAAGATGTTAGTATTTTCAATTTCTAAATTATTTTAAGAAGTTATACTTCATTTTACTCAAACCCACTGCATGGGAAACACTAAAATTTTGGCTTTCTAGCCACAGATAGCTTCTAATTTCAGAATAGACGTAGGACCTGGGTCTGAAACACAGCAAAGTGGCCAAAACTGCTTGGAATTTCACAGAATGATCCCTTCCTTGCTGTGTGGCTTACCTTGTTTCTACCTCAGTACACTCATTCCTGGGAGTCCTGGTGTGGCACTGCACGGTCATGCACAGGACTACAAGATCCAGCTGCTCCTAGGATACCCAATACACGGTTGCTATGAGTTAGAACTGACTTTTTCACTGACAGCACTTCACAACACCAACATAGGGTTTCAACAGTGCCCACCTTTTGTTAGCAGTCTAGTGCTGAGTCTAATACTGTTGTTGTTGTTGTTAACTACCATCATGTCAATTAATAGCGACCCTGTACAAAGTTTCCAGGAAGCAGCTGGTAGGTTTGAACCACCAACCTTGTGACTTGTATGTAGTCTAGCACTTGTCCTATAGTGCCAAACCAGGGATCCTTAACAGTACCTTCTATATGAGGGTAGGAATATAGAAGGCATTGCAGGAATTGACATAGTTAACTCCATGAAGCACTTATCACAGTGCTTGGCTTATAATAAATTCTCAATAATTGTTAGCTAGGCGTCATCATAGTTATCGCTACAGCAGCAGCAATAATGCAATTTTCATGGAGGGGATGCTTAATATTTAATTAGTTGTATTTGGAGATATAGAATTTGGAGACAGATGCAAATTCCTAATGTGAACCTAACCGATGCTGACTCACTTTTGTCCACAAAGGAACAAAAGTGTAGCCTTATTTTTACACGGTCTCCTCAGAAGCAATTTAACAAGTACCTGTTAGGTAAGCACCAGGGAATAAGTACATGTAAGTGCATATTGCTTTACTTTCTTTAAATAAAAATGGTAATGTTCTCCCAAATGTTATGATACACTGCTTTGTGGAGGATTTGTGGAGACTGTTTTGATATACAACAAACTAACTAAAGTTCCTGAAATTTTACCCATATTCCTTTGGGCTTTTGTTTTCTGTGAATGGAAAATAAGGTAAATTAATTGAAATATGAATTTTAACAGATTAAGAGAGACAGATATGTTTCTGCTTCTCTTCTACATCACACAACAAATCAAGTAAATACATTTTTGTTTTTGTTCATTTATTTTCACATATAAGAGATGAAGGTTAAAAATATTGTCTTATGAAAGCTAAACTGTCTTTTTACTAGTAAATATCTTGCTTTTACATATATTTCTGCATATTACTATTTACTTTATTCTAGACTATTGAATAAAAAGTTAATGAGAAAGAAAATGAATAACGAAGTTTAGAAAAACTCCATGTTTTCAGATACACAAACTGCTTAAAATTAGTATTTTCAGCCAAAATACTGGTGTTTCTTTGAGTTGGACAATAGGAATAGTCCATGTTTATCCTTCCCTTGGAGTCCCGGTGTAGCCATGCAGGATAATGCACTAGACTGCAAAGTCAGCTTGAACTACAAGGTCAGTGGTTCAAATCCACCATCTGCTCCACAGAAACTCTGCTGGTTGTTATAGGTCAGAACTCACTTGACAGCACTTAACAACAACAACTTCGTTCCCTTGGAAAACATGTTCTGAAAATAGATAATATTACTTATAGTCAGATCATAAGGTTTGTTTGAATCACAGGGTTGGTGTATTTGGTAGTATACTTGGCTATGCTACTTTCTTGAATCCCCATTCCTCAATTTTACGAATCGGGCTGTTAACCTTAAGGTCAGCGGTTCGAAACTACCAGCCGCTCCGCGGGAGAAAGATGAGGCTTTCTACTCCCATAAAGATTTACACCCTCGGAAACCCTGTACAGGGTCGCTATGGGTCGGAACTGACTCGATGGCACTTAACAACAACAACAACAACAAATTACGATTTGGGTAAAGTTTCAGACCAATTGCTTCTGTAGGATAAGCACTTGTCCATTGGTTTGAAACACAAAGTTGGTGATTCAAACTTCAACCACTCCTTGGAAACCACCCTATAGAGGGTAGCTATGGATTGGAACTGACTTGTTGACACTTAATACTGAAAGCAGTTCATTCCCTGGGTGAAGGAGGGATTCCTCCCCATGGGTTATAGAGATGATTGGACTCATGATGCCAGGCACTGACAGATCAGACCAGCAAGGGAATGATGGTTAGGCTGTTCAAGACCCTTTTGATTTCACCAGTTATCAAAGCCACATGTTGGTGCGTTGTTAAATGGCATTAAGTTGGTTCTGTCTCATAGTGACGCTGTATACACACTGTTTTCAAGTAGCAGTTCATCCACTGACCCTTTGATCAGCAGTCCAGTGAAATATGTCCTGTGCCACACTGGGGCTGCATTTTAATTTTAAGTTCTTGTCCTCCAGAAACCAGTTCATACTGGGTAATGTTTGAGGTTGTAGAGTAGCTGAATTCAATAGCCTTCAAATCTAGTAGGTGTCATAGGTAACAGATTAAAAGATGACAAAATTAGGAACATGTTTTGTATGAGGTCAACTCTTCTCTTGCTTTCGTTGAAGTAAGGGATTTACTTCAGTTGGTGCTGAGTCACTGGAGGTTGGGGGTTGGTAATCAAGTTTTATAAGATAATTAATAGGAGGACATTTTATTCAAACAAAAGTACCTTTTAGGATGCCAGCATTACAATGAGTACATATGGCCTCTCATTCTGACTTACCACTTATAAACTGTAAAGTACCAGTTAATAATACCCTTAAAAACTTAGAAATGAAAATAATACCATACCAATTTTCAGTCTTACTGGCAACTTCAAAGAAAATAATGCAGGCTTGACTGCTTTATAAACCTTAAAATCATATGCTATGAAATAAATGTCTTGTTGTTGTTAAGTGCCTTAGAGTCAGTTCCAACTCATAGAGACCCTGTCCAGGATTTCTGAGGCTTTAAATCTTTACAGGAGCAGAAAGCCTGATCTGCTTCTTACGGATCATTGACAGGCTCAAATCACTGACTTTGTGGTTCTCAGTCTAGTGCTTATCATAAGGAGTCATCACTCTCCCAAAACATCTTATTACTTCTACTTTAATATGCATATTTGTTCTTGGACTGAATTACTGGCCAGCTAGAGTATTACTTGCCCATTTTAGATTATGTGGGTGATGCTCTATATTGCCTTACATTTTAGGAACGTTTAGAGAAGCTATAGTTTTTGTTTTGTTTTGTTTTTAATGCTTTATTGTGAATTATGTGATACTTTACATGGGAGAACATTAACATCACAGTGATCCTATCGTATATCGTTTCCTTGCCATGGTTACAATCCACTCCATGCATCATCCACCAATGACAGGGTATACCCCAGAAGCCTGCCCCCTGGTCATCAACACACAGCCCCTCTCCCTCTCCGGGTCCAAACTCCCAAGAAGCTCCATCTCTCCACGTCATTGTCTCTGCCTCCATCTTTGGCGTCACTCCTTCTCTGGGTAGGGTTCTGTTCTCTGCTTTTCACCCTTGATGGTCCCAGGGACCTCCGCTTCTAGACTGCAAAGTTAATCACTCCCCTCCTTTTGCCACAAAATGTCTACCTTTACTTTTCCAGCCCTCACCATCAGTCCTGAAAACAATTATTCACTATTATATCGCAAGAGACCTATCCACATCTTGTTTCATCAGCCCCACTTAGACAGATTGGATACTATTGAGTGGAGGTGGAAATTCTACCTTGCTCCACACCCTCTGGATCTAGGTTCCCTCTTGAAAGCTTGTAAGCCAGTCACTTCTTGACTCTGTAGTCCCTCCCCCCATTCTGGGTAGCCGATTTCCAAGTTGCCCATGCCTGTCCTCTCCGTGTATGGAGGGGGTGGGAATGATCCTCGCTGTAAAGATTGGTTCCATCTTTTGAGTTACTGCATCCATAGGTGTAGGTCAAGTTCATCAAACGGTATCAGATTATTCTTTTTTTTTTTTTCCCTCTTCTTCTTCTTCTAGTTGAGCTCTGATCATCCAGTATTGAAGCCAGGTCAAATGGGTATTATCTGCAAGTGAGGGTGTTCTTATGAATATGCCCTCTCTTCTCATCAGCTGGATGCTCTCTTCATGCTCCACTGTAGTCCTCTGTGGCTATGTCACTGACTCTGGTCCCAAGAGTCTGCAGGTCTTGTCACACTGCTGGCTGACCAGGTCTCTGCACAGATTCACAAGAGTCTATTGAATGTTGTAGGGCTTAGCTCACAGCTTCATTGCTATTTTTCCCTCACTTCCCCTTACCTGTGACGAATGTGGTCTCCAATAAGAGCGTGTATTCCCATTGAGTCTTAGTCTTGGAAGAGGGTTTGCTCTGAGGGGACCCGACCACTATCCTTGATGTCTCCTGGGCGAGCAACTTGCTTTTTCTTGTAGTAATCAGTTGGACTGCTGTTACTGTTTTGTATTTTTCCTGTTGGTCTTTCTTTCAAGAAGTATCTTCTGTTCTTCTGGCCATTCCAGGCTGGTCTGCTTGTTCTTTCAAGTGGAGATTCCCCACCTCAGAAGATTCTTGATGCTATTCAGGATTACACCTACGGTCTTCTGTAATGCAGAGGCTCCGCAGGAAGCCTCCTTCATTGGGTGTGTTGTAGCCCCATTTTAGGTATTCCAATCAGTTGAAAGAGGAAGACGGACTAACAAGCTTTTATGGTGCTATTTCTGGCTATTCCTTTCTCTCCCGCTCAAGTGTCTATTTCATAATGATATGCCAGAGAAACCAAGATTCAAAAGACAGCCAAGCATCTTAACTTTATTTCCCCCCTTTTCCCCATTCCAACCATGTCTCAATCCCTGTATCCCAGAGCCCTGTTTATCGTCTTTTACATTGAAATTGTTTTGATCATAGATTGACAGCCCAAGTTTTCTGAATTTGTTCTTATAGTTTTGCTCTCATTGTTGATTGTTCTTGTTGGTTCTCAGTCCACACAACTCCCTTTAGGATATTTTGTGGCACAGGGTTGGCTTTGAAAAAATCCCTTAGCTTCTGTTTATCCTGAACAGTTTTTTATTACACGATCATATTTGATTAATAGCTTGGCTAGATAAAGGATTCTTGGTTGGCAGTTTTTTTCTTTCAAGTTTTTTTTTTTTTTTTAAATGTCTTCCCATTGCCTTCTTGCTTGCATGGTTTCTGTTGAGAGACCCAAGCTTAATCTGACTTGCTTGCCTTTGTATGTAACACTCCTCTTTTCCCTAGCTGCTTTCAGGAGTGTCTCCTTATCTTTGATTTTGGAGAGCTTGATTATGATATGTCTCAGTGATTTTCTTTTGGGCTCTATCCTTCCTGGGGTTCTTTGAGCTTATTGAATGTTTATTTTTTCACTTTTCAGGATATTAGAGAAATTTTCTTCCAGCAGTTCTTCAACTATTTCCTCTGTGGACTTGTGTGATTCTTATTGTTCTGGAATGCTGATAATTCTTAAGTTATTCCTCTTCATGTTGTCCAACATGAATCTTAGACCTTCTTCAGATTTTTTTATCCTTTTTTCTGTTTGCTGTTCTATCTTATTGGTATTGAGAGATTTGTGTTCCAGCTAACTTGTTCTGTCTTCCTTCTCTTCTATTCTGCTCCTTTGCCCTTTCAGTGTATTGTCTGTTTCTGAAATTCTATTATTGATCATTCGAACCTTTTTCTGTAGGTTTTGAATTGTTTCCAATGCTGTATCTATCTTATTTGAGTATTCCTGAGGCACTTTTCTAACTTCTTCCTTATTTTTCAAAATCATATTAAAGTGTTTTGAAATAGTTTATAATCATTTTTCTGAATTCCTTCTCAGGCATTTCCAAAGCCTGCCCTTCTTCCAGAATAGAGTCCAGGTCTACCTCTACATCATTGGTCTTAGACATTTTATCTTGTATATGGACATTTGCTGATATGGTCATCTGCTTTTGCTTCTTGGACATGTTTAATGTTGATCTGTGACCTTAATACTTAATTGAGTATGTGTTTTGATATTTTTTATGCTTTATGATTGCTTCCAGGTAGATGTGATCAGGTTGTGGGCTTGCTTCCATTTTCACTCTTCTTAATACTTAATGCAGAGCAAAGCAAAACCAACAAAGTGTATTGTCCACTTTTGCTCCAAGGTTTCCACTGCATTTTTCTGTGGTGTGTCTGCTCCCCCACTTGGTCTTGCCGTTTGGTCTCTCCCAAGTTGTCAGCTCTAGGCCACTGAGCCCAGCAGACCCAAAGTACGTGATTTCTTACTTTTGCTACAAGTTCCACTGGCTTTACGCCTTCAAACCTTTTAAATATTCCTATCTATGTGGTTCCGAGTTTTGGAGCTCTGCCTTGAATCTGCTTTGCCTGGTATTCTGTGGTATTGCTGATGGGGAACCTCCTTGCACTTCCATCCTAGCCGCCATCAAGCCCTGCCTCTGATCATATCTTTTGACACATTTTCCAAGAGCTATTACTTTGAGAAGATTTCATAAGATACATAAATCATATCTGTTGAGAAAGCTTTGAATACTCAGACCAAGTTCAATGTGAATCTTCAGGTCACTGCACAAGACATGTGCCCAGTTTCCTTATTGTCTCCTATTAATACTGAGTAAACACCTCTTGGGTTCTTGGATTATGCAGTCTCTTTTGTACCTCACATGCACTAAAACCAATTTTAGGCAGTGTTTAGTAACGGAGTGACAGTTATTTATTATCATTTTACTTTTTGCATTTCACTCCCAGTAGCTTTGGCTCAGTATCATCTGTTACAAGCTGTCATCGATGGCAAATGCCACTAGGCATTGTAAAGGTCTCTAAGTAACAAATAATGATTTAGAATCCCTGGTCTTTGAGAGCGAATACTAAAAGACCAGTAGTGCATACTTTATGAAGATGTAGTGGTACAGCAGTGGAAATTAATACAAATCTTAATTACTGACCATGGAGAAACAGTTGACTGACACAGTGGTTATCCAATAATATTCCACAGTGACATAGGATTTTTAGTTTGATGCTGACTCAGTTGTACTTAACAGCAACAATAGGTTTACTGAATATTCTTCACAAAGCTTATTGTTTGTTCTTTCTTTGCTCTTAGGAAAGATAAAATAGGCTTATTTTATCTTAGAAGTTCAAGTTAAAAAAAACAAAAACATGAAAATAGTAGTATCCTGCTAAGATAATCAAATTCCTAAACTTACTGATGCTAAGAACTGCTCCTCAAGAAAACCTGTATAGGGTTTCTGTGGGTCAGAATCAACTCAACAGCACTTAACAACAACAAAATTTGCTTTCTGAAGTATTATTATGAATATATTCTAAATCTTACTCTCTAGTTATATGTAAATATTTCCAATTCTCATTTAACATGTTAGAGTTAGAAGTACATGTCCCAAGTGTTGCCTTATTTCACAAGAGCCTCTTTTTTATTGTTGTTAAGTGCTGCTGATTAGGTTCTGACAGCTAGCAATGCTGCACAGGGTTTCCAAGCAGCAGCTGGTGGGTTCGAAATGCTGACTCCACTGATCTTATGGTTCTTAGTCCAATGCTTATTCTTTTTACTAGGGTAACTCAACGTATTGCTACTAGGTACAAACATGAACTTATTCCAGACAAACATGTTTAAACATCAATGAGGGCTAAAGACAAGACGTTTCAGTAGTACACTAAGTCTTAGTCTTAGTAAGGTGCCTTCACAAAAAAGGTTCAGTCAAAACAATGGCTGTTGAGATTTGCTGGCCAGTTTAACTCAAGGCAAAAAGGTAAACTTAGTGGTTATGGAGAATGTTCTTGGAATTCCAAAGGAGTCATTTTGATAAGGGAGTGCAGTGGATATGTAAGTTAAATGCTGGACTGCAAACCACAAGCGTGGCAGTTCTAGCTTACCAGCCACTCCTCAGAAGAGGATTTCTACTCCAGCAAAGATTTATAGCCTCAGAACCCTACACAGGGATGCTGATTTGGAACTGACTCTATGGGCACTTGACGACAAAAAATCTTACAGATTTTCTCAAAGGACACAGGGCAACCATGGGGGCTTATTAGGAAGAAATTATAAGAACATTTAAAACAGCAGTGGTGAGAAATAGGCCAGGAAGTTTGTGCCAATTAATTTTTTTCCCATCATAGAAGCATCTACTCATTCTTCAGTGGAGTTTGGTGTGGTGCTATGAGATAAAGCCCAAGACCTTAAGGTTGGCTTGAACCGCAGGGGTCAGGGGTTCAAACTCACCAGCCACTCCTTGGAAACCTTGTACAAGATTGCTATGAGTCAGAACTGACTTGATGGCATGTAACAGCATGCAACAACATTCTTCAACAGTAGCAAGGACTGCCCTATGCAAATTTTGCTGGGAAACTTTTCCCCATCTCTTCTACTATCCTGATCTTGCCCCTCAGACTTCTTTTTGTTACCAAAATGTAAAGCCCACTCAAAGGAAACATGATTTGAATTCTCCCAGGATGCCAGAATTGCCATTTTGATGTAGTGTGAGTAGAAGAGCACAGAATTATTTAAGAAAGGGTCAGAGAGATAAAAAAAAAACCTCTGTGAGAAGTGTGTAGACCTATATGGAGCATGTGTTTAGAAACAATAGCATCACGTTTTGGACATTTTTGTTTAATTAATATTTCTATGTTTTTGTAGCAGTACTTTTTGATTTGCTCTCATATTTATTTCTTGATTTTATTAATTGAGGAATTGGGATCCAATGGATTTCAGTGACTAATGAAAATCATATAGCTTGAGGTCTCTGTTCCCAGTCTCACACTCTCTCCACATAGTAGTCTTGTAAACCTGGGTAGAATCTAATCATTCCTTAAAATTCCGTTGTCCTCCTTTGTTACCACAAGTGTTACAAAGAATTGCTGTTGCAATTGCTATACTAGAAAGTGATTCCTGGTGTGGTGCTGTGGATTAATTCACTGGACTGCAAAGTCGCTTTGAACCTGAAGGTCACCAGCTGCTCCTCTGAAGCCCTATACATGATTGCGATGGGTTGGAACCAACTCAACGTCACTTAACAACAACATACTAGAAAAATGAATTGTGAAAGTAAAGTCCATAAACCTCAAAATCAGATTGATTTATACCTAACAGGGTTCTCTATATCTTCCATCATTCCTTCTCTAATATATGAAATGGGCAACAACACAATTAGTTTGTTGATTCCCATTTGGAAACAATACTGACACCAAGATCTTGGCATTTCTCCTCATTTTGTAATCTTCTTGGTTGGATGAAGTGAAAAATTAGCCAAGTAGAGTTATCCAGTAGGGGAAAAAGTTATTCCTCAGACTTTCATCACATAGGACTCAGCGATATTGAAGCTTGCATTATAATTTCTAGAAGGGGTTCTTGTTTAGTGTCTACAATTAGGACAACAGTCAAATAGAGACTAGGGAAATTGTTGCAGTGCCTACAAGGTAGCAAATGAGAATTCCTCAAACCTACCTGGGGACAACTGGGGTTTTAGAAAGGCTGTTAATGAAATGGATTGAACGACAGTTGTGTGAATGAACTGGTTCACTAAATGACCCGCCTTTTCTATTGTTGTTAAGTGCTGTCAAGTTGGTCCCAACTTAAAGTGATCCTGTATAGGGTTTTCAAGGAGCGGCTGGTGAGTTTGAACCACCAACCTTGTGGTTCAAGCTGACCTTGAAGTCCAGAACTGTATCCCACAGCACCACGCCTGGATGCCTTTTCTAGCACTTATATATATTGTAAGCAGTATGGACTTGTGTGCCACATAAACCTTGATTCAAATCTTGGTTCATCTAGGTCTTTTTCCTTATGACCTTGGGGAAGTTATTTTACATTTCTTTTAGTTCCCTCATTTGAAATTGGTAATAATAATATATCTATTTTATAGGATTGTTTGAATATTAAATATATGAAATACTTGTTGTTTTTTCTAAAACAGAAGAACTAATGAAGATTTTTATAAAAATGATTTGTGTGGAAAGCATAAAGTTGTGTGTTAGTATTATACTTTGCCTTCCTTTTGAGTAGCTCCAGGTGATACAGAAATATACTCAACCTTCTAAGAGAATTCTATTTTGTTTTCTTAGTGCTAAATGTTTTGATTCCCAGAATGCTCAACTAGCAAAAGTCTTTCTAAATAGATATTTCCTCAGGAGAGTGATTCTTCAGGAAATGCTTTAAGATATTAAAAGAAATTTGGCACTAATGTGATTCTTAATGACACGATCTCTAAATTGGATCCAAAACCAAACCCTCTACTGGCCAGTCGCTTTTGATTCATGCAGACCCTGTAAGACAGAGTAGAACGGTGCCATAGGGTTTCCAAGGCTGTAACTCTTTAAAGAAGCAGACTGCAGCCCAGTGTTTACCTCACTGAGCCATCAGGGATCCTTTATGTAAATCGGTATTCAAATAACAGAACTAAAACAGTCTTGACAAAAAGTAACTCTTGATAGTAGAATAAAACAGAAACTTTGTAAAGTGTAGTGGTTACCTGTTGGGCTTCTAACCTTAAAGTCAACAGTTTGAAACTACCAGCTATTCCACTGGAGAAAGATGAGGGTTTCTGTTCCCATACAGTTTTACAGCCTCAGAAATCTTTAAATTTACAGGGCCACTATGAGTTGGAACCAAGTCCACGGCATACCACCACCACCACTTACTGAATGTCTGTCCGTGTACTGAAAGTTTCTCTTCTTTGTGGAGCTTTCGTAGCTTTGTGATTCATTTGTTCATAACTTGCTCAAAGTCCTTGTTGTTGTTAAGTACTGTGAAGTTTGTTTGGACTCATAGTGACCCTGCACAGGGTTTCTGAGGCTGTAAATCTTTATGGGAGCAGAACACCTCATCTTTCTCCCATGGAACCGTTCTAGTTTCAAACTTCTGACTTGACGTTAGCAGCCTGATTCGTAACCACTATGCTACCAGAGCCCCATAGCCTCCTTGATACAGTTATATTATATTTAATTTCCTAATTTTTGTGGTTTGTGCCAAAAAAAAAAAGACCGGGGGGGAGGGGCGGGCCTGGATTCCCTCTTCTGACTTATACAAGACACATCTTAGGAACAGTTTTGTAAGTAGCCATTTCAGATCACCTCTTCTTAACTACCCTCGCCTAAGAAGGGCATGTATTCCAGTGATTCTTCTTCTACCTGCACAACTAGAAAACCAATAGAGATGAAAAATTAACTGTTGGTCTCATTTAAACTTTGATCATAATGTCGTTGTAAATGAGGGATGAAAAGGGAAATAATTGTAACAATAGTGCAGCCGACCAGCTTTTCCTTTGAAGGTATTTGAAGCACTGAGGCTTAATAACTGGGATTGAATTTACTGGGTAGAATATTAAATAAAAAATAAAATAGTTTCAGCCTTTATAAATGTAACTGTAGTCATTTCCTATTTCACATGACAAGGTTATGCTGACATTTCTACTGATGACCAATAATTAAATCTTGATTTGTTTGATGTTTAAAAGTTGTCATAGCGCTACTATTATACTCACTTAAGAGCATGAAAAGTGTAAGCCTGCTCTGCCTTAAAGAAAAATCTTTAAGGCCATTGAATCTTGGTAAGCTCTATAAATAGAGATAAATTAGGGCTGAAATAAGAACAGTTGCCTAGGTTACTGGACACAACCTTAAAACATCAATAGGAGCAAATGAATTGGAGCGTATCAAATCTTAAAATTCTGGAAATGATACTTGGTGTATTAAAAAAAAAAATTAAGCCATCTGTACTGTACTCTTCATGTAGGTGATATAACTCCCTCCTTGTTGCCTGTTTACATGAAATTAGATTAATAACCGTCATCACGAGAATTAAGATCCAAAATTAACACATTACCACAGTATCTCCAACAATTAGAAACAGACTAGCAGAGGGAACCTACAGTCACCAAAAGCAAAGAAGTAATAAAGATTAGAGCAAAATAAATGAAATAGGAAAACAAACAGGATGGCAGAGCAGATCGGGTAGAAGTTCATTGAGGAGCTCCATCAGCAGCAACACAGATACTGGACCAAGCAGGCTCAGGGGATGGTGCCTGAACTCTGAACCACATATAAAGGAATATTTAGAAGGTTGAAAGATTTATAGCTGGGGGAATATGTAGCAGAAGCAAGAAATCCATTGTTTTCTAATCTAAGACACTCACCTGCTCCTGGAGCTGCCATCTTGGGTGAGACCAAGCAGGTGAAGAATCAGAACAGCCATGGATGCCTGACAGAATCACGGAGATAAAGGTGTGGACACTATTTTTTTTTTTTGTATCTGTTCATTGGTGTCGCTGACTGTGCATCTCCATTCAGGTGACAAGAGGAGGTGCCTGAGTGAGTGGACACTTCATTCCCCACACCCCCAGGAGTGTTCTACTACACATGCACACAGATCTCCTCAAAAGATAAAGTGACAGTTTCCATTTAAAATCAAACGGCAGACAAAATGGTCACAGCTGGCCCTGAATTGTTTATTGCTGGAAAAAAAAAGCCTGAACAGGGATTGTGGAGCGGGACAGGCAGACTAAAAAGGAAATAGGCCAAAAATTAAATCCTGAGTTATGTCACAACAACCAACAGTGGTATCTTGAAATTTCTCAGGAAGAAGAGTGAAAAAGGGAAACCCATCTCTTGATCACATCTACCCCAAAAAACAGAAGCAGATGCCCATATCTGCACATGTCCAGAAACGAGATAAAGTGACTGAGGCAAATGAGCTAGAAGTAGACCTACACTCCATACTGGAAGAGGGGCAGGCTTTGGAAATACCTGAGAAGGAATTCAGAAAAATGATTATAAAATATCTCAAAACAATATACAATGGAGTTGAGAAAAATAAGGAAGAAGTCAGGAAAGCACTACATGAACAATGAAATAAGATAGACACAGCATTGGAAACAATTCAAAACCTAAAGAAAGAGGTCCAAATGATTAATAGTAGAATGTCAGAAATGGGCAATACACTGAAAGGGCAAAGTAGAATTGAAGAGATAGAAGCCAGAACTAGTGAGCTAGAAGATAAATCTCTCAACACTACTAAGATAAAAGAGCAAGCACAAAAAGGAGAAAAAAATCTGAAGAAGGCCTAAGATTCATGTTGGACAACATGAAGAGGAATAACTTAAGAATTATCAGCATTCCAAAACAGGAAGAATCACACAATTCCACAGCGGAGATGAAGAGATGCAGGAAGAAAATTTTCCTAACATCCTGAAAAGCAAAAAGATAAGCATTCAAGAAGCTCAATAAACCCAGGAATGATAGA
Organism: Chrysochloris asiatica; assembly: GCF_000296735.1. Lineage (NCBI taxonomy): Eukaryota > Metazoa > Chordata > Mammalia > Afrosoricida > Chrysochloridae > Chrysochloris > Chrysochloris asiatica. Next base: position 8,901,496 of record NW_006408538.1, on the reverse strand, counting down.
TCCTAAAAGGAAATCACTGAGACATATCATAACCAAGCTCTCCAAAATCAAAGACAAGGACAGAATCCTGAAAGCAACTAAGGAAAAGAGAAGTGTAACATACAAAGACAAACAAATCAGATTAAGTTCGGATTTCTCAACAGAAACCATGCATGCAAGAAGGCAATGGGGAGACATATATAAAACCCTGAAGGAAAAAAACCTCCAACCAAGAATCCTCTACCCAGAAAAGCTGTCAATCAAATATGATGGTGTAATCAAAACATTCCAGGATAAACAGAAGTTAAGGGATTTTGCCAAAGTCAACCCTGCTATGAAAAACATCCTAAACAAAGTTCTGTGCACTAAGAACCAACAAGAACAGACAACAATCAGAAAATGACGTATGTGGCAGCATCACCCTGAATTCAACTGACAAATGAAAGAGTCAAGAACATAATAAAATTATAAGAACAGAAGATCCGGGAGGTCAGTCTATGATCAAAACAATTACAATGTGAAAGAAGGTAAACAGACAGGAACAAAGATCCAGGTGGTGAGAAGGTCAGGTAAATTACAGGGTAAAATAGACTGTTTAAATGGAGGGAAGGATTAATGGAATATAAGGTAACCACAACAGTGGAGTTGGGGTGGGGGAGTTAGTTTGGGTGTTGGAAGGGCAGTACAAGAAATTGGAGGAGTTGGAAGAACAAGATAGATAGGGGAATACTGAGACAGGTTTGCATGGCCTAAGTGGGACAGAGGTAAGTAGTGATGCATCCTCAAACTTGGAACAACAGGGCTCTGTGATACAAATATCTAGGCATAGTTTGAAGAGGGGAAATAATACTAAAATGCTTGACTGTGTTATGAATATTGGTTTCCCTTGCCTACTACTGTAAAATAAACACTTTAGTGGGATAAAAGGAACGTTGGGAAACATGATTACAGTAAACATGTAAGCCCATCTTCAGCCTATAACTGATTGAAATACCTAAAAGGGATTCTAGAATGTGCCCAGTGAAATAGGCCTCGTGCAAAGCCTTTGCAGATTATAGGGCCTTAGGTGGAATCCTGAGTCCCATCCAGAACTTTCTGAAGTGGGACATTACCACTAGCACGGACAAGCAGACCAGCCTGGAACAGCTAGAACAACAGAAGATACATCTTGAAAGAAAAATCACCAGGAAAAATAAAAAACAAAAATGTTAGCATGACTGACTACTATAAGAGGTAGTAACTCTAAATACCAACAGAGAGGGAAGGAGTCTTCACATCAAGTATCAATGTTATCCCCTCTGTAAACAGGGTAGATAGGGGTGGGCAAGTTAGACATTGGCTAACTATAATGAGGGGGTGATAAAGGTACAAATTGACTGGCTTACAAGATTTCAAGGGAGCGTTTAGGGGAAGAAGGAGTCCCCACTGAAAAGTTTTCATCTTGTCTAGATGGTATGATGAAAACAGATGGGGATAAGATTCATAAGATTCTATAGTGAATAATTGTTATCATGACTAATTGCAACTCTCACAATTGGTGAAGGTAGAAGTTTTGTAACAAAAACAAGGTAGTGGTTAATTTTACAGTCCAGAAACTGAGGACCCTAGGACCATCAAACGAGAAGAGCACAAGCAGAATTAGAGATCTTATCCAGAGCAGTAGCGACACCAGAGACAGAGACAGAAGCAGAGATGGAGACATGGAGAGAGGGAGTGGCTGAGGACTCCAGATTCATGCAAATAGAGTGATTGAGAGCTGGTGCCCAGGAGGTAGACTTGCAGAATGTGCCCTTGTTATTGTTGTTAAGTGTGGTCAAGTCAGTTAAGACCCATAGCGACCCTGTATAGGGTTTCTGAGGAGAAGCTGGTGAGCTTCAACCATAGACCTTGCAGTTCAAACGGATTTGCAGTCTGGCATATTAACCCACGGCATCACACCAGGACTCCAGAATGTGCCCTTCGGAGAATGTGCCCTTAGGAGGTGTAAATTATTATATATGCCTGAGTGGGGTTTTTGTTTTTGTTTTTTAAAAAGCTAAAGTGGATAGAGAGAAATACTGTTAACTGATGGTACATGGAGGGGATTATAATCATTGTAATGAAACATGTATGATTTGTTGAATGTAAAACTGATGGTCTGCCCTGTAAACTTTTACTCAATGCACAGTAAAAACCTTAAATAAATAAATAGAAAACATAAAAACTATAGAAAGAATAAACAGGACAAGAAGTTGGTTCTTTGAAAGGATTAATAAAATTGACTGAACATTGGCAAACCTAACAAAAAAAAAAAAAGAGGGAGAAGGCACAAATAAGTCACATTAGAAACCATATGGACAATGTCACAATGGAACCAAAGGAAATCAAAAGGATAATAACAGAATATTACGAAAAGTTATCCTCCAACACATCTGAAAACCTAGAAAACATGGATACATTTTAAGAAAAACATGACCTGTCTAAAATTATACAGAGTGAAGTAGAAAACCTGAACAGACCCATAACAAAAAAAAAAGGAAATTGATCAGGTCCTCAAAAAACCTCCAGCCAACAAAAGTCCAGGTCCAGATGATTTCACTGGTGAATTCTAACAAACATTCAGGGAAGAGCTGTCTTCAATTCAACTCAAATTATTCCAGAATATAGAAGAGGATGGCAAACTTCCTAATACATTTTACGAAGCAAATCTAACCCTCATAGCAAAGCCAGGAAAGGACGTCACTAAGAAAGAAAAGCATAGACCAATATCCCTCATGAACATAGATGCAAAAATTCTCAACAAAATCCTAGCCAACAGAATCCAGCAGCACATCAAATAAATAATACATCATGACAAAGTGGGATTCATATCAGGGATGCAAATATGGTTCAACATTAGAAAAACAATCAACATAATCCACCATATAAATAAGAAAACATAAAAGAACCACATGATCATATTGATTGATGCAGAAAAGGCATTTGACAAAATCCAACATCCAGTCCTGATAAAAACACTCAACAAAATAGGAATTGAAGTGAAATTCCTCAACATAATTAAGAGCATATATACAAAACCAACAGCCTACATTACTCTCAATGGGGAGAAACTGAAAGCCTTTTCTCTGTGAACAGGAACTAGACAAGTATGCCCTCTGTCACCACTCCTATTCAATATTGTGCTGGAAGTCTTAACTAAAGCTATACAGCAAGATAGGGAAATTAAAGGCATCCAAATTGGCAAAGAGGAAATAAAACGCTCTGTACTGGCAGACAATCAGTTATCCTATACATAGAAAACCCCAAAGACAGCTACTAGACCTCACTGGAAGATTCAGCAAAGTGACATGGTATGAGATTAACATACAAAAATCAGTTGGGCCTTTTTATGAAGATGGCAACGAAGGCGAAGAAGGAATCCCCTGTTCCTCCCAAAGCTGAAGCCAAAGCAAAGGCGTTGAAGGCCAAGAAGGCAGTGCTGAAAGCCGCTCACAGCCACAAAAAAACAGAAAATCTACATGTCACTCACTTTCTGGTGGCCCAAGACTCAGGCTCCGGAGGCTGCCCAAATATCCTCGGATGAGCCCCCCCAGGAGAAACAAGCTTGACCGCTATGTCATCATCAAGTTCCCTCTGACTACTGAGTCAGCCATGAAGAAGTGTGTTCATTGTAGATGTCAAGGCCATCAAACAGGCTGTGAAGAAGCTCTATGACATTGATGTAGCCAAGGTCAACACCATCATCAGGCCTGATGGAGAAAAGAGGGCATAAGTTTGACTGGCTACTCACTAGGATGCTTTGGATTTTGCCAACAAAACTGGGATAATCAAAAGGAGTCAAGCTGGCTAATTATAAATATAATTTTTTTCAATACATTAAAAAAAAATCAATTGGATTTCTCTATACCAATAATGACAGCGCTGAAAAGGATATTAGGTCCAGGAGACATCAAGGCAAGTGTTTGGGTCCCCTCAGGGCAAAACCCTTTCCAAGACTAAAAGTGTAAATACACAAGCAGACATACGCTCTGATTGGTGACCACATTCATCACCAATAAGGGGAAGTAAGGGAAAAACAGCAATGAAGCTGCAAGGTAGGCCCTACAATGATCAATATACTCCTGTGAACCTGGGTGAAGACCTGGGAAATCAGTGACCCAGCCACAGAGGACTAGAGTGGAGAATGAAGTGTCCAGCAGATAAGAAGAGAGGGCATTTGCATAAGAACACCCACACTTGCAGATAATACCCATTTGATTTGGCTTCAATGACTAGATGATCAGAGCTCAACTAGAAGAAGAAAGAAGAGGGGAAAAAAAGGAGCCTTCTAATATAATTTGATGAACTTGACCTACACCTATGGATGCAGTAGCTCAAAGGAGGGAAAAAAAATCTTTACAGTGAGGATAATTCCCACCCACTCCATACACAGAGTAGACAGGGATGGGCAACATGTACATTGGCTACCCAAAGGAGGGGGGAGGGGCTACAAAGGCAAGAAGTGACTGGCTTACAAGCTTTCAAGAGGAAGCCTAGATCCAGAGGGCACGCAGGAAGGTAGAATCTGCACTGAATAATAGCCAATTTGTCTGGGGGTTGCTGATGAAAGGAGATGGGAATAGGTTTTTCGTGGTACAACAGTGAATAATTGTTATCAGGACTGACTGTAAGGGTTGGAAATGTAAAGGTAGACATTTTGTAGCAAAAGGAGGGGAGTGATTGACTTTGTAATCCAGGAGTGCAGATCCCTGGGACCATCAAGAGAGAAAGAGGAGTGCAGGACCCTACCCAGAGAAACAGTGACACCAGAGATGGAGGTAGACACGATCACGTGGAGAGATGGAGACACTGGGGATTCTACACCCAGAGAGGGAGAGGGGCTGTGTGCTGATGACCAGAGGGCAGACTTCCAGGATCTACCCTTTGCTTGATTGATGATGCATAGAGTGGATTGAAACCATGGCAGTGAAACAATATACGATAGGATGAATGTAAAGCTAGTGTTCTCCCATGTAAACTATCACATAACTCACAATAAAACTTAAAAAAAATATAAAGACAGTAGTAAAGGAATAACATTTCCAATAGCCACCCAAAGAAAGAAATATCTAGGAATAAATGTAATCAGAGAAACAAAGGACCTATACAAAGAAAACTACAAATTACTGCTACAAGAAACCAAAAGAGACCTACAAAAGTGGAAGTACATACCATGCCCCTGGACAGGAAGACTTACATTGTAAAAATGTCAATTCTGCATAAAGCTATTTACACATATAATGCAGTCCCAATCCAAATTCCAGTGACATTCTTCAAAGAGATGGAAAAAAAACAATTTCAAACTTTATATGGAAAGGAAAGAGACCCAGGATAAGCAAAGCACTGCTTAAGAAGAATAAGATTGGAAACCTCTCTCTCCCTGATTTCAAAATTTACTACACAGCTACAGTGGCCAAAACAGCTTGGTACTGGTACGATGAAAGACATATTGATCAATGGAGCCAAATTAAGAATCCAGAAATTAACCCATCCACATACAGCCAAAGTGCATAAGTGTATTGCATGAGGAGGAGATAGTCTCTTCAACAGATGGTGCTGACAGAACTGGAAAGCAATATGCAAAAGATTGAAACAAGACTTTTAACTTATACAAAACCCAACTCAACATGGATTAAAGACCTAAATATGAAGCCAAGAATTATGAAGGCCATCAATGAAAAAATCGGGACAAATGTGAGGGCATTAATTCAGGGAATGCACAGACTACAAAACATTTTGAAAACCACACAAACAAAAGTAGACAAAATAGATGAGTGGGACATACTAAAAATTAAAAACTTACATGCATCAAAAGACTTCATCAAAAGAGTAAACGGGGAGCCCACAGAAAGGGAAGAAATCTTTTGCAATGACACATCGGACAAGGGGCTAACTTCTAAAATTTATAGGAAACTGTAACACCTTTCCAAGACAAATAACGCAGTTAAAAAATGAACACAGGACATGAACAGACAGTTCACCAAGGAGATCTGGGTAGCCAACAAACATATGAAGAAATGTTCAAGATTACTAGCCATTAGATGAAAATCAAAATAACAGTGTGATATCATCTCATACCAGTAATAACAGCAAAGATTAAAAAAGTAGAGGACTATAAATGCTGGCGAGGATGTGGAGAGACTGGGACACTCCTGCATTGCTGGTGTGATTGCAAAATGGTCCAACCAATCTGGAAAGCAATATGGCTCTTCCTCAGAATGTTGGAAATAGAAATTCCTTATGATCCAGCCACAGAGGAGTAAAGTGGAGAGTGCAATGTCTAGCTGATATGAAGTGAGGGGAGATGCAGAAGAAGAACACCCATACTTGCAAATAGTACTCATTTGACCTGGCTTTATTGGCTGGATGATCAGAACTTGACTTGAGGAAGAAAGAAGAGGACAAAAAGAGTAAGCCACTACAATTTCATGAACTTGACATATACTTAGGCATGTAGTAGCTCAAAAAAGGGAACAAATCTTTACAGTGAGGATCATTCCCACCCTCTTGATATGCAGGGTTGACAGAGATGGGCAACTTAAACATTGGCTACCCAAAATGGGGTAAGGAGCTCTGGTAGCGTAGTGGTTACGAATCGGGCTGCGAACCTTAAGGTCAGCGGTTCGAAACTACCAGCCGCTCCGCGGGAGAAAGATGAGGCTTTCTACTCCCGTAAGGATTTACACCCTCGGAAACCCTGTACAGGGTCGCTATGGGTCGGAACCGACTCGACGGCACTTAACAACAACAACCCAAAATGGGGTGGGGGTGGGGGTAACACAAAGGCAAGAAGTGACTGCCTTAAAAGATTTCAAAAAGGATCCTAGTTCCAGAGAGTGCGGGAGAAGGTAGAATCTCCACTGAGTGGTTTCCAGTCTGCCTGGATGGGGCTGATGAAAGGAAATGGGGATAAAACTCTTGTGGTTTAATAGTGAATAATTGCTATCAGGACTAACTATGAGGGTTGCAAATGTAAATGTAGACATTTTGTAACAAAAGGAGGGGAGTGGTTGACTTTATAGTCTAGGAGCAGAAGCCCCTGGGACCATCAAGGGAAAGGAACCTAGTGCAGGACCCTACCCAGAGAAACGTGATGCCAGAGATGATGTGATGAGATGGAGCAGGTGGGGACTCTGGAATCAGGAAGGGAGAGGGGCTGTGTGCTGGCGGCCAAGGGGCAGGCTTGTGGAGTTTACCCTTTGATTGTTTGATGATACATGGAGGCGATTGTAATAATTGCAGTGAAATGAAATACGATAGGATGAATGTAAAGCTAATATTCTCCCATGTAAACTATCACATAATTCACAATAAAAACTTAAAAAAAACTCTCTTTAAAATTGAAAAAAATATATATGTATTCTGATAATGAGTATCAAACCCAAACGCATTGCCGTCAAGGTAATTGTAATTTACAGTAGAACTGCCCTCTCGGGTTTCTGAGGTTGTAAATCTTTCTGGAAACTGACTGCTGCCACTTTCCTCTTTCCTCTCACATTTGAACCTTCACAAGTGTTCTTCCTTTTCTGAGGAAGACATTGTTTCAACATTTCCTCACTACCCTCCTCAGCAGATACCTGCTGTTGGATTCCAATGGAATTCCATCTTATCCCAACCTTCTTTGACTCCCAATTCCAAGTTGACTCTTTTGTAACATGTGGAGATTCTCACATTGCGCCCTTTCTGTATTTCTCTGTTGATTTTGCTGATGTTAGGTGCTATGGAGTTGCTTCTGACTCAAAATGACTCTGTGCATAATGAAATACTGCCTGGACCTATGCCATCACACTATTGTTTTGTTGAGTTGTCATATTTGAGCCCATTTTGGCTGCCATGGTATCATCCATTTTATCGAGGGTCTTCCTCTCTCACTGACCCCTCACTTTACCAAGCATGATATCCTTCGGCAATCATTGGTTCCTGATAACATGTCCCAAGTACAAGAGACTGTGTATTGCCATGCTTGTTACTAAAGAGCATTCTGGCTTTACTTTTTCCAAGATATTTTATTGTGCTCTTCTGATAGTCCATAGTGTTTTCATTATTTTCAGCAGCACTGTAGTTCAAATATAATGATTCTTCTACTGTCTTCCGTATTCATTATCCAACTTTCTTAGCATAAAAGGAAGTTGAAAATACCATTGCTTATGTCAGGAGCACCGTAGTCCTCAAACTCACTTTTTTTTTCTGTAACACTTTAAAGAGGTCTTTTGCAGCACATTTGCCTAATGAAAAACTTTTTTTCTTTTTTTTTTTTTTTTTGATTTCTTGACTGCTGCGTTCATGAGTGTTGATTATGGATCCAAGCAAAATGAAATCTTTGACAACTTTGATCTTTCCCCCCTTTATCATGATGTTATTTATTTGTCTGTTAGTGAGCATTTTTGTTTTGTTTACATTGAGGCACTGAAAGCTGAAGTGCTTGTATAGTTTCTTGCAGAATGGGTTTTCTCCCTATTAGTTTAGATTCTAAATCCTATTAGCTCAGGCAACATTTTTCTCAACTTCACTGTTACAGAAACTTGTGCTTGTTTGTCAAAGCCCTTGACATTGCCCTCTTACTCTTGGCCATTTAATCATGCATGTCCCAGAGCTTGTTTTTATTTGCTAAAATGATCATTGTGCTCCTGATATAGTTAGGACCATCCAGGCATTATTTTAATACTCTTCTTTGTGCTTGAATTGTCTGCCTTTTGCTTGTCTTCCCCAATTCCAAAAGTTTTTCAAGATTAATTTTCTTTATTTTCATGCAGGTTTCTTCATTACTATTGATTGAATGACTAATAAATGTTTGTTGAGAAGTGAGAATAAAAGTCTAAAAAGTCTTATTCTTTTAGATTACTACATGCTAAGGTCACTTGGTTCTATGGCTCTGTGTTCTAGGTAGTTTAGCTACTTAGACAGGTTCATATTTGTTTAACTAGGAATTCCTTACTTAAATTGATATTTAGGGGCATTCCTTTGATTATATAAGCCACTCTTTAAAAATCCAGTCAGGGAATATTAAAGTTTAAAATATTGCATATTATATTTTCTAAAACATATTACACTAGAGGTGTTCTGTGACTTTCTTGTTGTTGTTTTTAATGTTTTCTGACATTTCAGTTCCGTAAACTTTGTTGCCAAATAATAAATTTCCAATTATCAGACATTGAAATATTAAACGTTTTTTTCATCTTGCTTTGTTTTTCAGTCAGTAAAAATTCTAATTTTAAAATAAA
>NW_006408538.1:8882403-8892178 GCF_000296735.1 Chrysochloris asiatica | reverse complement strand
TCCATTGTTAAGGTTTTCTTGTCACCAATGAGATGCTATAATTCAATAGACAGAAAGATAGCAAGGATTGCTTTTATTTTTTTGCTCTAACTACGATTTCCGTGATTCATGGCTACATCTCTGTAATCTTCTACTTAATTTTAGAATAAGATGTTGGTACTCATTAAGACAAGTTTCCTATCTTCTAACATTTATGAATAACTTAAAAATATCTGCATGGATTCATTATAATAATGCTGAGGATGAATTAAAGTAGTATACTGTGATATTTATATGTGAGTCACTTGCCTTATACCAACTTTTAATTAATACTTTATTACTGCATTCGCATCAGGGGAAAAAAAATCAGGGGAAGAAATGGCTTTGCAGGTGAGTAGTAGTGAAAGTTGAGCAATAATGGAGGTCAGAGAGTAAATAAGTCAAATAATATACAGCTTATAAACTGTTGTAAGAATTTTCATTTTTACTTTGATTAAACTAGACTATCGTGGGAGATTGTTGAACCAAAGAGTGATATGGTTTCACTCAAATTTGAAAGGGTCCTTCTGAGCGTTGTATTTAGATTAAACTGAGTAATGATACAAGAAGAAGCTGAACGTCACAAAGCCATTGCTTTATAATAAATATATAATATATATAATTACATAATAATATAATAATCCAACATGAGAAATGAGGAAGGCTGAGCCAAGGGTCTTAACAATGACATGACTGAAAGTTATGCGTTGTGCATGCATGATAATAAATAAGTCCACTGAATTTGCTACAGCATTGAATAGTTGATAGGAGAAAGGAGTCAAGAACAACTGAAGATTCTCGGCTTGAGAATTGAAAAGATGGATTTGTGGGAGACTGAGCTGAGAAATTTGAAGATGGATAGTATGAGAATTTCACTGTGGATCTGCTAAGTCAAAAAATGTTTACTAGTCAACGAAATAAAGAAGTCAAGTAGACAGATTTCATTTTTTAAAATAGACTAGACATCATTTAGTATGCATAGCTTTACAATTAACAAAAACACGTACAGTGATTTATATATATTATTTAATGTATATTTTCAAAGAAATTCCTATTTCAGTTTTTTTTTAATGTTTTATTGGGACTTATGTGGTAATTTACATGGGAAAACATTAGTTTTACATTCATCCTATCATTTATTGTTTCATTGCCATGGTTACAATCCACTTTATGCATCATCAACCAACCACAGGGTATACCCTACAAGCCTGCCCCCCTGTGTGTTCTCAGCACACAGCCCCTCTCCCTCTCTGGGTCTAAAGTCCCCAGCCACTCCACCTCTCCATGTCATTGTCTCTGCCTCCATCTCTGGTGTCACTGCTTCTGTGGGTAGGGTCCCGCTCTCCTCTCTTCTCCCTTGATGGTCCCACAGAGGGAGTCCCATCTCCAGATTACTAACTCACAGTATTTTCCTTAATACCATGATTTTATTCACTTGCGAGTGTGGGAAACTGACATCCTGGACCTTATGGTAGAACCGGAGCTCTGGAGTTGTTCTGTGAGCGCTTCCTGCATGAGATCCAATGCCTCTAGCATGGAGAGTTCCCTACCTGACTTTCTCCACTGCCACCAAAATCAGAACTCTCCCTCCTTATCTATATTAACGATTGCTTCCTGGTCTATGTACACGTTCCTCATTTGCAGGAATAGCCATTCTTTGCAATGTTATCTATATCTTGCCATGGTCCACACAGCTAAAAGTTTTTGCATCTTCAATAAAGCACAGGTACATCTTTCTGGTATTTTCTGCCTTCAGTGAAGATCTATCTGGTGTCAGTAGTGATAACCCTGTTCCACATCCTTGCCTCAATCTGGCTTGAACCTTTGGCAGTTCACTGTTGATGTACTGTTGCAATCATTTAGGACCTGGAAGGGTAGATATCATGGCAGATATCAAATAGTTCTTGGCTGAAAGCAGAGAATACCAGAAAGCTGTTTACCTGTGTTTTATTGATTTTGTGAAGACATTTGATCCTGTGAATCATAGCTAGTCATGGACAACTGTGGGAAGAATAGGAACCCCAGAGCATTTGATTTTGTTCATGCAACACCTGTGCATGGAGTAATAGATAGTCTACAGAAAAGAACAAGGGAATACTGAATGGTTTTCAACCAGAAAAGAGATGTGCCCTATCCTGTCAGTATACTTAATTCAATCTTTATGCTAACGTTAACCTGAGAAACTAGACTATATGAAGAATGTGCCATCATGATTGGAGAAAGAGTTATGCAAATATACACAAACTTGCTTGCTGAAAACAAAGACTTGAAGCACTTACTAATGAAAATCAATGACTACAGCCTTCAGGATAGACTCATTGCACTGGGTAATTATGCTGCAAGGATTAAAAAGCAGGGTCATCCCATCGAGTACTAAGGTGACCCTGATCAAAACGATGCTATTTTCAGTAATCTAATGTGCATGCTGGGGTCCTAGAATGGACTGTGGTGCTGCGGGTTAATGTGCTGGACCTCAGGTCAGTTTGAAATGCACGGTCAGCAGTTCAAGCTCACCAGCTGCACCTTGGAAGCCTTATACAGGGCTGCTATGAGTCGGCACTGACTCAAAGACATATAATAACAACAACAATTTGCATGCTAAAACTGAAAATGAATAATAAAGACCACAGAATTGATTTCTTTTAATTGCAGTGTTGTTGTTGCTGTTGTTAGTTAGTGTCTTCTAAAAAAATTCAAGCCTTGACTTTCGATATTGAAAGATTTCTCTGGGCAAATTATTGAATGATGCAGAAAGCATCAAGAGAAGATGGAAGGAATACACAGAGTCACTGTACTAAAAGGAAATGGTTAATGTTCAACTATTTCAAGAGGTAGCATATGATCATGATACTGAAGAAGGAAGTCCAAGGTGCCTTGAAGGAATTGGCAAACAACAGGGCACTAGGAATTGATGGAATAAAAATTGAAATCTTTCAAGAAAGTGAGGCAGTACAGGAGGCACTCACTCATCTCTGACAAGAAATTTGGAAGACAACTGTCTGGCCGACTGATTGGAAGAGATCCATATTTGTGCCCATTCCAAAAGAGGTGACCCAACGGAATGCGGAAATAATTGGACAATCTCATTGATATCCCATGTGAGTAAAGTTTTGCTAAAGGTAATACAGAAATGGCTACAATCATACATTGACAGAGAACTTCCAGAGGTTCTAGCTGGATTCAGAAGAGGCCGTGGAATGAGGGATATCATTGCTAATGTCCGATGGATCTTGGTTCAAAGCAGAGAATATCAGAAAGATGTTTACTGTGCTTTATTGTCTTTCCAAAGGTGTTCAATTGTGTGGAACATGATAAGCTATGGACAACATTGTGAAGTATGAGTATTCGGGAACACTTAATTGTGCTCATGAGGAATCTGCACCTGGACCAAGAGACAGTTGTTTGAACAGAACATGGAAACACTGAATGTTTTAAATTTAAAAAAAGATGTATGACAAGGTTGTATTCTTTTGCCATACTTACTCAACCTGTATGCTGAGCAATTAATCACAGAAGCTGGGTTCTATGAAGAAAAATTTGGCAGAAGGATTGGATGAAGACTCATTGACAACCTGCAATATGCAGATGATACAACCTTGCTTGCTGAAAGTGAAGAAGACTTAAAATATTTACTGATCAAGATCAAAGCCCACAGCCTTCGGTATGGATTACATCTCAATGTAAAGAAAACACAAATCCTCACCATTGGAACAATAATTAATATCCTTATCAATGGAGAAAAGATTGGAGTTGTCAAGGACTTCATTCTTCTTGGATCAACTATCAACACTCACAGAAGCAGCAGTCAAGAAATCAAATGACGTATTTGCATTATGCAAATATTCTGCACAATATCTTTTTAAAGTGTTGAAGAGCAAAGATTTCAGCTTGAGGACTAAGGTGCGCCTGACCCAAGCCATGGTATTTTCATGAACCTCATATGCATGTGAAAGCTAGACAGTGAATAATGAAGACTGTAGAAAAATTGATGCTTTTGAGTTATGGTGTTGGAGGAGAATATTGAAAGTGCCATGGGCTGCCCATAGAACCAACAGATATTTGTTGGAAGAAGTCCAGCCAGAGTGCTCCTTGGAGGCCAAGATGGCCAAATTTCATCTCTCATGCTAAAGACATATTGTCAGGAGGGACCCGTCATTGGAGAAGGATACCGTGTTTGGTAAGGTGGAGGGTGAGAGAAAAAGAGAAAGACCCCAATGAGATGGATTGGCCAAGTGGCAGCATCGATGGACTCAAGCGTGGCAACAATCGGTTGGCCCAGGTTCAGGCAGTATTTTGTTTTGCTGTGCATAAGGTTTGTATGAGTCGATACTGACTCGATGGCACCTAACAACAACAATAAAAACAGATCTAGTCAGTTCTGACTCATAGCAACCTGGTATAGGGTTTCTGATTAGCATCTGGTGAGTTAGAACCAATGGCCTTGCAGTTCAAACCAACTTTATGGTCAAGTGCTTATAAATCATGAACTACCAGAAAATTTAAGAAATCTGTCTTAGAAGTACAGTCAGAATGCTTCTTTTAAGAGAGAATAGTAAGGCTTCATTTCACTTCCTTTGGGCATGGCATCAGGGAGGGACATGTCCCTGGAGAAGGACATCAGGCTTGGTAAAGTAGATGTACCAAAGAGAAAGAACCTCAGTGAGATGGATTGATACAATGGCAGAAACAATGAGCGCAAACATGCCAATGATTGTGATAATGAGGCAGGACTGAGCTATGTTTCTTTCTATTGTACGTAGGTCCTTTTGAGTTGAAACTGAATTGACAGCACCTAAAATTAAGACTAAAACAACACTTGGAAGAGTTTTGATCCCTCTGTCACCCACATATTAACAATTTTCCTTTGAAAGTAAATTACTGCTATTAAGAGTGTTTTTCCCTCTTAGCCAGCTTTGTTGTTTTTGTTGTTAGATACTGTTGAGCCAGTTCTGACTTAAAGCAACATGAAATACTGCCTTGTCCTGTGCCATCCTCTTTCACGATTGGGCATAAGGAAAAAGACTGAAATTGTCAGACTGCAGTTTGCTTGATTCCACTATCAACACTCATGGAAGCAGCAAGCAATAATTCAAATCTAATGCTACTTTATGAGTAGCATTAGGTAGATCTGCTGCATAAGACTGCTTTAAGGTGTTCAAGAGTAAAGATGTCAGTTTGATAACTAAGCTACACCTGACCTAAGCCATGGTATTTGCATGTGAAAGTTGGACAGTGAATAAAGAAGATGGTAGAAAAATCGATGCATTTGAGTTTCTGTGTTAGAGAAAAATATTTAAGGTACCATGGAAAGCCGGAAGAACTATAGCCAGAGTGCTCCTTTGAATCCAGGTTGCATGACTTCATCTCTCATACTTCAGACATATTATCAGGAGGTACCAGTCCCTGTAGAAGGACATCATGCTTGGTAAAGTGGATGCTCATTGAACAAGAGGTAGGCTCCCAATGAGATGGATTAGTACAGTTGCAGCAGCAACTGGGTTCAAGCTTAACAAAGATTGTGAGAACTGCACAGGACTGGGCAGTGTTTCATTTTGTCGTGCATAAGGTTGCTATGAGTCAGAATCAACTTGATGGTGCTTAAGAACAACAACAAGATTGATATACAATGTTGGCCTGAAAGGGTCTCATTTAAAATGAAAGGCATCTGCATTTTGAAATTGAAGTGTATGGAAATGGAATCAGGGTAGTTATTACACCTGCTGCCTCTGTCCGTTTGCTTACAGTTATAGATTCATGTGTGTAGCATTAGATTATTGTCAATAGAATTTCCTAAAGTGATGTGATTGCTAAAATAGATTTCATTGTCAAAATAATAGTTAATGAAATGCACAGGGGTCCTTGGCTTTGTTTGCTCTGACTATTTTTATAAGAGTCACCAAGAGGTAAGCAAGTGAGACCTGGCTGTAGAGTCACATTGCTGGTTGTGAATTGTGACTCATTTTATTAGTGATGTTTTACTAATTTTTCTTTCCTCCAAGACTCTGTTTCCTTATATTTTACTTCAAATTGAAGTGACATTGCAGTATTATAATTAGAAAAATGAATATGATGTAGATATAGGAACATATCTACATACAGGTGTCTAAGACCTGGTCAGTTTTATTATAAAAGCAGTTACCTCTAAGTTGCTAATTATAAAATCAACAAAATAAAACAAACAAACAAAAAACCCCTCACTGTCATCTAGTTGATTCCCACTATAGCATCCGTGTTTATGATTTCTGAAACCGTAAGTATTTATGGGAGAAGCCACATCTTTGTCCTGCAGAGCAGCTGGTGGGTTGAACTGTCGACCTAACAGCAGTCTAGTGCTTATCCGAAAGTGCCACCAAGACTCCTGTTCTAATCATAAGAGACTCATATACTATGCAGAGAAATGAACAAGAAACGTATGATACTGTAGGACAAGTATAAGACTATTAACCTGAAGGTAAGAAATTCAAACCTACCAGAAGCACTGTGGGAGAAAGCTGTAACTTTATGCTTTTGTAAAAATTAACAGATTCAAAAACCCTATACAGTGTCACTATGAATCAGAGTTGACTTGATGGCAGTTGGAAAAATCAAAAGTCCAAATCTACCTCTTAACTGACTGTTGTACTGCAGTGTCTTATATGTTGCTGTGATTCTGGAAGCTCTGTCACCTGTATTTTAAACACCAGCAGTATCACCCAATGTGGACACATTTCAGTGGAGCTTTCAGACTAAACAGTTTAGGAAGAAGGAGATGCAGACCACCACATTGGAATGGCTTGCCACTGGAAACATTATGAGCAGCTGCAGAGCTTTGTCTGATATATAATATTGGGAGATAAGCCCCTCAGGTTGGAAGGCACTCAAAATATGGCAGGAGAAGAGCTGCTTCCCCTGAGTTGACCTTAATATCTTGGATGGAGCAAAGTTTTGGGACCTTCATTTTGTGATGGTGCACAATTCAAAATAAGAAGAAACTCATGCGAACATCCATTAATAATCAAAATTTGGAATGTATGTAGTATGAATCTTGGAAAATTGTAAGTCATCAAATTGAAATGGAACACATAAATAATAATATGTTGCTGTTGAGTACCATGGTGTTGATTCCAACTCATTATGACCCTATATAGGGTTACCAAGGAGCATTTGGTGGGTTTGAACCACCAACTTTGTGGTTTGCAGTCCAGTGATTATCCTAAAAAGCAACTTCAGAAGTCCAAATATCAATATTGTTGTGAAGTGCCGATGAGTTGTTTCGAGCCATAGTGACCCTATATAGGGTTTCCAAGGAGCAGCTGGTGAGCTTGAACTCCCAACCTTGCAGTTCAGACTACTTTGTAGTCTGGTGCATTAACCCACAGCACCACACCAGTACTCCAAATATGTTGTTGTTGTTGTTAAGTGCCGTCGAGTCGGTTTCGACCCATAGCGACCCTGAATAGGGTTTCCGAGGCTGTAAATCTTTACGGGAGCAGATCGCCTCATCTTTCTCCCGCGGAGCGGCTGGTAGTTTCGAACTGCTGACCTTCCGGTTCGCAGCCCGATTCGTAACCACTACGCTACCAGAGCTCCTTATAGTAGACATTAATGAATTGAAATGGACAAATATTGGCCATTTTGAATCAGGCAATCATATGAAATTGAAGAAGAATGTTGCTGCTTTCATCATCAAAATTAGCATTTCAATATCTGTCTTGAAGTATTATTGCTGTAAGTGATAGGATAATTTACATGTACTTATAAAGTAGTCCTGGTGTGGAATTTTAGGATAAACAGTGGACTGACACCCACAAGGTTAGCAATTTAAATCCACCTGCTACACCTTGGAAATCCTATACTCATAAGGAATACCAGTTTTATTCACATTTATGCACCGGCCACTAAAGGCAATGATGAATAACTGAAGTATTTAGAAACTTCTTAAGTCTGAAGTTTATCAAACATACAATCAAGATGCATTGATAATTACTGGTGATTGGAATGTGAAAGTTGGAAATAAAGAGTAAGGATCAGTATTTGGAAAATTAAGCCTCAATGATAGGAAAGATGCAAGGCCAATGACTTAGTCATTACACATATCTTCTTTCAGCATTATAAGTTGTTACCATACATGTGGACCTCACCAGATGGAATATCTGTGGTAAGATGCAACAAATAAACTCAATACCATGAGTCAATGAAGGCCAGCAGCCAACTGAGAAAGTGACCATCAATTTTTCATGATGCAATTTTGTGGCATATTCAAAGAAAATTAAGACAAATGCCATGCAAGTCAAAATATCACACTGAGTACATCCCAACTAAATTTAGAGACCATCTCAAGAACAGATTTGATCCATTAGACACTAAGGATTGAAGATTAGAAGAATTTTGGAATGATATTAAGAACATCAATCATGAAAAAGCAACAGCAAAATAAAGAAAAGGTCAAAACTGACATGAGAAGAGACTCTGAAACTTGCTCTTGAGCATAGAGAAGCTAAAGTGACAAGAAGAAATGATGAAATGGAAGCACTGAACAGAAAAATCCAAAGGGCAGCTTGAGAAGACAAAGTGAAACACTATAATGAAATACACAAAGAGTGGGAGGTAGAAAACCCGAAGGGAAGAACACACTAAGCACCTGGTAATCTGAAAGAATTTAAGAAAATATTCAGGCCTCAAGTTGAAATATTGAAGGATTATATGGACAAAATATTGAGTGACACAAGAAACATCAAAACAAGATGGAAGGAATACGCAGACTCACTGTACCAAAACGCCATTAAACGAAACATTACAAGAAGTAGCACATATGGGACAGAAGGAAAAAGTGCAAGCTGCATTAGTGGCATTGGCAATAAATGAGTCCTGCTGTGGCACTGAAGGATAAGCACTGTACCGCATGGTTAGTTTGAACTGCAAGGTTGGTGGTTCAAACTCACCAGTCGCTCCTCAGAAACCCTATACAGGGTCGCTATGAATTGGACTACGGTACTTTAACAGCCTTCCAAATTCCCAACACAAAAACATAGTATCTAAATAGGATATTTACAAAGACATTTATATGTAAAAAATATCATAACAAAATCATAGAAAGATTATTTAATGAAAGTATCAAAATGTGAAGCTATCTGTTGTTTGTGAAGACAGTGTTTCCATCTCTCGAATCCTTGTCCAAAGAAATCATCGTGGTTCAACTTTTACCACACCAAAATGTCAATTGTAGCAGCCTCACAGGACAAAAATCATGTTCATTTAAAATGTTTGTAGAGTTTGGGGAACAAAAAGTAGCTTGAGGGGGAGGAAAAAGGTAGTTCAAAGGGGTAATATGTGACACTGTGGGCTAATGCGTCAGACTGCAAAGTCATTTGAACTGCAAGGTGGTGATTCTTGCTCACCAGCTGTTCCTTGGAAACCCTATACAGGGTTACTATGGGTCAAAATTGACTCATTAGCACTTAACAACAACATCAGGCTGTAGTGTGGATAAGTTAAGGTTTTCCAATGAAGTGCGCAAAGAACAGTTGTTTTTAATATTAAAGAATGAGCACATGAGTTGCAATGATGGAGAAAAATTCCTCAGCACAACTGTCCTTTCTTTTTTTCCCCACAAGATAGTTTTTCAATTTTCTTAAAACTTCATAATAAACCCTGTCATCATCTTACGTCCTATGAAAATTTAGTAAGATTAGCCCTTTGTAAACCACCCCCCCAAAAAATAGTTGCAATAACCTTTTATTTTTATTTATTTATTTTTATTAAATGTTTTTATTTTGGA
>NW_006408538.1:8859780-8877668 GCF_000296735.1 Chrysochloris asiatica | reverse complement strand
TTCATTTGTCTCAGATATTTATCTTTTTTTTGGACATGTGCCACTATGGACATCTGCTTTTGCTTCTTGTGCATGTTTAATGTTTGTCTGTGGCCCTAATAATTAATTAAGTATGTAGTTTGGTAATTTTTTATGTTTTCTTATTGCCTCCAGTAGGATGTGGTCAGGGTGTGGTCTTCCCTTTTTAATCTTTTATGTGGCAGCCAAACAACTCCAGTCGGGTAGAAAACAAAGCCAAAATCAAAATCAAAGGCAAAAATGGGGTTTTCCAATAGTGGAAGAGAGGCTATGTGACCTCCAGGCAACACCAGTTGGGTAGCAAACAAAATCAGAAGCAAAGTAAAAAACAAAAGCGATAATGAGATAATAATGAAGCAAGACAAAAAATCAACAACAGCATGAAAGAAAGGACAAAAAACAAAAACAAAAAAAAAGAGAGAGAGAAAGGATTCAGCACCAGAAAAAATGAGATTAAACAAGGTAATGTCTAGTCACACACACAAAAAGAAAGAGAACAGAGGAAAAGGAAAAAAACTAATAATAATAAAAACAAACAACAACAACAAAAACCCTTTATCTGTTTTCTAAGGAGCAGCTGGTGGGGGCGATCTACTGACCTTGCAGTTCAAAGCGCTCTGCAGTCTGGTCCCTTAACACGCAGAGCAAAAAGAAAGAAAGAGAAGAAAAGAAAACCAAGTACCCTTTATAGGGTTTCTAAGGAGCAGCTGGTGGGCCTGAACTTCCGACCTTGCAGTTCAAAAGGTTCTGCAGTCTAGTCCCTTAACCTGCAGGGACACAGCAGGATTGCCTTGTTGCTGTTGGTAAAAATCATCTCAGGCGTCTCCCCTTGTGCTGGCTTGTGCCGGCTTGTGCCTTGCTGGCAGAGCCTGAGCCTTGGAGGTTGGGCAGTGGGCTAGCCTGTGTTGCTGGGTCAGGGAAGCGCCAGACGTCCCCCCCTAATGCTCTTTTATAAGGTTTCTGAGGAGCGGTTGGTGGGCGTGGACCACTGACCCTGTAATTCAGGTGACCTTGTAGTGGCACCCCAGCCCTCAGAGCCACATCGGGGCTCCTGCTGAACCTTCTAAGATAAAAAATAATAATAAAAATAAAGGGGAGACCCAAATGGGGTTCCCCAGTGGGTGCTCGTGGCAGGAGGGGGGCTGCCTGCCCCCGTGCCCCGCGGTTCAGTTGAGCGTGAGGTGAGCTGTTTGCCGGTGCACGCCCGGCAGGGCTGAGGGACGCTGCTCGGTTCAGCGGGAGGCAGGTCGCTTGCTTTTGCGCATCTGGCAGGCCCGTGGGACGCGGCTCAGGCAGGAGGGGAGCTGCTCGCCTGTGTGTGCGCGCACGCCCGGCAGGCCCCAGAACATGGTTGGACTGTGCTGGGGTGGGGTCCGCTGGCCGGCGGACACTGGTCAACTGGGCAGGGCAGAAGTGGCTCAGGCAGGCACAGTCCACGCCTGATGACGTCAGACAGTCGCCGCTTGTCTTTTCCTACAGGCTTCCCCACCCTTTAAACTAACTTCCCTCTGTCCACTGTATGCGCAGAAATCCCACCTTGGGGTAGGTGTCACCAGTGGCTCTCCCTGCTTGAGTCTCTCCGCTACTGGAGACTCCGCACTAGCTGGTTCCCGCCCCGCCCCCTCAAGCCCAAAGGAGCTGGGGCTGCAGCAGTGCAAGTTTAAGAAGCCTGTAATTCCTCGCACAGTGATTTCTCAAAGAAGCGGGTCTAAGGCTGTGGCGCACTGAGACTCACACGGGCTGTGAGACTGTGAGTTCCTACCTGGGAGGTTTAACTCGCGAGTTGCCCCCCCCCCATCCCAGAGCCCCCACTCACCCGCACTGCCTGGCCGCCCTGGAAAACTGGAAGTCTGCAATAACCTTTTAGCTGGTGTCTCTGTTTTGAAGTTAATTGGTCCAGTATATACCTCAGAAGCTACTATTGAGATTTGACTTACGTACAGGATAATATTGATATAACCTACACTCATTGGTTACTATTCATTCCATAAAATCACCTTCACTAGCTTAGATCCTGCTGAAGAGACTGACGGCAAGGTCATATCTTTGAGCTATCAGCTCATCATGTGCTCATTGAGAACAAAAGCTTGCTGAGGCCAAAATGTTTGATAGAACATGAAAATGATAAGACAGTGAAATAAACAACTTTAATCGCTAGCACATCAATGCTAATTCTATTGTCTTATTCACTAGGTTTCTGAATTTAAGCCTTAGTAGTTTCTTCATTCATCCTAGATGACTCTTCTGTCGCTTGATTCATCTTTGAGTTCTTTGCAGCCTTCCCTAAGTATTTGATTCATCCAAACAGTGTTGTTTGCTGAGATCACATTTGTATAAACTTCCTACAAAACTTAACTAATTTAGAAAATAATCAGTTGAGTTTTGTTAAAATAATTATATTAGCTCTGAGCTCAAAATTGTCTTTGTTGAATGGCACCTTTTTTTGAATACACCCTAAAGAAACTAAGTATACTACTGGGATAATTTGTCTGTAGACATCCACTGACCAAAGAAATATGTTAAAACAAGTTCTGTTTGGAATAAACCCAAGTATAATGTGTGTGTGGCGCTGTGGGTTAATGCACGAGATTGCAAAGCCATTTGAACTGCAAGGTCGGTAGTTCAAGCTCACCAGCTGCTCCTCAGAAACCCTATTCAGGGTCGCTATGGGTCATAATCGACTCGATGGCACTTAACAACAACAGTGTGTGAACTGGAACCCTACTTTTGTACTTATCTTCATATTTCCAATAAACATGTGAATAATTATTCCATCTCATCAAACATTGTAGAAGTACAAACTAGCAAAACCCAAACATTAAAATATTATCTTCTTAAAAGTTTTCCAGAAAGAAAAAGTCATTATCATTAAGTTTTTAGAAAATGAACACTCATATATCCTGTGTATAATAATTAGGGTAAACTTTCTGAGGGAAAAATTTAAACCAGGTATTCACAGTCTTTACCAATGCTTTCTCTCTGCTTTTTAAATGTTTTTCCAGAATTTTTCTTCAGATATATTTAGAGAAATGCATACAGATATTCATCACAGTTTACTTTGTACGCCTATGTATATATGCGCAGACATAGAGATATATATGAGGAGACGCCAAATAGTTTATAGAAAAAATGTAACTAAAAGATAGAAATATCAATATAAACTTTATTTCTTAACATAAGCACCATCAAACTTAAGACACTTTTGTAAGTAATAATATCAGCCACTAGTAATTCCTAAAGAACTCAGGATTCTGGAAATTTAACTATGCAAATACAATGTTTTTTATATTATTAGTTGAAGAAAAATGGGTGTCCTTTAAGGATTTTAAAAATTAGGACTCAGAAATCTGTAATATGCATGCCTAAAGATTCTCCATCCAAATGCTCACCAAATTGCCCTTATTTGACAAGTATTCTCTGCTGAAGCTTTTCTGGAGATTTTTCTTCTAAAACTATGACTAATTTTACCAATTTATTTCCATAATAAGCATTTGTGATGTGGCACTGTGGGTTAATGCATTGGACTACAAAGTTGATTTGAACCCCAAGGTCAACAGTCACGCTCTCCAGCTGCTCCTCAAAAACCCAGTAAGGGTCACTGTGGATCCAAACCAACTCGACTGCTCTTAACAACACTTGTTTTATGTTCCTCCAGAGAGTCATCAAGCAAATTACCTTGAGTATCCCAAAAGAGTGTTGCTATGACCTTTGCTCTTGAATAGTCCTCTTGTTTTCTTTGTCTTTTTTCAAGTTTTTATTGTGTATTAAGTGACAGTTTATATGGGAGAACATTGGTTTTATACACATCATTTCATTGCAGTGATCACAGTCTCCTTCATGCATCATTTTTATTTTTATTTTTTGGCATGGGGAGGGATGTACACAAAAACACTAAGGAATATATAATTTAAACAACCAAAGCGCACATTCTGTAAGCTTGCCTCCTGGCCACCAACACACAGCCTTTCTCTTTCCATGAGTCTAGCGTCCTCAGCTGCTCTTTCTCTCCATGTCATCATCTCTGTTTCCATCTCTGGTTTCGCTGTTTCTCTGGATAGGGTCCCATACTCCACTCTTTCTCTTCTCCCTTGATGGTCCTAGGGTCCTCTGTTACTGTATTATTAGAATAACTACTCCCCCCCCCCTTTTGCTACAAAAGTTCCACCTTTACAGTTGTGGCAGTCGTAATTAGTCATGATAACAGTTACTCACTGTGGAGCTGTCTCCTTAAATGAAAACTACTCAGTGGGGATTCTGGCTTCCCCCAAATACTCTGAAACTAAACTCCCTCATGAAAACTTGTGAACAGGTCACTTTGTGCCTTTATTGTCCCACCATTTTAGGTAGCAAACATCTAAGTTGCCCATCCCTATCATCCCTGTATACAGAGGGGATAGGATTGATACTTGGTGTGAAGACTCTTTCCTTCTCAGTTGGTATTTGAGCTACTACATACATTATTATAGGTCCAGTTCATCAAATTGTAGCAATTTACACTTGTACCCTTTATCAATAATTGTTTTTTTTTTTTTTTTTAATCTTCCATTAGTGGAGTTCTGATCATCAAGTCATCAAAATTAAGACGAATGAATACTATCTACATGTTTGGGTGTTCTTGTGCTTCTTCCCTCACTTTATATTGGTTGAATGCTTCACTCTCAGCACTAGCCCTCTGTGGGTATGTCCTTGTCCATGGGCTGAGGAATCCTCACATCTCACCACACATTGGACCAACCAGCCCTTCCCCTTATCTCTCACAAGTCCAGGTTGACAGGACTCTGTTGAATGCGGTCAAACTCTGCCCATATCTTCATAGCTGCCTGTCCCCCTCTTTCACTCACCAGTTGACCATCATGGTCAGCAGCAGTCTTACATGCCTGCTCATGTGTTCCCCTTGAGATTCACTCTTAGAGGGGGTGGTTTGTCCCTAAGGGACTTGATTGCTTGCCTTAATGGTTTCCCGGCGCATGTCTTGCTTGTTCTTGTAGTAGCTAGTCAGACTGCCATTTTTGCTTTGGGTTGTTCCTACTGCTCTTTGTTTAAAGAAATGTCTTCTATTGCTCTAGCTGTTCCAGGCTGGTCTGCTTTGAAGTTGGTCTGTCCCACCGCAGAAGGTTCTGGATGGGGCTTAGGATTCCACCTAAGGTCCTATATACTACAAAGGCTCCACAAGAAGCTTATTTTACTGGGCAAGTTCTAGAACCCCTTTTAGGTATTTCATTCCATTCTTGGCTGAAGATGGGCTTACAAGCTTTCTGTAATCATGTTTCCCAACATTCCTCTCTATCCCACTCAAGTATCTATTTTGCAATAGTAGGCCAGGGAAACCAATATTCATAAGACATTGACTGGTCCACTTGTGTTTTTCTGGACCACTTAAACCTTGTTGTAGCCATTGCTTTGATTGTGCTTTGACTTCAGGATCATATTGATAATGTCCATGATTTATTTCCTTTTATAATTCTTTGAAGAAATGCTTCAGGACCTTGATCTGACTCATTTAAAATTTTCATTGAAAGCTGTGCACTTGTCTGCAGCTGATCTGGGCACAACAGTTTTGATACACATCCAGCAAAATAAAGTTTGCTTAACTTTAATTTTTCAGTCAGAATTGTGCTGAAAAGTAGACAACATTATAAACATATCAGCTGCACCAATTGAGGCAAAAACAAAAAGAAGTTTTCCTCACCAATTGATGCGGAAGTTGTATGAGTGCAGGCTACATACATCATCAACATTGTCTCCTATCTTCTTAAAATGACTGATCCATTTTTAAACTGCTGATTTCCTTTTGACATTGTCCCTTAAGCTTTTGTAAAGTATCAGTGATTTCACCATTCTTCCACCCAAGCTTCATCCTAAGTTTGGTATTCTTGCTTCCATTTTATCTGAATTAATGCTGATCTAATAAGGGGCTTTTTCTAATAGGAGCATTCTTCTTGATGCCTCAGAGTGGACCTTACTCAGACATAGTATAACAAGTTAGCAAAAGTTTCTTTTTGTGCTGATCATTTTCTAGATTCATGCATAGTTTTCTCAGACCATTCCTTTCTCTGAACTTTTTGAAGTCACTTCCTATGTGTGTGTGTGCTACATATACATACACACAAGCAATACACACATGCATGTATCTAAGAAATACATAAATGACAAAAATCCTACGACAACTGATAACCTGTAAATCAGTGATACAGAGTCTAAATAATATGGTAAAAGGAAGAAAAATTAAATAGTGATAAAGCTCTATTTTATGGAAATTTAAGTACCTCATCAATCTGTCAACAGATTGTTGTCCATTTTTATAATATTGTATGTATAAATGGTCACACATATGTGCAGTATACAGGGATGGTAGATAAAATACCACTTTGAAAAATTATTGATGTGTAAAACCATGCTTTTATGTGGTGCTGTGAGTTAATGAGCTGGGCTGCAAAGTAGTTGTGAACCAAATTGTTGGCAGTTCAAGCTCACCAGCTGCTTCTTGGAAACCCTATACAGGGTCGCTATGAGTCAGAACTGACTTGTCAGCACTTAACAACAATTGCATGTATAAATCGGGAGTGGAGTGGCTCCATACAGTAAGCACTGGACTGAGAACCACAGGAACACCAAGGTTTGAGCTCACCAGCTACTCCACAGGGGCAAGATGAGTCTTTCTGCTCCCACAAAGATTTAAAGCCTCAGAAACTCTATTCAGGGTGGCTATGAGTCATACCGACTCCATGGCACTTTACAACAAGGTAGGGAGAAAAGAGAAATCCATCATACTATTTATAGTTTATACTTAATTTTATATGCACATATGGTTCAAAAACCTTAAAGGAAAATAACTCTAATTATATTATCCAGACAAAACCATAGTTGCAAATTGATTTCATTTCACTATCTTTAAGAAGTTACATTAACATTACATATATACATGCTTCTTGAATATTTCATGAAATGCGCTATTAAAACGTACTGTGGCAGAGATTCATTTTCTGTCTTTTGACGAAGGTATCTGATTATCTTAAAAAACGTAACATCCGTTGACGTCCAAATAACATAACTTTACTGTTGACTGAGTCTAATATCTTGAAGTTCATATATAGAAGTTAACAAATAAGCAAGTAGGATCGATGCCCAGGTGGTAGAACTGCAGAAAAATGTTAGCAATGAATTGTTAGCAGTTTTGTTCTAACTGATGAAGAACTTCACAGTTGCAGTTTTATGAGTAATTATTATTATGAAAAATGGTTACAAAATAGACAAGTTAAGAATGCTTAAAAGGAAGGCAAACATGCCAGAGGTCATTGACCCCACTGAGGACCAGTCTGGCCCAGTGTGTCCAATGACCTAGTCAAAATGTCAGTGGAAGTTAATGTTTCCCAACTGCATTACTTTGGACTGAATAATTTTTGTCTCAGTGGGCTGTGCTGGGCATTGTAGGATGTTCAGTAGCATGTCTAATATCTACCCACTTGTGGCCAATAGGACCACTGCCCTTCCAGTTGTGACAAAATATCCACAAATATTTTCAAACAATTCCAGAGTGGGGGCAAAGCCAGTCATCAAGCAGCTGTTTTCCCTTAGGAAAGGTTGTCCTTTATTCTAAGATTAGAACGTTCATAATTATTTGGTGTTAAAATAGTCTTTCAAAATTTGTTTAAAATGAAATGATAGTGATAGTGTATGGTAAATTTATTTTGATTTAATGATCTTTTTGTAGTAAAGTCTTCTTCCTTTTTCTTGATTATGTGTTTTATGCCTTTAGTTGGTAAACTAGAATATTTGGCAAGTATATGTTTATTTCTCCTTTTTTTTCGTTTTAGTTTCACAGGTTTTTGAGATTCTGTATTTGCGAACTGTTTTGGGAAAAATTTATACTCTCATCTTTGACTTTTTTTTAAATGTTTTGTTGTGAATTATGTGGTAGTTTACATGGGAGAACATTAGTTCATCAAATACAAGTTCATCAAATTGTATCAGATTACTCTTTTTTTCCTCTTCTTTCTTCTTCTATTTGAGCTCTGATCATCTAGTTATTGACCAGGTCAAGTGGGTATTATCTGCAAGTGTGGGTGTTCTTGTGCATATGCCCTCTCTTCTCATCAGCTGGATGCTTCACTCTCCACTCGAGTCCTCTGTGGCTATGTCACTGACTCTGGGCCCAAGAGTCCCTAGGTCTTGCCACACTGCTGGCTGATCAGGTCTCCACCCAGGTTCACAAGAGTCTATTAAACATTGTAGGGCTTAACTCACAGCTTCTTTGCTATTTTCCCCTCACTTCCCCTTACCTGTGATCAACGTGGTCACCAATCAGAGCATGTATTCCCATTCAATCTTAGCCTTGGAAGGGTTTGTTCTGAGGGGACCTGAACACTTGCCTTGATGTCTCCTGGGCAAGCAACTTGCTTGTTTTGGTAGTAATCTGTTGGACTGCTTTTATTATTTTGTATTTTTCCAGTAGGTCTTTGTTTGAAGAAGTATCTTCTTACCTATAACAACTAAGACCTCCCAAGTCCTAAGCTCCTAAGGATGGACCGGCTCCCCTAGGGAAGGAGTCCTGAGTTTATTAAACCTTGCTCCACAACTCCTCAGGGTCTTCCCCACTTGTGGAGACAGATCCACCTCTTTCTCTGAAGTGTACTATCCTTTCCAATAAATCTTATGAATGGAAAAAAAAAAAAAGAAGTATCTTCTGTTCTTCTAGCTACTCCAGGCTAGTCTGTCCTTTAAAGTGGAAATTTCCCACCTTAAAAGATTATGGATGTGGTTCAGGATTCCACTTTTGGTCTTATGTAATACAGAGGCTCTGCAGTAAGCCTCCTTCACTGGGCATGTCATAGTCCCATTTTAGGTATTCCAATCAGTTATGGGTAGAAGACGGACATACAAGCTATCTATGGTAATATTCCTGGCTATTCCTTTCTCTTTCCCTCAAGTGTCTATATTATAATGATATGCCAGGGAAACCAAGATTCAAAAGACAGCCAAGCATCTTAACATTATTTCACCCCTTTTGCCCGTTCCAACCATGTCTTAATCCCTGTATCCCAGAGCCCTGTTGTTCAAAGGTTGTGCGTATATCATTATTTACCTCTGTCCCACTTAGTCCATGCAAACTTGCCTAATTGTTTTCCTGTCCACTTTGTTTTTTCATTCCCCTCCCCCTTCTTGTGTATTGCCCCCCTCCCTATCACCCAAAGTACCCTGTGTCTATTCCCTTCCCAGCGTTCCACCTTTTCCTCCCTCCCCTCACGCCATCACCACCCACATCCCGGAAACCAGCAAAGAATCCCAAAATCATCAAAATGTTTGGTAGTCTGTATATTCATCAGTGAAAAAATAGGGACACATGAGGACATGAATTAAAGTGCCCTCATGTGTCTCTATTTTTTCATTGGTGACCTTCATAATTCTGGGATTCACATTTAGGTCTATAATCCATGCTGTGTTGTTTTTTTGTATAAAGTGTGAGGTGAAGATCTTGTTTCAATCTTTTGCATATCGCCTCCAGTTCTGCCAGCACCATCTGTTGAAGATACTATCACTTTCCAATGTGATATTTTTAGGTACTTTGTCAAAAATCAGTTGGCTGTATGTGGATCGGTTAATTTCTGGATTCTCAATTCTGTTCTATTGATCAATGTATCTTTCATTGTACAAGTACCAAACTGTTTTGATCACTGTATCCTTGTAATAAGTTTGAAGTCGGGGAGTGAGAGGTTTCCAACCTTATTCTTCTTCTTAAGCAGTGCTTTGCTTATCCTGGATCTCTTTCCTTTTCATATAAAGTTTGTAATTGCTTTTTTTTATCTCTTTGAAGAATGTCATTGGAATCTAGATTGGGATTGTATTATATGTGTAAATTGCTTTGGGCTCATCTTTGACTTTTAACATATTTTATTTGCTTGAAATTTGGATTGTTTAGGGGATGTTTGTTTTGAGACTGCAGTGGAAATGGTATATAGATTTCTGAAAGGTTCCTCAAAATACCCTCTACTTTTAAATGTGGGCATCTAAATCAAAGAGACCTTAATCTTATTTTCCTTTTGTACTCATCAACACAGAAGTCTTCATGTATTTCTTGTCTCAGTACTTAAAGTCAGGCTCCTGTTTCATCTACCGAATCTTAAGCAAAGGGTTCTTATTTCTAGTACCTGAATGGAATTTTCTTGAAAAAACTTTATGTACTGCTAAGTGCTAGTATAATCCAGATGTTTACCTCTCCAAATTCCCATTCAGAAGACATGAAGAATTGTTTTGTTTATTTCATTTTGGTGTGTGTTCTGACCATATGGATTTAGTTTAGAAAAATTTAGCATATTGTTAGTTGAGCTGATATGCAATACAGGTTGCTATTAACCCTGGAGTTCTGATGTTGAAGCAGCAAATAAAAATTGGCACACTTTAAATCTCACAAAGTGATAATTGTGTATTTACCCATGCTACATAGTTTTTATGGAACTGCAGAAAAAAATTAATGAATTACCTGTATAACATATAGACATAAAAGAATCCTTTCATTGGAATCTGGAAATATAGTACAGAGTAGATTTCAGAATATATCAAGGCTTATGATATTTGTTAGGAGAATTATGCATGCTGTATTGTTGTTAAGTGCCATTAAGTTGGGTCCAACTCATGGTGACCCGGTATAGGGTATCCAAGGAGTGACTGGTGAGTTTGGACCACCAACCTTGGGGTTCAAACTGACTTTACAGTCCAGTGCATTATCCTACAGTGCCACACCAGGACCCCATATGAATGCTAGAGACAGTAGAAAGAACCTGGTTATGCAGCTGCTAACTGAAAGCTGGACAGTTCAAACCCACCAGCTACTGTATGAGACAAAGATGTGATAGTCTGCCTCCGTACAAATTACAGACTTAGAAGCTCTATGTGACAGTTCTATATTGTCCTGTAGAGTCACCATGAGTCACAATAGATTAGACAGCAATGTGTTTTTTACAGAAAGTGTAATTATAAGCATATATTCAGAAAGAAAATAGGTTAGTTGTTTTTAACACTTAAACTTAGACATTTTGAAAATTGTGTTTGACCAAAATAGTATGCTAACATTGTGACACGTTGGGACATTCCTTCTTCCTCCATGTTTTTGTCCTGCTTCATCAAAGGAAAAAAAAAAAAAAAATCACACAAAAATTCAAATCATAATGTGTTACATAAATAAAGGAAACGTTCAAAATACTGTTAACGCATTACATTGTTGTTGTTGTTGTTGTTAAATGCCTTTGAGTTGATTCCAACTCACAGTGACCCTGTATAGGGCTTCCACAGAGTGACTGGTGAGTTTGAACTGCTGACCTTACAGTGAAACTGACCTTGCAGTCCAGTGCATTATCCCACAGAACCACACCAGGACTGTAGTTTCTTCCAGCACACTTGAATGGCTGCTTAAAAACTACTATGGTCCAAGTGCATGGATGACATTTGAATTATACCATCAAGCATCATCACAGTTGTTCATACAGAATCTCTCATTGAAACTAAAATAATTTCCCCAAAGTACCCCAGCATGTCAATAAGACATCTCAGTACCTTGTCTTGTGTACCGTGTTTCTTCTATCACTTTGTCCTTCTATTCCTTTATGTATTCTTTCCAGTGATTTCTCATTAACAAAAATCATTCTATTAATAATCCTGAATAGAGACACAATTTTAATTTTTTAAAATGAACATACCATTTCATTCTTGTTTGGTGAATCTTTTATGTTTATTAATTTTGCCCTTTTGAAATATTCTAAGAGTGAATTGTGGAAACTAACAGTGAGGGAATTCCTTAAAGGTATGCGTTTGCAAGTTTTTCTACCTGGATTCTTCATGTTTTTTTCTGCTTTGTGAGGTCCCCTGAGCAACACAGAGGTCATTTTATCACTTTGTGCTGGGAGATGATTTGATTTTTTTTTTTTTTTTTTTTTGTCAACAAATCTAAAAAGGATTGACCTCTGGGGACCAATTTCTCATTGAAATCACAATATTCTCCTGTCTTCTAAGATTCAAATCCAACTTGGTCAGATCATTACACATCATCAGATGTAAATAAATGCATGTTGAGATAAATAAATGCATAGATTGGTACCTATACATACATAATGGTGAAACATTCCATTTGAAATTTTCATCATATAAATTTTCTCATGTGATTTTATTTTATTTGACTTATAGGACACTATCTCTGGGAGGAAGTTTGGTGGTGTAATGGTTAAGCACTCAGTTCCTAACCAAATGTTGGCAGTTTGAAACTGTCAGCTTCTCTACTGGAGAAAGATGTCACAATCTTCTCTGTAAAGATTGCTACCCCAGAAGCCTCATTGGGAAATTCTATCCTGTCCTGTAGGACTCCTGGTGTGTTGCTGTAGAATCAACACCAAACTGTGAATCACAGAGTCTGCATTTAAAACCCTCCAGCTACTCCTCAGAAATGCTATACAGGGTCTCTAGGAGTTGGAACTTATTGAACGTCACTTAACAACAACATTCCGGCCAGAAGGTCACTGTGAGTCAGAATCAACTTGGTGGCAATAGTTTGGTTTGGTTGACTATCTCAGCAAAAGAACATGTCATTCACTTGTAGTTTTATTTAAAATTTTAGTTTAAGAGAAGTTACAGAGAATATAATTAAATGATATTTGTACAAATAAAGCATATTTGTGGCACTATGGGTTATTATGCTGGACATCAGGTTTGATTTAAACTGTAAAGCCTGCGGTTCAATCCCACAAGCTGCCCCTTGGAAACCCTATACAGGATCGCTGTGAGTCAGAATCAACGTGAAGTCACTTACCAACAACAAGGCATTAAAATTAGTGGTTTTCTAATAATGTTCTTCCTTAATTTCAAATTTTCTATTGAGAAAAACATATATTTAGGAAATGGCATCTTTATTTACTATGCTTAAAACCAATTATATTAATTTCACCTAAAAAGTATTTTTATAGATAATGTAGAATTTTAGAAATCATTTTTAACTTCTGGTCAATTTGTAGGTATTGCGGACTACTTGAAGACACCAAACCAACATGATTATAATAGAAGATGCAAGCTTATAGTCATAGACAATTATTGTGTAGTATTTGGTGTAGCATTCTGACAGGCCACAATTTTGAAGCAAGCAAGGCTACATTTTTAAACTATATTTGGTCTCTTCTCAAAACTAGCTGACATTACTAATGTCAGTCCCTTTAAGAAGTAGTAGGTGCTCAGGGACCTAGAATAGGAAAAGCCTTTCTGAGACTTGGTCACCTGGGCCTGTTTTTTGGGCACACAAAAATGTCTACTTGGGTGTCTTGGTGTAGTCAATAATGGATTTTAAGATGGTTTCCAAAATACAAAGGGTGGTCATGAGCTAGAATAGAATGAACAAGACATGTTGTTGTTGTTAAGTGCTGACGAGTCAGTTCTAACTCACAGCTACCTAATATAGGGTTTCAAAGGAGCAGCTGGTGGGTTTGAACCACAAACTTTGTGGCCAGCAGTCTAGTGCTGATCCTACATTGCTAAACCAGGACTCTGAACATGGCATGTTGTTGTTGTTAAATGCCATTGAGTCGATTCGGACCCATAGCGACCCTGGATAGGGTTTCCAAGGAGCAGCTGGTGAGCTTGAATCACTGACCTTGCAGTTCAAGCGACTTTACAGTATGACACATTAGCCCACTGCACCACACCAGGAGTCAGAACATGGCATGGATGCCTCTTTATTAGAGAACTGATACTCTGGATCTATCTACTGTTTAATTTCCTAAGCGTCTATATTGTTGTTGTTGTGTGCCGTGGAGTCGGTTCAGACTCATAGAGACCCTGTACAGGGTTTCCAAGGATGTAAATCTTTATGGGAGCAGAAAGTCTCATCTTTCTCCCACGGAACAGCTGGTAGTTTTGAACTGCTGCCCTTGTAGTTCGCAGCCCAATTTGTAACCACTACCAGAGCTCCTATAATAGATATTGTTAAATCTTCTGTAGTCACGGGAAAGTTGTATTTGTCTATGCAAAGTAAATTCCTGATACTGAGAAGATAGTCGTCTCCAGCCCCCAATTAAAACCAAGTCGATGTAATTTCATTGAAGAAGTCTCTGAAATGAATGTAAAGAGGAGTAATCGGGATTACTTGGTCAATTACTGAGACATCCTAGATTATGTTTTATGTTTCCTGTGTTATCAACACCTATTTTTCCATCCTAAATGGCAGGTTATTTCTTATTTAATAGGTCATATTCTAGCATTGAGATATGACAAAAACATCAAGAAACCATGTTATTCACCATTAAGCAAACATTAATATTTGCTTTGATGGGTATATATAATTTTAGGGTTATGATTTTTTAAAATGTATACACTTGCTCCTTTTTATTTCATCACTAAAAAGATGTATTTTAAGGAGAAAAATCTAAAGCTTTAGACATTCTCTTAGGGGGAGACTCTCTTTATTGAGGGAAACCGTCTGCATAGTGCTGGAAAATGAGATTGTGATGGTTGACTAGATAAAAGATGATACCTACATATCATTAACTGGAATGTAGTCACATGTTAGCTGGCCCTGGGTAGTTTATTTGTCCAAACAAGGCTAATAGGAAATTACTATTGTTGTTATGTGCCATCAAGTTGGTTCCAACTCATAGCAACCCTATGTACAACAGAATTAAACAATGCCTGGTCCTGCACCATTCTCACCATTGTTGTTGTATTTGTGATCATTGTACCAATCCATCTTGCTTGGGGTCTGTCCTTTTTTTGCCGACCCTGGTCCTTCCTGCTAACATGGATGAAAGGCAGTGTATCACCATTTGACTTCTGAGGAGTGGTCTGACTGTGCTGTTTCCAAGACAGATTTGTTTGTTCTTCTGGCAGTCTGTGGTACTTTTAATACTCATCTTCAACACCGCAACTCATATGCAGTTGTTTTGTAAACTGATAATCTGGTGAAGATTTTTTGGCAGAAGTAGCACGGAGCTGTTGGGCCTTTACAATGAATGATATGACTGATTTCTGGTGACGTTAACCTGCATCGTGTAGTTACGGTGATGGCATCATAATTTCTCCTCTCTAACCTTAGTTTTTTACTCTTTGTAATTAGAAAATGGAGTCCTGATGTGGCACTGTGGTTTAATGCGCTGGACTGCAAAGTTGGTTTGAACCTTATGGTCAGTGGTTCAAGCTCACCAGAAGCTCCTTGGAAAACCTATACAGGGTCGTTATGGGTCGGAATCAACTCGATGTCACTTAACAACAACAAGAGCAACAATGAGGAAATATCCTCTGGGTAGTAATTTGAGACTATCCAAATCTCATTTTTTCTCAAATGCTCACCTACAGATACTAACATCCGTTAGGTCATACCACAAAAAAATGTTACTATGGTAAGGAGCTCTGGTAGCGTAGTGGTTACGAATCGGGCTGCGAACCTTAAGGTCAGCGGTTCGAAACTACCAGCCGCTCCGCGGGAGAAAGATGAGGCTTTCTACTCCCGTAAAGATTTACACCCTCGGAAACCCTATACAAAGTCGCTATGGGCCGGAACCGACTCAATGGCACTTAACAACAACAACAACAATGGTATTGTCCAGAAATGATTTTCTATTTTATTTCTTTTACATTTATTAATAGAAATCGTTTTCATCATGTCTAGATGGGTCTGGTAAAAAGAGATGAGGATAAGATTCTTACGGTTTAATTGTGAATAATTGTTATCATGACTAATTGCGACTGTCACAATTGTAAAGGTAGACGTTTTGTAACAAACACTGGGGAATAATCTTACAGTCCAGAAACCCCACCCCTACACCCCCACCAGTAACCAAAAAAGAATTTTTTTTTCCCTTTCAAAATGGGTATCTTTCCTTAATATTTTACAATAATGCTCTTACAGAATATTTGTCTTTTGTGACTGACTAATTTCACGCAACATAATGTCCTCAAGTTTCATCCATGTTATTTGGTGGCTTGCAGCTTCCTTGTTACTCTTCAAGGTTGCATAATATTCCATTGTGTATATATACCACAGTTTGTTTATCCATTCTTCAATTGATGGGCACTTAGGCTGTCTCCATCTTTTTGCTATTGTGCGTAGTGCTGCTATGAACATTGGTGTGTATATATCTGCTCATGTTATTTATGGCTCCTATTTCGTGTGGATATATACCAAGCAGAGGAATTGCTTGATCATATGATATTTCTATTTCCAACTTTCTGAAGAAGTGCCATACTGTTTTCCAGAGTGATTGGACAATCTTGCATTGCTACCAGCAGTGTAGGAGGGTCCCAGTCTCTCCACATCCTCTCCAGCATTTATTGTCCTCTTCGTTTTGAACTTTGCTGTTTTTGCTGGTATAAGATGATATCTCATTGTTGTTTTGATTTGCAGCTCTCTGATGGCTAATGATCATGAACATTTCTTTATCTGTTTGTTGGCTGCCTGAATGTCTTCCTTGGTAAAGTGACTGTTCATATCCTGTGCCCATTTCTCAATTGGGTTATTTGTCTTTTTCCTATAGAAAAATAAATGCTGTAGTTTCCCATAGATTTTAGATATTAGTTCCTTGTCTGATATGTCATTGCAAAATAGATTTTCCCATTCTGTGAAAATTTACTCTTTTAGTGAAATTCTTTGATGCACATAAATTTCTAATTTTTATAATGTCTCAGTCATCTATTTTTTCTTCCTTAGTTTATGTAACTTTCACAATGTTTGGTAGTCTGTGTGTGCCCTCAATTAGAGTCCTTAAATTTGTCCCTATTTTTTCACTGATGACCTTTATAACTCTGGTATTCACATTTAGCTCTTTTGTCCATGCTGAGTTGGTTTTTGTATATGGCATGAAGTCAAGATCTTGTCTCAGTCTTTTGCATATCTATTTCCATTTCTGCCAGCACTATCTGTTGAAGAGACTACGTCTTCCCCACTCAGTGTACCTTTGTCAAAGATCAGTTGGCTGTATGTGGATCGGTTAATTTCTGGATTCTCAATTCTGTTCCGTTGATCTATGTATCTTTCCTTGTACCACTGTATCCACGTAGTAAATTTTAAAATCAGGGAGTGAGAGGCCTCCAACTATCTTCTTCTTCTTAAGTAGTGCTTTGTTTATTGTAGGTCCCTTTCCTTTCCATATAAAGTTTGTAATTGTTTTTTTTTTTTTTCCAAATCGCTAAAGACTGTCCTTGGAATCTCGATTGGGATAGTGTTATATATGTAAATTGCTACGGGTAGTATTGACATTTTCACAACGTTAAGTCTTCCTATCCAGGAGCATGCTATATTCTTCTATTTTTGTAAGTCTCTTTTGGTTTCTTGTAGTAGTGTTTTGTTGTTTTCTTTGTATAGGTCCTTTGTTTCTCTGGTTACATTTATTCCTAGGTATTTCATTCTTTGGGTGGCTGTTGTAAAAGGTATTGCTTTCCTAATTTCCTTTTCAGCTTTGTTATTATTAGTGTAGAGGAATCCGCCTGATTTTTGTATGTTGATCTTGTACCCTACCAATTTGCTGAATCTACCAATGAGTTCCAGTAGTTCTTTTGCTGAGACTTTGGGGTTTTCTATGTATTTGTTGTTTTGTTGTTAGGTGCCATCAAGTTGGTATGGACCCATTGTGACCTTATGCACAACAGAATGAAACACTGCCTGATCCTGGGCCAACGTCACTACTGTTGCCACATTTGAGTCCATCGATGCTGCCACTTGACCAATCCATCTTGTTGGGGGTCTTCCTCTTTTGCTCTGACCCTATACCTTACCAAACATGATATCCTTCACCAGCGACTGTTCCCTTCTGACAATATGTCCAAAGTATGAGAGACGAAGTTTGGCCATCTTGGCCTCTAAGGAGCACTCTGGCTGCACTTCTTCCAAAACGATCTATTGGTTCTTT
>NW_006408538.1:8856586-8857710 GCF_000296735.1 Chrysochloris asiatica | reverse complement strand
TGACTGTATGTTTTGGTATTTTATTATGCTTTCTGATTGCCTCCAGGTAGATGTGATCAGGAGATGGGCTTCCCTTTTCGCTCTTCTTATTACTCAACTCAGGGGAACTGTTTCAGGTGTTGGCTACTTATTTGGTATATTGCAGCTGGTGTTGATTCTAGGATGTTATAAGGTGTGATTGTAGCTTGAGTATATGATCACAATTGCTGTCTCTTCTTGGGTAATGTAGGAAGAGAAAGAGCCCCCTAAAGCCAAAGAGGGGACCACAAAAACAAAAACAGCAACAACAAAAAAAAAACACAGATTGGATACTGTAGTCTAAAATCCCAGAAAAGAGAGAAGAGAAAGGAAAAAAAAAAAATCTGTAGCCAAATATGAACATGAATTTAATGTCCCTCTCAGCTTCTTGCTTTCAAGGCTGCCTGAGACATTTCAAGAGGCCACTATTGGTCATTATGACATAACTCAGGATTTAATTTTCTGTCTGTTTCCTTTTTAGTCTGTCCCTCTATTACTCCGCAAGTCATGTTTAGGCTTTTTTCCTAGTGATAAACATTTCAGGGCTGGCTGTGGCCATTTTGCGCTGCCTTTTGGTTTTAAATGGAAACTGTTCCTTTAAATTTTGAGCAGATCTGTGTGCATGAGTAGTAGAACCCTCCAGGGGTAGGAGGTGGTTTCCACTTACTCAGGCACTCCCTCTAGTCACCAGAATGGAGGAACACTGACGGCAAGAGACCAATGGACAGACACAGAATAAAAAAAGAATGTCCGTACTTTTACCTCTGAATATTAGTCTGGAATTAGGCATCTATGGCAGCTCTGATCCTTTCCCAGCTCTGTCTTGCCCAAGATGGCCACTCTGGGAACCATTGAGGTCGGAGGCTCCACAAACTCTGGATTTTTTGCTTCAGCTACAAATTCCACTGGCTGTAAACCTTCAAACTTTCTAAATATTCCTTTATATGTGTATCCAAGTTCTGGGACTGTTCCTGGAACCTGCTTCATCCAGTATTCTCTGTTATTGCTGACGAAGATCCTCACTGTAGTTCTACCCTATCTGCCATGAAGCTCCACCTCTTCCATAGACTTTTGTGAATGAATTATTTGAATTATATCTATTTCTG
>NW_006408538.1:8840194-8855549 GCF_000296735.1 Chrysochloris asiatica | reverse complement strand
GAGAATTGACACATTTGAACTGGTGTTGATAAAGAATATCAGACAGAGAAAAACAATGAATGTATCTGTGTTAAAGAAGTATAGCCAGAAACTCCTTAGAACCAAGGATTGTGAGAGTTTGTCTTGCTTACTTTGGGCGCATTGTCAGAAGGGAGAAGGACATCATACTTGGTAAAGTAGAAGGTCATCAAAAGAAAAGAATTTCCTCAAGGAAACTGATTAACACATTGTCTGAATAAATGGACTCAAACTTTGTAAGCATTGTGAAGATTGTGCAGGACTGCATAATGATCTGTTTTGGTATACTTGAATTCCGTTCCCTCAGAGTTGGAAAGGACTCAACAACACCTAACAACAACAATAAACATATATGCACATTTCTCTACAGACAGATTCTTAACTCCTGAGAGCAGTATCTTGTCATATAATGTATCTAGTAGTAATGCAGACATGCAGTAAATGCTGAATGATGATGTTGCTGATGACTCATTGTCAGTATTATGACCATATGTTGCTGTACTATGCTGTAATGCCAAGATAGGATGGTGGTGTCCTGAAATAAGTAGGAAAACTTGTTCATAAACTGAAAGGCCCCAGCATCCGACTTCTCTATCTCCATTTTGATAGATTTTCCTTTTTCTTCCTTGTGGACATTAGTAGCAGACCTCTTATCTACTTCTGTGTGCTGGGGCATGGAATTCAGGTAACTAAACTTTAATTGTATTTAAAGCAAAAGTAAACAGTCTCTGAGTTGCATCAGACTTATGAATAAAATGAAAGAGCTCTTAGTGTTGTTTGAATTGCTTACACCCTTTATTATCTGTATTTGTTGGGGCTTTTTATTTGTTTTATATAGCCCAGCTTCAAAAACTGAGGGGTTTCTATGGTTCCAACCTTAAAAGATAAAGTATTTCACCACCCAGGCCACGTCCAATACAAATCTCATATACATGGTTATGAAATGTGGCTATTGATTTTATTTGCCTCATAATATTATTACTGAAACAATTATTTTTTAATTGTATAGCAAAGTGATTAACATGTGGGAAGCCTGAAAATATTTTACCATTATCCCTTTTGTTGTATGCCCTCTAGTTGGTTCGGACTCACAGCAACCCCATATAGAGTTTGTGAAATTTTGTTGTTGTTTTTGTTAAGTCCTATCAAGTCAATTTTAACTCATCGTGACCTCGTAGAGAGTTTCTAAGGAGTGGCTGATGTTTTTGAGCCCCAGACCTTTGAGTTAATAGTTCATTGCTTTACTGGAACAGAAAACCTCATCTTTGTCCTGTGGAGTGGCGGGTGGATTTGAACTTGTAGCCTTTCAGTTAACAGCACAATATGTAACCCACTATATCAGCAAGGAGTCCTGGTGTGGCGCCAGACTTCAAAGTCATTTGAACTGCAAGGTCAGAAGTTCAAGCTCATTAGCTGCTCCTCGGAAACCCTATAAAAGGTCACTCTGGGTAGGAACTGACTTGATGGCACTTAACAACAACAACAATACCAGCAAGGCTCCTCATTACTACATTCGTTGTTGCTGTTAGGTACCATTAGTGAGTGTAGAAGTCCTGATGTGGTGCTGTAGGATAAGCGCTGGGCTGCTAACTGCAAGGTCAGTAGTTCAAACCTACCACCAGATCCCTAGAAACCCTATGTAGGGCCACTATGAGTTGGAGTCGACTAGATGAATTTAACAATGAAAACAATACAGCACCCTGTACAGGGTCGCTATGGGTCGGAACCTACTCGACGGCACATAACAACAACAACAACATCCAAAACAGAACAAAACACTGCCTGGTCTTGTACCGTCATCACAAATTTTGTTATGTTTGAGCCCATTGCTGTTGCCACTGTGTCAATATATCTGGTTTTTTTGGGGGGTGGGTCTTTTTCACTGACCCTCCATTTTGTCATGCATGGTGTCCTTATCAAGGAACTGGTCCTTCCCAATAACATGTCAAAAGTACAAAAGATGAGTATGACCATCGTAACTTCTAAGGAACATTGTAACTCTGCATCCTCCAAGACAAACTGGTTTGTTTATCTGCTTGTTATTTATTGTTAAGTGCTGTCGAGTCAGTTCCAACTAATAGCAAAGCTTAGGGCTTCCAAGGAGTGACTAGCAAATTTGAACCACAAATCTTGTGGTTCAAACTGACCTTGAGTTTGAGTGCTTCTCCTATGGTGCCACACCAGGACTCCGATCTTCTGGTAGCACATGATATTTTGAATGTTCTTATCCAACATCATAACTCAAAAGCAATAATTCTTCTATGATCTTCCTTATGCATTGTCCAAATTTCATATGCATATGAAGTATTGAAAATGCCATAATTGAGTCAGGTGCACATTAGTCTTCAAACTGCTGTCTTTGCTGTTTAACACTTTACAGGGGTCTTTTGCAGCAGATTTGCCTAATCCAACACCTCATTTAATTTATTGATTGCTGCTTCCATGACTGTTGATAGTGGATCCAAGGAAAATGAAGTCTTTGACAACTTCAGTCTTTTTTCCATTTTCTCAGATTATTTGCTGAGCATACAGATTGACTAAAAATGGTGAAAGGGTGCAGTCCTGAACTCACAGGTTTCCTGATTTTTAACCATTCAGTATCCCCTTATTCTGTTCAAAAAATTACCTTTTTATTTATGTACAGGTTATTCATGAGCGTACTTAAGTATTCTGGAATACCTGCTCTTTGCAATGTTATTCATAATTTTTAATGATCCTCAGTCTTTGCATAGACAGTAAAGTAAACATATTTTGGATACTCTGCTTTACTCCAAGATCCATCAAATATCAGCAATGACACCCAACTTTCATGTAATCTTCGGACTCCGGATGGAATTTCAGGCAGTTTCCTCTCAATGTATAGTTGCAATTGTTTTTTAACTCTCTTTGGAATTTTACTTGCTTGTAATAATGATATTGTCTGATGATTTCAGTCAGGCCACTTCTCTTTGGAATTGGCATAAATATGGATCTCTTCCAATCACTTGGCCAGTTGCTGTTTTTCAAATTTCTTGGCATAATTGAATGCCTCCAGTGCTGCTTCAATTTGAGGAAAATTTTCAGTTTGTATTCTAACGATTCCTGGAACATTGTTCTTTGCCAGTGTCTTCAGTGCACCTTGAACTTCTTCCTTCAGTTACCAGAGGCTCTTACAGTGACCCTCTGTAGAGTTATCTGTAGCAATTCCATGAAGCAGCTGGTGGGTTGGAACCACCGACCTTGTAGTTAGCAGCCCAGTGCTGTGCCACACCAGGATACTCTGTGTCTCTCTGTCTTTCTCTATATATGTATGTATGTATATATGTATATATACATTATAGAAATCTCTTCTTAATGGATTCTCAAGCATATGTTAGAAATCATAATTTAATATTCTTGAAGTATCAGTACATAGAACTTTTTGAAGAATTTGTTATCCAAATTTTATTAAGGTTGAGTCTTTTTTTCAGCTGCCCTTCTGAATTTCTAAACTCAAAATGTTATTCTCTTTATAATTTTGAATATTATAACTATGTTTATTTCCAAATGCCTCTAGGCTTATCAGAACAAAGCAGAAGCAACACATGCATGCTGCTAGATCTTTAACTCTAGACGTAAGAACATGAGTTCTCATCTTATAACTATTTCTGGAATTGATGTCAATGCCATGCATATATGTTTTAAATGTACAAAACATTTGATTTGGATCACTGAGTTCTAGTTCCACACCCACTTGAGTGATATGAATAGATGAGGAATGTCCTAACATTTATAGACATCAAAAATAGTTAGATCTCACATTAATAGAATCCTTCATTATTTTATCTAGTGTTTTAGATAGAAGAAATTAACAGAGCTATAAGATTTATTTTAAAAATAAAGTTTCCATGAGAATAGTTAAAGAAAGCAAAATAATTACTAACTGAGATACATAAATTTAAGCCCCAAATCTACCTTAACCAATTGGATAATATTTTTTCAAGGCCCTTCTCTCCTCTGAAATTGCGTTTCCTTATCTGCTATGAGGAATAAACTGTAGGAACAGCCCTGGACTTTAAGGTCAGTTTGAACTGCAAGGTTGGCAGTTCAAACTCACTAGCCACTCTTTGAAAATCCTATACAGGGTGGTTGTGAGTTGGAACAGACTCCATAGCACTTGACAACAACAAAATCTGTAAAATAAGTGATTTTAATTATGCGGTTTCTGAGATAAGAACAGTTCAATGACCTATAATTCTATAGGATTTAAGGCTTATAGAATGCTTTTTCTCCTAATATTTTATTTGATTCCTGCCTCAACTATTTGAAGTAGTCTAAGTGAATATTTTTAACTATCCTCCACAGAAATATTAATAGGATTCTTGAGCACCATGCTAAAGCATTAATCATACTCACTATCCACTGCCATCAAGTCGATTCTGATTCCTAGTAACTCTGTAAGACAGAGTAGAACTCCTTAGAATTTCTGAGACTATAAAGAGTTACCAGGGCAGACGGCCTCATTTTTCTCCTGCCGAGCCATTGGTGGGTTCGAATGACCAACTTGGTAGTTAGCAGGCCCATGCTCACCCCCGGTACCAGCAGTTCTTCTTACATTACTTATAAACAACATATACAAAGTCAGATAGTCTAGGTGT
The DNA here is from genome assembly GCF_000296735.1 of Chrysochloris asiatica. Taxonomy (NCBI): domain Eukaryota; kingdom Metazoa; phylum Chordata; class Mammalia; order Afrosoricida; family Chrysochloridae; genus Chrysochloris; species Chrysochloris asiatica. The sequence continues at coordinate 8,850,915 of NW_006408538.1, read as the reverse complement.
TATTGCTTACATACATAATTGGAATTGTGGAAAAAAACCCCAAAAAACCCTATACAATTTATTGTCATTTTACAAATGATGAAATCAAGGTTTAAGATAGTTAAGTTACGTGTTTACACAACTGGTACTTGGCAAAGCTGATCATTGAACAGAGGCTCGTATAACAACAAATTCTGCATTTTTCCTTTCCTTTTTTTTCTCTTTTTAAAGGGTAATTGAAATCACTGACATTTTAAAAGTAAATAAGTAATGTAAGCATATCAATATTTAAGAATTTTAAGCAGCAGTAAGAAACATAATGAAAATTTAAAAGTATATAGAAAGGAGATAAAAACATAAGTCAGGCTATTAATGTTGTCTTGAAAGAATAATGAGGACCCAAATTTGAAAGTTGGTAAGGAAAATGTATAGGAGAAATAAGTTTGAGATCTTTATAAAGATAGAACCTTGATAATGGAGACTAGGAAGCTTTTTTTTTTTTTTTTTTGGAAACTACAAAATTGTCACTGAACACCTTATGTATGAATAGCAGTGGAACACTGATAGATAAAGTGTAGAAAGATAAGTCCCTCAGTTTGAAAGGTACTCAAAATAAGACTGGGGAAGAGGTGGCGCCTCAGAGTAGAGTTTACCTTAATGATGTGGATGGAATTAGGCATCTGGTTTCATCTACTAATATGTATGGCCTCATGTTGCTATTCTGAGCATTGTTGGGGGTGTTGTTAGGTACCATAGAGTTGGCACTGACTCATGGAATCCCTGTGCATAACAGAATTAAACACTGCGAGTCCAACACCAACCTCACAGTCCTTGATCTGTTTGAGCCTCTGGTAGCTGCCATTGTACCAATCCATCTCATTGGGGGTTTCCCTCTTTTTCTCTGACCATCCACTTTGCCAAATATGATATCCTTATCCAGGGACTGATCTCTACTGATAATATTCAGACGTATGAGAGATGAGATGAAGTGTGGCCATCCTGGCTTCCAAGGATCACTGTGGCTGTACTTCTTCCAACATAGATTGGTTTGTTCTTTTGATAGTCCATGGTACTTACACTATTCTCTAACACCGTAACTCAAATGCATCAGTTCTTGTACAGTCTTCCTTATTTCAGTAACCTCAGAGTTTCACATGCATATGAGGTTATGGAAAATACCATGGTTAGGGTCAGGTGCACTTCAGTCGTCAAACTGACAGCTTTGCTGTTGAACATTTTAAAGAGATCTTGTGCAACACATTTGCCTAATACAATGCGTCATTTGGTCTCTTGACTGTTGCTTCCATTAATATTGATGGTTGATCCAAACAAAATGAAGTCTTTGACAACTTCAATCTTTTCTCCTTTTATATGAATGTTGTTTATTGGTCCAGTAGTAAAGAATTTTGTCTTCTTTTCATTGAGGTGCAACCCATACCAAAGACTGTGGTCTTTAATCTTTAACACTAAGTATTTTAAGTCCTCTTCACTTTCAGAAACCAAGGATGAATATCTTGCTTCATCTGTATATTTCAGGTTGTTAATGATGCTTCCTTCAATCGTCATGCCACTTTCTTCATATAATCCAATTTCTCAGAGTAGTTTTTAAGCATACAGTTTGGCTATGGTGAATGAATCTAACACTGGCACACACCTTTCCTGATTTTAAATCATTTGGTGTGCCCTTGTTCTGTTCAAACAACTGACTTTTATTCAATGTACAGGTTCCTCATGAGCACAATAAAGTGCTTCAGAATATTTATTCTTCCCAGTATTGCTCATAACTTGTCATGATCCACACAATCAAAAGCATTTGCATAGTCAAGAATGCACAGATAATAAGCATGTTCCTGGTATTTTCTGCTTTCAGCCAAGATCCATGTGACATCAGCAATGATATCCCTTGTTCCACGTTCTCATCTGAATCTGGCTGGAACCTGTGGCGGTTCTCTGTCAGTGTATTGTTGCAGGCTTTTTAAAAAATGTATCTATAGAAAAATGTTACTTACATGCAGTATTAATAATATTGACCAATGATTTCTGCATTCCTTTGGGTCACCTCTCTTTGGATTGGGCAAATATATGGATCTCTTCCAATCAGTTGGCCATGTAGCATCTTTCAAATTTCTTTGCATATATTAGTGAGTGCCTCCAGTGCTGCATCAGTTTGTTGAATTATTTCAGTTTGTATTCCATCAATTCTAGGAGACTTGTTCTTTGTCAATGACTTCAGTGCACCTTGAACTTTGAACAGCTACCATTTGTTTTTGGTACAGTGACTCTGTGTACTCCTTCATTCTTCTTTTCATGCTTTCTGAATCATTCAATATGTTGCGCATAGTATCCTTCAGAATTGCAAGTCCAGGCTTAAATTTTTTCTTCAGTTCCCTCAGATGATCATAATCTTCCTATTTGACTTTCTAACCCCAGGTCTTTGGACATTTATTGTAATATTTGACTTTGTATTTTCAAGCTGACCTTTGATATTTTCTATTAACCTCTTTTATCTGCTTATTTCATCCATTTGCTTTAGCATCTCTACTCTGGAGACCAGGTTTCAGAATGTCTTCTGACATCCAGTTTGATATTTGTCTTCTTTCTTGTCTTCTTAATGACGTTTTGTTTTCTTTCTGTATGATGTTCTTGATCATCCTATAACTCTTCCAGTCTTTGATCTTTAGTGTCTAGTACATCAAATCTGTTCTGGAGATGATCTTTAAATTCATTTGGGATATGTTTAAAGTCATATTTTGGCTTCTGTAGGGTTTTTAAATTTTCTTCAGCTTCAGCCTGAACTTGAATATGAGCAATAGATGGTCTGTTCCACAGTCTACCTTTGGTTATGATTTTGCTGATAATATACAACTTTCCCGCCATCACTGGCCTTAGATTTAGTTGACTTGATTTCTGTTTATTCCACCTGATGAGATTCAGGTACATAGTCATTTTTTATGCTGCTTAAAAAAGGTATTTGCAATGAAGAAGTCAAAATTCTATCATACAATATGCAGTATAATTCCTATCAACAAGGACTTATGTTATAACTACTGGCCATTCTTTGTTTCCAACCTTTGCATTCCAATTGCCAGTAGTTATCAATACATCTTGATTGCATATTTCATCAATTTCAGACTGAAGAATTTGGTAGAATTCTTCAGTTTCATCATCTCTGGCTTTAGTAGTTGGTGCGTGAATTGGAATAATAGTGGTATTAACTAGTCTTCCTTGTTTTATTGTTGTTGTTAGGTGCCATTGAGTTGGTACTGACTCATAGAAACCTTATGCACAGCAGAACGAAACACTGCCCGATCCTGGGCCAAACTCACTATTGTTGTCACGCTTGAGTCCATCGATGCTGACACTTGGCCAGTCCATCTCATTGGAGGATCGTCCTCTTTTTCTCTGACCCTCCACCTTACCAAACATGATATCCTTCTCCAGCTACTGGTCCCTCATGACAATATGTCCTAAGTATGAGAGATGAAGTTTATTCCTTATTGTTATGTGCTGTGGAGTGGGTTCTGACTCATAGCGACCCTGAACAGGGTTTTCGAGGCTGTAAATATTTACAGGAGCAGAAAGTCTCATCTTTCTCCTGTGGAACAGCTGGTAGTTTCAAACTGCTGACCTTGTGGCTCGCAGCCCGATTTGTAACCACTATGGTACCAGAGCTCCTTTTCTTCCTTGTAGGTATATGGATATTATTCTATCATAGACAGCATTGTACTTCAAGATAGATCTTGATTTTTTTTTTTTTTTTTAATGAATGCGATGCCATTCTTCTTCAATTTGTCATTCCTGGCATAGAAAACCATGTGATTGATTATCAGATTCAAAATGGCCAATACCAATCCATTTCAACTCACTAGCCTAGGATGTCAATGTTTATGCATTCCATTCAGTTTGACAGTTTCCAATTTTCCTAGATTCATGCTTCAAAAATTCCATGTTTCAATTATTAATGGATGTTTACATCTTCATTTTGTGTTGTGCCCCATTACAAATGAAGGTCCTGAGGGCTTTACTCCATTCGCATCATCATGGTCAATTCTACTTTGAAGAGTTGTATTTTGAGTGTCTTCCTACCCGATGGGCTTATCTTCTGTCATTATATCAGGCAGTATCATGGTGCTCTTCAGCATGTTTCAGTATTCAGAATCTTGTGCTGACAATGTTCCACTATTTATAAGGTTTTCAATGCCTAAATATTCAGAAGTAATCCTTCTCTCCTTCCTACTCTGTCTTCATCTGCAAGCTTAACTGTAAGCTGTCCACCATGGGTGACCCTACTGATATTTAAAATACCTGTGGCATAGCTTCCAGAATCACAGCAACATGCAAGCACCCCAGTATAACACATTGAGAATCAAGTGATGGATACTAGACATTAGAGAACTGAAACACACTAGGATGAGTATTTTGAATCAGAGAATTATGTTTTACTGGTGAAAGTTATGAGAAGTTGGAGAGAAATGGTGATGCATCCATTGTCAAAAAGAACATTTTAAGCCCTATCTAGAAACATAATTCTGTGATAGGATAATATCCATAGGCTGACAGGGAAGACTACTACTCTTCACATTTATTTATCAACCACTAAAGTTAGTGATGATGAAATTGAAGGATTCTAACATCTTCAGTCTGAAACAGATCAATTATCCAATAAAGATGTACTGATAATTATCAAGGATTGGAATGTAGAAGTTAGAAACAAAAAGGAAGGATCACTAGTTGGAAAATATTGCCTTGGTGATAGAAATTATGCTAGAGATTCTATGATAGAATTTTGCCAGATCATTGACTTATGCATTGCAATACCATTTTTGAATGGCGTAAAATGGACCTCACCAGATGGAATACACAGGAATCAAACTATGTTTGCAGAAAGTGAAGCTGGAGAAATTCGATATCAGTCAAGAGAAGGCCAGGAGCGAACTGTGGAACAGTCCATCAAGTGATTATATGCAAGTTGAGGCTGATGGTGAAGAAAATTAAAACTAGTCCATGAGAACCAAAATAGCAACTTGAGTACATCTCAAATGAATTTAGACATCATTTCAAGAGCAGATTTGATCCATTAGACACTAATGACCAAAGACCAGAAGAATTGTGGAATAACATCAAGAATATCATACAAAAAAAGAGCCAAAGATTATTTAAAAGTCAGGGAAAAGAGAAACGGACAAAGTAGAAATCAAAAGAAACTGATACTTGCTTTTGAGCTTATAGAAGCTAAAATGAATGGAAGAATTGAAAAAGTCAAAGAGCTGCACAGAAAATGTCAAAGGCTAGCACAAGAGGGCTAAGTCAAATATTATAATGAAGTGTGCAAAGACCTGAAGTTAGAAAACCAAAAGGGAAAAACACGCTCCACATTTCTCAAACAAAGAAATGAAGAAAAAATTCAAGTCTTGTGTTGGAACATTGTAAGATTCTATGGGCTAAATATTGAATGCTCTGGAAACATCTAAAGATGATGGAAGGAATACACAGAGTCACTGTACCAAAAGGAATTAGTCAATATTCAGTCCTTTCAAGATGTTCCATCTCAAGATCTAATCATATTGAAGGAAGAAATTCAAGTAGACCTGAAGCACTGGTGAAACACAAAGCTCCAGGAATTGATGAAATACAGACTAGAATCTTTCAACAAATTGATGCAGTGCTGGATGCCCTCACTTGTCTGTGCCAATAAAATTTTAAAGACAGTTAACTGACAATGTGACTAAAAGAAATTCACGTTTCCCCATTCCAAACAAAAGTGACCCAATGGAATGTGGGAGTCATTGAATAATATCATTAATATCACATGCAAGTTATACTTATGAAGACAATTCAGAAACAGTTGCAACAGTACATTTACAGGTAGCTGTCAAAAATTTAAAGCGGTTTTAGAAGGGTTTTAGGAGGGGGATAACATTACTTAACTAAAATGGATCTTGGCTGAAAGCAAAGAATACCAGAAAGATGATTTGTTATTGTTGTTAAGTGCCATTGAATTGGTTCCAACTCATAGCAATCTTGTATAGAGTTTCCAGAGAGAAGCTGGTGGGTTTGAATTGCCTACCTGTGAATAGCAGTCTACCATGTAATCTACAGCACCATGTCAGGACTCCAGAAAGATTTGACCGTGTGGATCAAAAAAAACTATGGATAACATTGCAAAGAATGGGTACAACAAAACATTTAATTGTGCTCATTAGGAATCTGTACATAGACCAAGAGGCATTCATTAGAACACAACAAGTGGATGCTGAATGGTTTAAAATCAGGAAAGCTGTGTCAGGGCTGTATCCTTTCACCATATTTATTCAGTTTGTGTGCTGAGCAAATAATCCAAGAAGCTGATAATAAGAAGAATGTGGCAGTAGGATTGCAGGAAGAATCATTAACAACCTAAGATATACAGGTGGTACAACCTTGCTTATGAAAGCAAAGAGGACTTAAAATACTTATTGATGAAGTATGGATTGCACTTCAGGGTAAAGAAAACAAATATCCTACAACTAAACAAATAAATAATATCATGATAAAGGAAGAAATGATTTAAGTTTTCAAAGCGTTTGTGTGCATGCAAAATAAATACTCCTGGAAGTAGAAGCCAAGAAGTCAAGAAAACCAACCACATATTGCATTAGCCAAATTTTCTACAAAATACTAGAGTCCTGGTGTGGTGTTGTGGGTTAATACACTGGACTGCAAGGTTAGTTTGAACCATAAGGTCAGTGGTTCAAGCTCTCCAGCTGCTCCTCAGAAACCCTATACAGACTCAACTGCACTTTACAACAACCAAGTGTTTAAGACAAAGATTTCAGCTGAATTACTAAGATGTGCCTTTCCTGGTATTTTTTATCACTTTATAAGCATGTGAAAGTTGAACAATGAATAAAGAAGACCATAGAAGAATTAATGGATTTGAATTATGATGTTAGAAAAGAGTATCGAAAATACCATGAACTGCCAGAAAAACAAACAAATCTGTCTTGTAAGAAATAAAGTCAGAATATTCCTTAGAGGTAAGGATGGTGAAAATTCATCTCTCCTACTTTACAACATTGTCATCAGAAGCCATTCCTTCTCCAGGCACTGGTCCTTCCTGATAATAAATCAGTCAAAGAAAGGACAAATACCGTACAAGATCACTGTTATAAAAGGTCAAGGGAAGGTTGTCATACTTACAGAAACATTCTTTGATTGGTAACCAAGGTAAAAGGGATAGAGACAGTAAATCATTAATTAGAGGGCAGACATATATTCACTTGGGTGAAGGGGGAAAAATAATAAGAGATAGATAAATTGATACATAAATACATATCATGTCATGCTGATTCTGAGTAATTTATTATACGTGGGAAATTGTAGCACATCAAAACTCAGTATAATCATTAGGGAAGGTTTCTTTAAAAGTTTGCCATGGTATTTTTATTCTTCCTCAGCAACACATTGTTTTCACAAGCAGTCCTAAATGAGTTTATATGCACAAAATATACATACATATGTGTTGTTGAGTGTCATCGAGTCTGTTCCAACTCATAGAGATACTGTATAATGTTTCCAACATTGCAAATCTTTGCTGGATCAGAAAGCCTCATCTTTCTCCCATGAAGCAGCAGCTGGGCTCAAACTGCTGACTTTGTGGTTAGCAGTCCTGTGCATATTCTATGGACCTGCCACACTCCCACATCCATCCATCCATCCATACACTTTTATATACGCACTTCTCTATATACATATGGGTATTCTGGTATGGCGCTGTGGGTTAATTTACCAGACTGCAAAGCCATTTGAACTGCAAGGTCAGCAGTTCAAGCTCACCAGCTGCTCCTCAGAAACCCTATACAGGGTCACTATGGGTCAGCACCGACTCGATGGTATTTCACAACAACAACAATATATACATATAATTTATAAATACATATTACTACTATCTGTCAATATTCAGCATTTACATAAAGGTTTAGCAGACTGTGTGTCACTATATGTATCACACATACAGTTTCATTTCAAGATAAATTGTGTTATGCCTATACCTTTTGAAATGTATTACTTGTTCAAGTAAATAAATATGTTCTTTCCTAACATATGTAATTCATTACATTGTTGTTGTTAGGTGCTATTAAGTTGGTACTGAATTATAGTAATCTTATGCACAACAGAAAAACACACTGCCTAGTTCTGCACCATCCTTACAATTATTGTTAAGCTTGAGCCCGTTGCTAATGCCACTGTGCCAATTCATCTCGTTGGAGTCTTCCTCATTTTTACTGTAATGCAATGTAATGTAATGTAATATAATATAAAGTAATGTAATACATTACATTAAATTTAAATTAACTTAAAATTTTAATGGATTGGAAATTTGAGCACTTGTACTTTTATGAAAGGAGTAGATTTAAATATGCCACATATCAAATTCCAAGCTGCCATTCTGAAATGTAACATTGTAGGTCTGGAGCAAATAGCTTTAATTTAAAACTTTTCATAAGAACACTGGAAGGTTTTAGCTAAAAAAATTAAGCTATGAAGTATGTCTCAGATGAACAAGTTTTGTGAATATTTCATAATGACCACTTCTTCCTTCAGAAAATGGTTCTAGACATAATGGAATGATTACAACTTGAATTCTCTCATGTTTTAGGCTAAGATGAGTCAACTGCCTGAGGCGGAAAAGGAGAAGATTGCTGAGCAAGTTGCTGATTTCAGGAAAGTCAAGAGTAAACTGGATGCAGAGATTGAGATATGGGATGACACAAGCAATGATATCATTGTGTTGGCCAAGAAGATGTGCATGATCATGATGGAAATGACAGACTTCACAAGGTAATTAGTGGGAAAGATGTGTTTTAATATTTATAACGCATTGGGCACATGAGTAGAAGTTCACCTTTTTCTGAATAATAGGTGCCAAAAATCAAGTGGTTGGAAAATAATCTAAATTAAAATATAGAATTATAAAGAGGCAGGTGTGTAGTTCTAGATGTCTGGCTAAGTAAATATGGCGGAGTTCCTCAAAAACAAGGAAGGAAAGATTTTGGAATGTCAATATATATTGAAAACAGGTAAGGAAAGATTTCGGAATGTCAATATATATCCTTGCATCCTCAATTTCTCCAGGAATCAGCTCTGTTTATCTTATTTGCATATTGCTTTTACCAAGAAATCGGCAAATAAGTTATGATCTCTTTATTGTTGGTTTCTATAGTCTCATAAGGAGCTCTGGTAGTGTAGTGGTTACAAATCGGCCTGTAAACCTCAGGGACAGCAGTTCGAAACTACCAACTGTTCCGCAGGAGAAAGATGAGGCTTTCTGCTCCCGTAAAGATTTACAGCCTCAGAAATCTGGTACAGGGTCGCTATGAGTCGAAACCGACTCCACGGCACATAACAACAACATTGCCTCATAATTTTTGTTAGTGTAATTTGCGGTATTATCAGGGTTAGAGGCATCTTTTACTCCAAGATAGCAATCCGCTGTGTTTAAAATTATAATGATTTAGTGATATACATGAAGGATTCTTAAATTGTGTGACTATTTCACGTGTAATAACAATTTTGTTACAGATTTAAAATATTATTGTATAAACTGGCCTAATAGCAGTGAAATACATTGTGTTATACCTAATAGTTACTAAAATATACAAATAGCAATAATTTAAATAATTTGCTCTTGACATAGTTTAAAAAGCCACAGAAGAGAAAAATACTATTGAATCGAATCTAGTATATTTAGGAGACCATTCATTTAAATAACCATACATTAATCACAAATACAATTTTCAGACAGGGTAAAGGATTAACTGTAATATTTTAAAAACAGTATTTTATTGTGTTGCCTTTGTAAATTAACACAGCAAATTAGATTGCCATTATGATTTTTATATACAAACTATTCAGTGATTTGATCACAATGTGTCAACTTCTCATAATTTATATTCTTGTTCCATTTCCAGTAATCTAGTTTCCCTGCACCTCTTATATTCGCACCTTATTTAAGGTAATTGTTTGGTGTCATACAGATGATTTTTCTTTGGTGGGCAGTACTCATAGATGATAGTCATAATTTTATAAATCAGTCCATTATGTAGCTGAAAGATGGCGTCATGGTATCATCTTACATAAATTTTGTTTGTTCTTATAGTTCATGGTACTTTTAATGTTCTTCTTCAACAACATAATTCAAATGCATTGATTTTTCTGGTCTTTCTTATCCATTGTACAACTGTCACATACATCTGAGAAAATTCTATGATTTGGATTAGACATGACTTCTCAAAGTGATTGATATCTTTGCTTTTGAACACTTTAAAGAGGACTTCTGCAGAAGAGTTGCCAAATGCAATACTTCGTTTGTTTTCTTGACTGTTGTTTCCATGAGTGTTGACTGTGAATGCAAGCAAATGAAGCTTTGACAGCTTCTGTTTATCACGATGTTATTTATTGGTCCAGTTGTGATGATGTTTGTTTTCTTTACAATGAGATATGTACTCCCTACTGAAGGCTGTGCCCTTTGATCTTCATCAGTGAGTATTTTAGGTCCTGTTTGTTTCCAGTAAGCAAGGTTGTATCATCTGCCTATCACAGGTTGTTAATGACTCTTCTTCCAATCTTGATATCATGTTCTTCTTTATGGAATGTAGCTTCTTTGATTATTTGCTAAGTATGCAAAGCCGTTTGAACTGCAAGGTCAGTGGCTCAAGCTCATGAGCTGCTCCTTTGAAACCCTATACAGAGTTGCTTTGGGT
>NW_006408538.1:8837272-8839579 GCF_000296735.1 Chrysochloris asiatica | reverse complement strand
TATGTCTTGGAATCTGTTCTGACTAAGCAATCCTGCATAGGGTTTCTGAGGCTGTAAATCTTTATGGGAACAGAGACAGCCTCTTCTTTCTCCCATGGAATGTCTGGTAGTCTCGAACTGCCAACCTTGAGGTTGGCCTGACTTGTAATTACTATGCTACTAGAGCTCCTTTTGGATGCATAGCCATTTTATAAAATAAATGAAACCCTGTCCAGTTCTGTGTCACACTCACAATTGTTGGTTGGTTTGAGCCTATTGTTTCAGCCACCCTACCCGTGTCAATCCATTGGACTGAAAGACTTCTCCTTTTTCACTGATGACCTTATCCTCTTCAACAAAGTCTCTCTCAATCCTCACTTATCAGGATATTCTTCTTCAAAGATAGCTTCATTTGTTCTTCTGGCTTTCCAGATGATATTCTAAATTCTTTGCCAGCACCATAATTGAGAGGCATCATTTCTTCTCCATTCTTTCTTATTCACATGCATGTTTGACAATTGAAAACACCATGGCTTGGGTCAGGCACACCTTAGTCCTCAAATGACAGCTTGACTCTTTAACACTTTAAAGAGATCTTTTGCAACAAATTTGCCCAGTGCAATCCAAAGGTTATTCAAATGCTTGGTAAATCTGTTGAGCCTTGATAGCATGGTGATTAAAGCTACTATAAATGTTGGTGGTTCAAATCTACCAGCCACTTTGTGGGTGGAAAATGTGGCGATCTGCTTCCGTAAAGATTTACAGCCTTGAAACCCATATGGGGCAGTTCTCCTCTGTCCTATAGAGTGCTGTGACTACGAATTGATATTATGGGCTGGAATTCATTTTTGGTTTCGATGTATCAGAGCTCGAAAAATATCAATTTGTTTTGTAATTTCAGTCATATATACAATAATCATTGAAAAATATAATGGTTTATTTAATTTTGATTAGTTAGTCAAGAGGAATGGAATATGCTGCATTTTCCAAAGTATTATCACCTACAATACTTCTGATTTAATATTTCTGTAATATCCCTAAACATACTCTTGGAAACTTGGCAAAGTCAGATAGCTAAATCTAGTTGAATGTAAAGGAGCTCTGGTAGTGTAGTGTTTATGATTCGGGCTGCTAAGCTCAAGGTTAGTAGTTCAAAACTACCAGGTGTTCTATGGTAGAAAGGTGAGGCTTTGTGTTCTATAAAGAGTTACAGCCTCAGAAACACTATACAATGATGCTGTGAGTTGGAATTGACTCCATTGCATATAACCACCACTACCACTTGTATGTAAAAGGCGGTTTCTCAATCTGCCTGTTTTAATCATGGCCTTCAGCATTCAAGGTGGTAGTGGTGGTTATGTGGCATGGAGTCAGAACCGATTCATAGCGACCCTGCACAGAGTTTCTGAGGCTGTAAATCTTTAGGGGGAGCAGAAAGCCTCATCTTTCTCCTGCGGAACAGCTGGTAGTTTCAAACTACTGACCTTAAGGTTTGCAGCCTGATTTGTAACCACTATGCTACCAGAGCTCCTTTCAGCATTCAAGAGTTAACCCAAAATTTGGAGGAATCCATAGGTGAAAAGTAATCTGTTAATGATTACTGCAATCTCAGTTCCTTTTAATTCCAAGAGATCTTAAGATCTGACTGAACAATGGGAGGAGAGTCTTAGAAGTGTTTCAGTCTAATGGGAGAATGAAAGAGAATTCATAATCACACGTTGTTGTTGTTGTAAAGTACAGTGGAGTTGGTTCTGACTCATAGTGACCCTGTACAGGGTTTCCAAGGCTGCAAATCTTTACGGGAGCAGAAAGCCTTATCTTTCTCCCACAGAACAGCTGGTAATTTTGAACTGCCGACCTTGAGGTTAGCAGCCCAATTCGTAACCACTACACTACCAGAGCTCCTTTAAACACACATATAGAAATAACATTGCGTTCATCTGTATAAAATAAATCCTTGGGTTAGACAGCTACAGTGTGATGGCAAATGAGCAAGCTTATTAAGAAGTGGCGGTACAATTGGGGTGGGTTCTTCAAGAATCTTTCTGCCTTACCAGCCATTTCCGAGATAAAACCCAAAGAGGTGGAACAGAAAGCAACAAAGGGAGGGGAGAAAGCACACCTTGCTGTATTCAGCTAGGCTTTCAGAATGAAAATCTTTATGGAAGCTAATTTTGAATGTGTACCATTCATGTGTTCTATGCCTCATATACATCTATTTGTTAAATAAAAAATATCTCTGCTCAGAGCTTGTTTCGAAATATTTAAATGTGCAATTTAATTATTTAGCTTGAATATGTACTTCACTAAACCAAAGGAATAGAAAAT
>NW_006408538.1:8836540-8837058 GCF_000296735.1 Chrysochloris asiatica | reverse complement strand
AACAATAGTGATGTTGGCCCAGGATCAGGCAGTGTTTAATTCTGCTGTGCATGAGGTCACTATGAGTCGGTACCAACTCAATGGCACCTAACAACAACAACAAACATAGTGTAATAAAAAGAATTCAAAATAGAAATTTCTCTTTGGCCTGTGAAATACTCAATAGCTACAGGGCATAACCAATTAATACTTTCTTCCTTATTTTATTTTTAAGCAGCAATTAGAGCATCTTAGCAATGATTATGTGGTGCAAATATTTAAAGTGCTTGGTTAGAAATCAATAGTTTTAACAGTTTGAGTCCACCAAAAGGAACCTTGGAAAAAAAGGACTAATGTTGTACTTCCACAAAAATCAGCTATTGGAAACTCATTGAAAGGTCTAATCTGGTGTCCAAGTACTCACCATGATTTGAATTGACTGTACAACAACTGGTTTTTAGAGCATGTCATATTGTTAGATACAAACTTAATTATGGATATGGAATCCTGGTGTTGCATTGTAGGATAAGCACTAGGCT
>NW_006408538.1:8833908-8836440 GCF_000296735.1 Chrysochloris asiatica | reverse complement strand
CTGGTGTGGCACCGTAGGGTCAGCACTGGACTGCGAATCACAATGTCGGCAATTGAACCCTACCAGCTGCTCCCGGGAAACCCTACACAGGGTCACTATGAGTCAGAAAAGACTTGAAGTAACATAACAACAACATATATATATGTCTGTATATGTGTATGTATGTGCTTTTCTGTGTGTGTTTATATATGTGTGTGTGTATAAATAAAAGCATGGTGGCTACAAAGTCTAAGCCCTGGACTATGAACCACAAGGTCAGCAATTGGAGCCCACAAACTGCTCTGTGGTAAAAAGAAGAAGCCTTCTGATTCCCATGGAAATATACATCCTCAGAAATCCTATACAAGCTCACTTTAACTTGGAACAACAGAACCAGGAGTCTATATAATATCTCATCATATCACATCAAATCACATCATATCATACATACCATAGGAGTCCTGGTGTGGTCCTGTAGGATAAACACTAGAATAGGAACTGCAAGGTCTGCGGTTTAAACTCACCAGCTGCTCATAATATGCCCTATATAGGGTCACTATGAGTCAGAACCAAGTCCAGGACCCTTATACACACACACACACACACACATACACATTTAATAGCAACAGCATGTTAAATGTGCAACTTAATTATTTAACTTGAATGTATAGTTCACTAAACAAAAGGAATAAAAACATACGGAGCTCGACCCCGCACCTCCTTGCACACCGGCTCCCCAGACTCCCACCCTCAGAAGCGGACCCAGGCGCCGTTTAGCAAGGGCGTTTCCGGAAAGCGGGATTCGCTCGGGACCCGATTCTTTTACATCCTCGCCCCTCATGTCCACTATGAACGCCAGCGGCCCGAGCTACCCACTGGCCTTGCTCTATGTGGGTGACCTGCACACCGACGTGACCGAGGCCATGCTCTATGAGAGGTTCTTGCCTGCTGGCCCCATCCTGTCCGTCCACGTGTGCCGCAACATGGCCACCCGCCGCTCACTAGGCTACGCCTACATCAACTTCCAGCAACCGGCGGTCGCTGAGCAGGCACTGGACACAATGAACTTTGAGGTAATCAAGGGCCAGCCCATCCACATCATGTGGTCCCAGCGAGACCCAGGACTTCACAAATCAGGGGTGGGCAACATCTTCATCAAGAACCTAGAGGATTCCATTGACAACAAGGCCTTATACGACACCTTCTCCACCTTTGGAAACATTCTTTCTTGCCAGGTGGTGTGTGATGAGTGTGGCTCCCGGGGCTTCGGGTTTGTGCATTTTGAGACGCAAGAGGCTGGCAACAAGGCCATAAACACCATGAACGGGATGCTTCTCAATGACTGCTAAGTCTTCATTGGTCTTTTCAAGTCTCGCTGAGAGCAGGAGGCGGAGCAGAAGACTCGGGCCATATAGTTCACCAATGTCTACGTGAAGAAACTTCAGCGGGATGTGGATAAGCAGGGTCTGCAACACCTCTTCTCCCAGTTTGGGAAGATGCTGAGCATGAAGGTGATGAGGGATGACGGTGGCCACTCTCGGGGCTTTGGTTTTGTCAACTTTGAGAAGCATGAGGAAGTCCAGAAGGCTGTGATGGACATGAATGGGAAGGTGAACGGGCGAGTACTGTATGTTGGCTGGGCGCAGAAGCGGGTAGAGAGACACAATGAACTCAAGTGCAGATTTGAGCAGATGAAGCAGGACCGGCTGAACCGCTACCAGGGTGTGAATCTGTATTTGAAGAACTTGGATGACTCCATCAATGATGAGAAACTGAGGAAAGAGTTCTCACCCTATGGAGTTATTACCAGTGCAAAGCCTCCAGCCCGGGCTACATACTATGGCTCTGTTGCCATGGCCCCCCTCCGGCCTGCTCCCAGATGGACGACCCAGCAACCCAGCAACCTAGACCTCGTCTGCTTACCCTGCAACGGCTTCAATGGCTCGGCCACCAGGCACGCCTCGGCGCCCCCTGGCTCACCTCAGCACCATCAGGCAGGCCTCCACCCAGGTACCACACCTGGGGTCTCACACCCAAAGAATGGCCAACACTGGTACCCAGACCACAGGACCCAGCGGGACAGAAGGCAGTGCGTGACGCAGGCCCTCCTTGTCAAACACATACTCCTGAGCAGCAGCCCACTGTGCTCACCAGGTCCTGGAGCCCCCTGTGCAGATGATTGGTGAGCGGCTCTATCCCCTTATCAACTGTGTCCGCCTTCACCTGGCTACCAAGATCACAGGCATGCTGCTTGAGATTTACAGCTCAGAGCTTCTGCTCATGCTCAAGTCTCCGGAGTGCCTCCGTGCCAAGGTTGATGAGGTGGTGACAGTGTTGCAGGCACACCAGGCCATGGAGCAGTCGGGTGCTTACCTGCACTGAAGCCAGAAAATGGAAGCCTCACTCCCATGGCTGCCAAGAAAACAGCATCTTCAGCTCTTGGCCACCAGGCACCATGAGCTGTGACTTGTTTCCCAGTTGGGTGGTATCTGTACCTAAACTCTGTATGTGGCTTGAAGGCCACCTCCGTCCCCAGCCAGCCTGTTACTTTTG
>NW_006408538.1:8830492-8833808 GCF_000296735.1 Chrysochloris asiatica | reverse complement strand
TAGTGGTTACGAATCAGGCTGCGAACCTTAAGGTCAGCGGTTTGAAACTACCAGCCGCTCCGCGGGAGAAAGATGAGGCTTTCTACTCCCGTAAGGATTAACATCCTCGGAAACCCTGTACAGGGTCGCTATGGGTCGGAACCGACTCGACGGCACTTAACAACAACAACAAATAGATACAAAAATAAAAAATAAATAAGCTTTATTATTTTTCTTTTCATAGAATAAAGATCCTCTGATGACAAAGGTATAGTTAAGCACTTTGCTGTGTACTGGAAGGCTGGCAGTTTGAACTCACCACTGGTTTTGCCAGAGAAAGACTTGGTGTAGTCAGTTTCCATAAAGATTTACAGTCTTCAGAGCCCTATGGGAGAATTCTTCTCTGTGCTATAGAGTCCCTGTGAGCCAAAGCCAATTTGATGACAATAGATTTGGTTGGTTTCTGGTACATAAAATATTTAGATCTTCCCAAATAAAAATAAGCATGCTTTTACATAAAAGATATTTTGATGCCTTAAAATAATATTTTTGAAAAGGAGAAAAGACGTCTGTTTAAAACTTGCTTTGGGGCATAAGACGTAGTTCTATAGGTAGGCTTCAAGGCAACTTGAGGGTACAATAAAGTTATTGTTCTTGAGGACCATTCAGTCTGTTCCTACTCACAGCAACCCTCTATATAGAGTTTCCAAGAAACACCTCGTGGGTTTGAACCAATGACCATGTGCAATCCAATGTAAGTCAAGTCATCTTGAATTGGTAGCTAAAACCTAGCACTGTTGGTGTAAGTATAAATGGGAAGGGTCTGTTATTTCTTCTGTATTATGGAGTCTTTTGATGATCAGTTTGTTTCTTTAGCTTCAGAGTTTGCAGGGAATTCTATAACACTGCTCCAATCCCACTTCTGACACAGCTTATGGAGTGCTTGTGTGGTTCTGAGTGTTAATGTGCTGGACTGCAAGGTCATTTTGTGTTACAAGACTGGTGGTTCAAGCTCAGCAGCTGCTCCTCAGAAACCTTAAACCAGGTTGTTATGAGTCAAATGACTTGATAGCACTCAGCAACAGCAGCAACAACAGGTGTGGTGTTGTAGAAGAAGCCCTTGACTCCTAACCATAGAGCAGCTATTCAAACACACCAGCTATTCCTTGGAAACCTTATACAGGGTCACTTTGAGTTGGAGTATGGGCTTGATGGTACTAACCAACAACAATCAGGATAAGGCAACTGATGTACTAACTCTGGAATCCAACACACAATAATGGAATCCTGACTCTCACTAGACACTTTTTTGTGGTGTTGAAAAATTCCTTATCTTCATATTTTTCACCATTAAAGTGAAAAAAGCAAAAACCCACTTGGTGTAGGTTTCCTCTGATAATTATAGAAATAATGCATATAAATAAGTGCTTGATACATAATGGTGGCTATGGAGTCCTGGTGCAGCATTGCAGGGTTATGTACTGGACTTCAAGGTCATTTTGAACCTCAAGGTCAGTGGTAGAAACCCCCAGCTGCTCTTAGAACCCTACACAGAGTTGCTATCATTTGGAACAGACTTAATAGAACTCAACAATAATAATTTGTTTTCAATGACTTTAAATTCTCTAGTAATACCAACAGACAGGAGAAAATGATAGCCTTAGAAGAAAGTTGATTAGGAATTTTTAATTCCTTGTTGTTGTTGTTGTTAGATGCTGTCCAGTCAGTACCGACTCACAGCGACCTTATGCACAGCAGAACGAAACACTGCCCGATCCTGGGCCAACCTCACTACTCTTGCCGCACTTGAGTCCATTGATGCTGCCATTTAGCCAATCCATCTCGTTGTGGATCTTCCTCTTTTTCTCTGACCCTCCACCTTAACGAACATGATATCCTTCTCCAGTGACTGACCGCTCCTGACAATATGCCCAAAGTATGAGAGACGAAGTTTGGCCATCTTGGTCTCCAAGGAGCTCTCTGGCTGCACTTCTTCCAAAATGGATCTATTATTTCTTTTGGCAGCCCATTGCACTTTCAATATTCTCCTCCAACACCATAACTCAAAAGCACCAGTTCTTCTATGGTCTTCGTTATTCGCTGTCCAGCTTTTGCATATATATGAGGTTATTGAAAATACCATGACTTGGGTCAGGTGCACCTTAGTCCTCAAGCTGACATCTTTGCTCATTCAGACCTTTAAAAAGGTCTTATGCAGAACATTTGCCTAATGCAATACGTCGTTTGATTTCTTAACTGCTGCTTCCTTGAATGTTGATAGTTGATGCAAGAAGAATGAAGTCCTTGAAAACTTCAATCTTTTCTCCATTGATAAGAATGTTGTTTATTCCTTGTAGAATCCCACAAAACCTGAACAGAGAGCACTAGGAAAAGCTGACTGCCATAGTTTGCTAGGGCTGCCATCACAAAAATACCACAAGTGAGTGGTTTTAAGAACAGAATTTATTATCTTACAGATTTAGAGGTTAGAAGTTCAAATTCAAGTCCTCTGTGGGGCTATGCTCCCTCTGTGTCAGCATAACTGGAAACAACTTCCTGGTCTCATTCATCTACTTCAACTCTGAGCATTTAGGGATTTATCTTCCTTCATCTCAAGCTCACCAACCACTCCTCAGTAACTGTTATCTTATTGTTGTTAAGACCCATAGGGACCCCGTGTAACAACAACAAATTTCTTCCTTTGCGGAGAGATCCTCTTATGGTTTCTTTTCCATGGGTATTCTCTATGTCTACTCTGCCCCTTGATAAAACACCACTCAAAAGGGATTCAGTTAAAGACCCAGCATAGCCTAGTGTGACCCTGTGGATTAATGCGCTGGACTGCAAGGTCACTTTGAACCACAAGATTGGCGGTTCAAGCTCACCAGACACTCCTTGGAAAGCCTATACAGGATAGCTATGAACAGGTACCCACTCTGTGGCACCTAACAACAAACAGCAGCATAGCCTAGTATACCCTCCTTAACACAATAAAAGAGAAACCTGACTGGCAAGTAGGGATACTTTAATTAGTCTTTCAGCAGATCTCGTGTAGGGACACAATTCAATTCATAGTGGAAAAATCAGAAATACTACAGTCCACAGCTAGTAACACAGATATAATGGAGATATTTTTACCCAACATGGGTATAATCAGCTATCATAGATGTGGTTGTTAAGTGCAGTCAAGTTGGTTCGGATGCACAGTGATGCTGTATAGAGTTTCTGGGAAGCACCTAGTGAATTTAAGCCTCTGACCACTGAAGTACATACCAACCTTGTAGTTCAATGCTTATCCTACATGGCACCCTGGGGCTTAACATTGAAAAGGAAGCCA
>NW_006408538.1:8823659-8830392 GCF_000296735.1 Chrysochloris asiatica | reverse complement strand
AACAACAACATATACGTAAAATGTATATCTATATATGTGTATATGTATGTATATATGTGTTGTTGTTGTTAAGTGCCATTGAGTCGGTTCCGACCCATAGTGACCCTGTGCAGGGTTTCCGAGGCTGTAATCTTTATGGGAACAGAAAGCCTCATCTTTCTCCGGCAGAGCGGCTGGTAGTTTCAAACAGCTGACCTTAAGGTTCGCAGCCCGATTAATAACTACAATGCTACCAGAGCTCCTTGTGTGTGTATATACACACACACACACACACACACACACACACACACATACTGTTGCTGTTATTATGTGCCCTGGAGTTGATTCTCAGTCATAGTGACCCTTTAAAGTTTGTGGGCGCAGAGAGCCTAATCTTTCTCCTGTGGAGCAGCTAGTTGGCTCAAACTGCCAACCTTGTGGTTCATAGTCCAATGTTTATCCTGTGATGCCACTATACTCCCCAATTATTTGTATATATTATATAATGTGCACGTAACTATCTAGCAAACAGATATGTAAAATAAGAGATATGTGAATGTATTAAGATTTTTAAAAAATTCCTGACTTCCCAGTTTATAACTTTAGAAGGAAATTTATTTTATATATGAAATAAAGATTATACCTGGGGGAACAATTTATTTGATTTTATTTAGCTGTTCTATACAATGACAGTTCACTTATTTTTCTTATAGGACAGCCTTTGAGTAATTACGAGCTATTATGATCTCCATGTCCTTGAATCTTTGCCAGAAAAATTCCGTTTAGTTTAGTTTATGGCTCTTGAGTCACTGGAAACATTCAGTAATGCCAAGGAGAAATACATTAAATATGAAAGAGACTGATACTATCTTTCTGTTATTTTTGTATTACAAATTTATTCTGTATATATATATTCTAAGGAGCGACTGCTGAACTTGTGCTTCAAATCTCCTTTTATACTAGTGCTTATGATACAGTGCCACACCAGTGGTCATTTATTAAAATGAACTAGTTATGTGAACCCAAACACTTATGTAAAATTTGGCATTTAAAGTTTTGGTCTCTGTACTAGATTCAGGAGTCATGAGGGTGTAAAGAAAGGGCTCAATGGCTAACTGAAAGGTTGGTACTTTGAAGCCACCAGTCTCTCTGTGCAAAAAAAGATGTGGCAATCTGTTAACCAAAAGATTTGCAGTTCTGGAAACATGATAGGACAGTTCTACACTGTCTTGTTGGTTCTCTATGAGTTGGAATCAACTCAGCAGCAATGGACTTGGAATTGGTTTTTTGGAATTGAATATATCAGAGAATTTGGCAAAATGGTTATATCTGTTTCTAAGTGGCACAACATTGTTCAGTGTTGTATGAATCTGCCCAGATTTCAGGTAACTAAATTTTAATTATGCATGCTCTTAGAGCACAGAGAATTGAAGTATTGGATATTTGAAAATGAATAAAGACTACAAGAATTAGAGTAAACAATCTATTTAATCAAAACTGTCTTTAGCAAGGGAGTTAGCTGCCATCCTTTTCTTTGGGCAGAAAGTCAAAGACAGGGAGAAGAGAGGAAAAGCTTTATAATACAAAATGCCTCCGGTATTCTCAACTGGAGGTTGTTGGCGAGGTGAGGATACAAGCAGGGTAACTAGAAGCCGAACATCTTAGGTGATCAATTTGGAGAGCATATTTGGATTTAGCTGGTTGTGTCTGAAAAGAAAGGAAAAGCTGGCAGACACGTACCAAGTCGGGAATGCTGCAGAGCTTATGGGTGGTTTCCAGGCTTGGCTGTTGTAAAGGTTGTGAGTCAGAGTTTTATGGCACATGGTCTGGCCATTGTCCATTTGCACATTCAGTCTCTTAGACATTTAGCTGATAATCATTTCCTTGGGATGGTGTACAGTAGATGATTGCCAATTAAAAATAATGTTTAATCAATTCCTTATCTCTAAACAAAATATTAATAGGTTAAAAAGGCAATCTGATCATCTGTATTTGAAGCCAATGATCAGATGAGTTTCAAAATAACGTTTAACAAAACGAAGACAAAAAAGAAACAAATATTGCAACGGATGGGCCTTTGTAACCTAATTAATTCTAACATCAGAGGTCTTTCTGTGTTCTAACAGCCACTGATTAGTACAGTTTAGAGTTTCTTTTTCTACAGTAATTTGATTTCTGTATTTTTCAGTAGATTTTTTTTCTATCTGAAATTTTAAATTCCAACTATGTGTTAATGTTCTTATGCTTTACCTTCAATCTCATTATGTTCTCTGATCATGACGACTCTTTGTCTTTTCTATTACTCATGTTCTTCACCAGTTTGTTTAAGTATTATTGTTAAGTGACCTTCAGTTGGTTCTAACTCACAGCAAGCCTCTATAGGATTTTCAAAGAATGGCTGGTGGGTTCAAAACTACCTACCTTGTGGTTACTGGTCTGGCACTTTGGCTACTTTGGTATTTATTTCTTTTTTCAGCCTAGCCTTTGCTACTTGGCCCAAATTTTGACAACTCTCTCACCACACTCTTGATTTCTGTTTCCCTAAGAGTTTTGTGACACACAAAACTATAATCCTATCTCAGTCCAATTATTGCCTCCTTCTGTCTTTTGCTTAGATTTCAGCTCGCTAATTTTACCTCTTCTTCTTTAATGAGTGCATGTGTATTTGTCCCAGAAAAATTTGAAAAAGGAGAGAACATGAGAGAAATAATGATGTTTTGCTACTCTGGCCCCTGGCTACTTAAGTTATTTTTACCTTGACAGAGACACAGATGTTCTAAATTTTATAGAACCTTGTAAATCTTTGACCTCTGTTTGGACTTCTCTCTTGATAGCAAACATTTGCCTTCCTGCCCTACTGTTCACTCTGGTTAAGTATTTACTCTGAAATCCATGGACTATTTGGCCTTTGTGATCATATTCTCTGATAGTGCTTAGGAAGTGATCTCATGACACTAAAAGCATGGGTATGATTGCTATTGCTCGTATATGATAGTATGCCTGTTGGGTGATTTCACTTCCTCCACTGTAACTCATGGTCTGCATTCTAATTCTTAACATTACTTTCATAGACTCCATTTTTATTTTAAGTATAGCACTCACATTACAAATTCTTATTCATTAAAATTGTATGGGCTTGTTGTTATTATTAAGTGCCATCGAGTTAGTTTAGAGTTAGTTCAGATTCACAACGACTCTGTATAGGGTTTCTGAGGAGTGGCTGATGATCTTGAACTGCCAATTTGGCACTTCAAACAGACCTTGCAGGCTAACGCATTAGCCCACAGTGCTTTATAGTGGCTTACGTATATCCTGGGTATATTTATGGGTGCTCATGTAGAAGTGTGGAATCATGGTGTGGTGCTGGAGGATAATGCACTGGACTGCAAGGTTAGTTTGAGCCATAAGGTCAGCAGTTCAAACCTACCAGACACTTCTCAGAAAACTAACACAGGGTTGCTATGAGTCCTAACAGACTTTTAATGACACTTAACAAGAAAAACAAATATATAGATGTTTCTGTAGGCAAATATGTGTTTGTGTGTGCAGTATAAATGTTGTGAAGTGCCGTCGAGTCAGTTCTGAATCATCGCTAGCCTGTATATGGTTTCCAAGGAGCAGTTGGTGAGTTTGAACCACTGACCTTGTAGTTCAAACCTACCTTGCAGTCCAGTTCTTATCCTGCAGCACCACATCAAATAAAGCACACAAGGGACCCAATTATGGATACCTCCTGGACATACCCAAATACCTCCTAGGATTGGGTCACTGGGTTTGAGGGTTTAGGACTATAATCTTATGCTCAATTTAGTCAATTAGCATAGCATAGCTCACAAACATGTTTCACATACTAGTTTTGTGAATAATATCTGAGGTCTGAAAATCGTATGAGGGGTCATCTTAGATACAACCATTGATTTCTGCACATCTAGAGGAGAACAGAAAGAAGGAAACCAAAGATTCCAAGAAGCAATTTGTCAACAAGACTAATAGTCTCCATGAGTCATGGCCTCACCTACCTGGGACCAGAACTGGATGGCACTCAGTACTACTACCAATCATTCTGACCGTAAGCACCATAAATGGTCCCAGAGAAAATGGGAGAGAAAGCTAGAGCATAACTCAAATTCCTAGAAACATCAGGCTTACTGTAGGGGCAGAGACAGAGGAACCCCTGAGGCTATTGCCCTGAAATACCCTTTAAGCTAGGAATGCAAACCAATCCCAGTAGTTACCTATCTGCCAAAAGATAGAGTGACTCAAAAAATAAGTATTAACCCCCGTAAGTACTGTGTTCCCTTAACAATCATCTCAGTGAGATCTAAAGGTCAACATCTACTTAAACCAAAGATGGGAAAGGAAGGGGGATAAGGAAACTAGATGAATAGAAACAGAACAAAAAGAATGGAAATAATGAGAATGCTGACACGATGTGAAAAGTCTCTGAATAATATGGTGGAGGTGATAGTGTGCCGTGGAGTTGTTTCTGACTCATAGTGACCCTAGATAGGTTTTCTGAGGCTATGAAAACTTTGAGGGAGCAGAAAACTTCATCTTTCTCTCCCAGAACTGTTGGCAGTTTCGAACTGCTGACCTTGAGGTTAGCAGCCCAACTCGTATGCCTTGTTATTATTAAGTGCCTTTGATTTCTTTCTGACTCACAGCAACCCTGTAGAGAGTTTCTGAGACTGCATATCTTTGCAGGTATACACTACCTCATCTTTATCCTGATGAGATAAGTGGCTGGTACACTCAAACTGTCCATCTTGTGATCCACAGTCCAGTGCTAATCTATGGAGCCAGTGTGCTTCCCATAATATGCATGTTTTTGTTTTAACTGCATTGACTTGGTTCTGACCCTAAACGATCCTGTGTAGGGTTTCTAAGGAGCGATTGGTGGGTTTAAACCACTGACCTGGTTGGTGGTTAATAGTCCAGTGCTTATTCTACAGTACTACAGTAGTAGTAGTTGTTGTTGTTGTTGTTGTTAAGTGCCATTGAGTAGGTTCCGACCCATAGCGACCCTGTACAGGGTTTCTGAGGGTGAAAATCTTTACGGGAGTAGAAAGCCTCATCTTTCTCCCGCGGAGCGGCTGGTAGTTTCGAACCGCTGACCTTAAAGTTCACAGCCCGATCCAATTCATAGTGATCCTATGTAAAATTTCTGCAACTGTAGATCTAAATGGGAGCAGAAAAGCTCATCTTTCTCCCATGAAGCAGCTGGTGGACTTGAACTGCTGACCTTGCAGTTAGCAGTCCAATGTGGAATGCTGTATGCTACCAGGGATCTTTATAATATGCACAGAAAATGTTAAATGTGTGCCTAATATGCTATGTAATTTTTCTCTGAAGCAAAATAAAATATTAAAATTAAAATATAGCATGTGCCTCTACTATTCATCAGATTCTGTTCTTGATGTAAAAGCAAAACTGAAAACTCCTAATTTGAAGGTATTCTCTATCTCCAATAATTTATAGAAATTAAGGAATAAATTAGGGAAGCAAAATGAAGCCATACTAGGACCAGCCAGCTATGACTTGGGGATTAATGAGGATGTCACCGAGTAGGAACTACTTCATCTTATAAAATCTTAGGTATATCAAGGGTTTTAACAAGACTGCAGAAGAATCTATTCATTTGAATTATAGTGCTAGCAAAAAATATTTAAAGTACAGTGGATAACTAGAAGAGCAAACAAAGCTGACTTGGATGAAATCCTTAGGATTGAGGATGGAGAGACTTCATCCCTTGCACTTTGGAATTGATGTTTGTACATCCTGTTTGCTAAGGGAAGACTCAGAAAAACAAAGACTGCCAATGAGGTGGCTTGACACAGTGGCTGCAAAAATGGAATCAAACATAACAGCAGTGGTGAGTGTATCACAGGATTGGGCAGTGTTTTGTTCTGTAGTGCATCGAGTCACTGGCCCTGAGTTGATCTGATGACACCTCACAACAATACAAATAAGATGACTCTAGAATATTGTGCATGAAAAGTGAAAAATTACATGGTGGAAATATGAATTGAGGAAAAAGATTTGTTTTGAAATGTGAACGATTCATTACCTTGTATTTGAGATAAAACATGCAAAGTACATCATCTAGCCTGCTATTGGAAAGAGGGAGAAGAGTTAATAGAACATTAGTGGCAGATAAAATTCTGAATGTTATTCTCAGAGATAATGATTTTAGCTGTGAAATTTAACAAGATTCTTTCTCAAGACGGACTATGTGAGGAGAAAAGAAAGTTGCATCTGAATATTAAAATCTATTTAAAATTTAAGGTACTTTAATATAAAATACTCTTCTAACCTTCTTTATGTATGTTAATTATTAAAAGGTGTTTGTCCTTTATATGCCTCTTATAGAAACTTGTAAAGACACCATCTTTATGGGATGACAATGGGGGCTTTTATAAATGTTATACAGAGTGCCTAGCACACCCAAAATGTCTTATCTTTCTTTGGGAAATAAAGCTGTACATCTCTTAGTAATGAGGCTTCCCTACCACAACCCACACCCCACACCCCCAGGTTAGAGCTAAAAAGTGTGTATATGTTTTTAGTAGTTCTATGAGTTTGAACCGACTACACGGCACATAACAACAACAACAACATAGTGTAACAGGAGTCCTGCTGTGGGGCTGTGTGTTAATGCGCCAGACTGAAAAGCCGTTTTAACTGCAAGGTCAGCAGTTCAAACTCACCAGCTGCTCCTCAGAAACCCTATGCAGGGTTGCTCTGGGTCAGAACC
>NW_006408538.1:8808588-8816324 GCF_000296735.1 Chrysochloris asiatica | reverse complement strand
TGGTTGTTAAGTGCAGTCAAGTTGGTTCGGATGCACAGTGATGCTGTATAGAGTTTCTGGGAAGCACCTAGTGAATTTAAGCCTCTGACCACTGAAGTACATACCAACCTTGTAGTTCAATGCTTATCCTACATGGCACCCTGGGGCTTAACATTGAAAAGGAAGCCAACAGGTGAAATGCAGGTTAGGTGATAGAAGCCATGTAGAGAGCTTAGTAAATCATATATTATGCATTGCCAAGAATGAGTAATTCTGAAATAAAAGTTCTCAGGTAAACATTTAAAATAGATATCAAAATAGACAAATATTGAAGTGGATTTCTTTAAATAAATGTAAAATTAGATTTGTTTTTTTTTATTTTTTATATTCCTGGATTAAAAATGTGATTATATCACAATTATGAAAAGCAAAAGATTAGTCCTGTTGTGTTTTCTGACTAAAATGTTGAGATCTCTTGAGGTCTACCTTCTACAAAATATTAGATTAGAGAGGGCAGATTCAAGCATTGCAAGAGTGTCAATTTGCCAGCTGGACACCATGCACTTGACTGGCATTTAACAATGACTATTGGCTGACCTCTGCTGAAGAACATCGTTAATATCTGGCTACTTGAGGCTATTGCAACCTCAAGTGAAAACACAATCACTCAGATTCGTAATGGAATACCAAGGGATGTCAAGGTGAGTTACATCACATAAATGTCACTTGCTCTGACAGTATTCAGCACATCTGCCCATAGTACTTTTCTTCCGATCTTCTTCTATAATGAAGGGACTCTAAGGTGCCAATGGCTACTGGTAGTCATTTACAGAGTTACAGTTGAAAAAAAATTATGCATTTCAAATCTGGCTCGTGTATCATAGCTCAGGGCAGGTACTGAATCACTATTGTTCTTGGTAAGAGAAATGTTCAGTGAATAGAGTTACAGAGAAAAGTCAACCTACTAAAAGACAAGAGTAGCTGTATAGTATTCTTTCAATGACTGCATTGTCATTAAAATTGCTGAATTAGAGATCAGTATCTGTTTAGTATTTCTGCTAAATACTAATACTTTTAAGTAGTATTTTTAGCAAATTCTGTATTGTAACAAATAAATTGTTCAATAATGTAAACACAGTCTTCTAAAGTTACCGTTTCTTATATTTTATTTTCTGGCATTAAAAAAATATATCCTTTCCTTATCATTGTCATCAAATTCTGTCTCCTCCTTTAGCTGCTCTGGACCCTCTCTTTTTTCAGACATGACCAATATGGCTGCTTTATAGTTCCAGCTCCCGTGGTAGATACTTGCCAACACATCTTAGGATTTCTTTCTTTATACCTATCTGGCCTCAAGTAATAGGATTGTGTATGTCAGTTTTTTTCCTTTTCTTTGCATGATTTGTTCTTATTTTCTCCTCCAATAGCTCTGTTCTCCATCCACTCATTCTATTTATTTTTCTACTTGTCTATTTCTTTTATAATCATTTCATCTTCC
This sequence comes from Chrysochloris asiatica, assembly GCF_000296735.1. Taxonomy (NCBI): domain Eukaryota; kingdom Metazoa; phylum Chordata; class Mammalia; order Afrosoricida; family Chrysochloridae; genus Chrysochloris; species Chrysochloris asiatica. Next base: position 8,814,847 of record NW_006408538.1, on the reverse strand, counting down.
ATAAGTGCCTCTTTATCAATATCTAATTAAAGTTATTTTCTTTTATTTTGTTGTTTTTGTTGTTGTTGTTCTTTATACTTTTACTTTCTCTGTACAAATGACAAATTTCTACCATCACTAGGTCATCTCATTCTGTTGACATTTATAAAATTATGTTCATGTAATGTTCTTCATTCACTTTCTTCTATCTCACACATAGCAAGTCTTCACTGGTGTTTACTATGCACCACCTGGCACATAGGGACCTAAAGATAATGTGACAGAGAGCTTACCATCAAGGAATTGTTTCCCATGTAGAAGATGTGGCAATTATAACAACCCATCACTGCAAAATGTAGAAAGTATATGGGTACACATAGACCTAGGGTTTTATAGAAGCCCAAAATGAGTCCTGGTGTGGTACCCTACAACAAGCAATGGACCACAAGGCCGGCAGTTCAAACTCCCCAGCTGCTTCTTGAAAACCCTATACAGGGTCGCTATGAGTTGAAAAAGACTTGATGGCACGTAACAACAAAGAAATTAAAGGTGTGAGTTGGAAAAGGGGAGGACTGAGAAAAATGTTTGGTACCTCTGGCAAGTCCCAAGACAAGGATAAGGGGTAAGGAGAGCTCCATAGTTATAAGTGACAACATGAACAGAGACTCAGGCTAAAAATAGCATTCTGTGCTTTGGTGACAAATAAGCAATTTGACTTTGCCAAGGTGTAAATGGAAGGCAGAGATGTGGGAATGGAGCTGAAGAAGAGAGAAGGGTCTTGTCATTGAGGGTGATATTAACTGTGCTAAGAAGTATGGGAGAACTCAGGAAACTTGTATGCAGTTGAAGCAGAATATAGCCATGATTATTTACTAATACAACCACATACTCTTTGAGCTCTTAGTTGGACAGACTTGAGAGAGATAAGAATGGAGTTAGATATTCCAGATTGAAGACTGTTTTTGTTATTGTCAAGTACTGTCCAGTCAGATCTAATTCATAACGATCCTGTACAGGATTTTTAAGGAGTGTCTGGTGGGTTTGAACCACTGACTTTGTGTTTAGCATTCAAGTACTTAACGTACAGCATCACACCAGGACTCTTGTTGTTGTTAAGTGCCGTAGAGTCAGTTCCAACTCAAAACGGCCCTGTGTAGGGTTTCTGAGGTATGGTTGGTGGGTTTGATCTGCCACTTTACCATTCACATCAACTTTTTTGTCCAGTGCATTATCCTGCCGCACCACACAAGGCCTCCAGGACTCTCCTTACGAGAATCTAAATCATGGCGTCAATAGAGGAAGACCAGATAGGGAAGACGCAAGAAGTATTTAAATAGAAACAATGGTCAAAATTTATTTGCTAATGGTGCATAGAGAATGAGTCTAAGAGTCTACCTTGAGAGATTAGATGAAAGATGGTATCAGAATTTTAGAATATGGCAGAGGTGCTAGTTCATTCTTTGGTCCCTCCCACTCATTGTTCAGATTTTTAAACATTAGTTATGACTTGTATTTCTTAACGTGCACTATCATTTTCTAAAGCTCTCAACCATCCATTACTTAATGTAGCCCTCATGGGAATCCTCTGAAATTGACTAAGCAGGTAATATTATCTGTAATTTTCAGATAAGAGCGCTGAAAAAGACTTTCCTTTTATGGGTGTCCTAATAACAGTATGCTATGTAAATGCATTTGAGTTATGGTGTTGTAGAAGAATATTAAAAGTACCATGGACTGCTAAAAGAACAAACAAATTTGTGTTGGAAGAAGTACAGCCAGAATGTTCCCTGGAAGTCAGGATGGCCAGACTTCATCTGTCATACTTGAGAAGGGGCCAGTCACTAGAGAAGGACATCTTGGCAGATGAAGTGAAGGGTCATCGAACAAGAGGAAGACTCCCAATGAGATGGACTGGCACAGTGAGGGCAACAAAGGGCTGAAGGTAAGGGTAACTGTGAGGTTGGTGCAGGACCAGGCATTATTTCATTCTGTTGGGCATAAGGTCACTATAAGTCCGAAATGACTAAGCTCTTAACCATAGCAACAACAGGCTCCTAGTTTGGAAGTCAGTCTGGTTGTAGGTGGGACCTACTTCAGTTCTCAGTACCGCTGTCTTAAAAGTGCCATCTTCAAAAACATCAGAGTAGAGAAGATGATTCTTATTCAATGCACTTCTAGACTGTGACTAGCCAGTGACTGCCATATGAATGCTGGTTGCTATCCTATTGTTACATAGAATATTGTCACCACCATCAGAAGTTGCACCTTTAAACAAAGGTATTAATTTAATAATAATGGACCCTTACTTGCAAATAGTTCGTATTTACATACAATTTGCATACTATTCTTTATACTTGTGTTTTATATATACACAGTAAGACTAGATTAGTGTCTTATGGAAACAATGTCATTATCTCTTCATATTTGTTGCATACTTGTCTTTTATGACTATGTAGTTGTCTTAAAGATACAGAAGTTATTTTTAAAGCAATGTGCAAATAATTGGCATAGAAAAAAATTTGTGTTTTCTAAGCTCAGCTGAAATTTAGAGAAATAGATTTTTAAGTATCAGAAAGAACACAAAGGATACTGGATATAACATATTTGTATTGCACTTTTATTTATTTTTGTTTCAAATGGAAGATAAACAAAAGTAGGGGGTGGTACATTGCGCCAAAATAGGTTAATTCCACTTAACGTATTTTGATCTGCTTCACTGTGAATTAACATCATTACAGCATGTCTTACTGTGTATTTCTAGATGATCTACACGGGTGGACATTCTTAAATAAATTTGATCCTGGTTCTTGGTCTCCATTAATAATAGAGTTATGCTTATATTTAAAATGAAGATTTATATATACATTGGGTATTTATTTGTGTCGTAGTAGGCAAATGAGGAAGAAGGAGGGATTGCATTATGATTTCTGTGAAGCATTTGGCTGTAGTCTAATTCCATTAACTAATTGAGAGAACCTGTCCATTTAGAATTGGCAGCACCATGCAAAGGGGGATAGAGGTGACAAGAGAAGGACAATTTGAGGACTTCAGTGCTCCTTTTATTCTCCCGCCACACCCCTTTTGCTTCATAGACTCCTCAGAAATGTATATCTACCTACCTACTCAGTATTTAAGGAGATCTGGTAGCGTAGTGGTTATGAATCAGACTGCTAACCTCAAGGTCAGCAGTTTGAAACTACCAGCAGTTCTGTAGGAGAAAGATGAGGCTTTCTGCTCCTGTAAAGATTTACAGCCTCAGAAACCCCATGCAAGGTCACTATGAGTCAGAACAGACTCCATGGTACTAAACAACATTCAGTATTTATCCTCCATGTTTTTATTTACATTTATTAAAGTTGGGTTGCAAAGATACGTAGAATACAAAAATACAATTTGAGAAAGTTGAGCAAGACAAGCAAAAAGAAGAAAACAAGATATGGTTGTATAAGAAGACTAAATGAGAGTCAAATGTAAAAGTGTATGTTCCAAATACTACAACTTTAAAGGGTGAATCAAAAATCTAATGACGAGATGTATAATTAAAGACAATGATTTAGGGACTACCCAAGATTATCAGACTAGGCAGATACACTAGTCAGAGCCTCTACAACAAAGACTCAAGAAATTAAGTGATTTGAATATAGGTTATAATCCTGAATCCAGAGCTTTCAAGGGAAGGATAAAAAGTAGATCAAGGGCCATAGAGAGGAAAAGACAAAACAAAAACCAGCAAGTCTTAGTTACCTAGAGTTGCTATAACAGAAATACCATAAGTGGATGACTTTAGCAAACAGAAGTTTATTCTCTTATAGTTTAGGAGGCTTGAAGTGCAAGTTCAGAATGCTGGCTCTTGGGAAAGGCTTCTCTCTGTTTGCTCTGGTGAAAGGACCTTGTCTCCTTTCTGCATCTGAAGACCTAGTGTTCCTTGAAGATCTCCATACATCTTGGCATTAATATTTCACTGGATCAAAGAGCTTCATATTGCATCCACCCCAGGTCCAAAGGATGCACTCCACTACTGGTTCTTCTCTCTCAGGAATAGTAGGTCCCTCTTTCTCTATCAAGACTCTTTCCTTTTACTTCTAGTAAGATAGATACAATGTTGTGCATGCCACAGCCTTGGGAATTTCCAAATAAATAGGATCAGGACACTGGTGGACTTAAGGGTGGTGCATCACACACTTAAGGGCAAAGATACCACTTTGTGGACTGAGTGGGTGTGCCTTATAGGCATGTGAATGTTGGACAATGGATATGGAACACTATGGAAAAAATGATGCATTTAAATTACAGTTTGGGGAAAGAATGTTGAAAGTATCATGGACTGCCAGAACAAATCAGTGCTGGAAGAAACACAGCTGGGATGTTCCTTGGAGGCCAAAATGATGAGACTTCATCTCTCATACTTCAGACATCTTGGCAAAAGGGACAAGTCTGTAGAGGTAGGACATTATGCTTAGTAAAGTGGAGGGTCAGTGAGTAGCAGCAGCAATGGGCTCAATCATAACAACGATTACAGAGATGACACAGGACCAGACAGTGTTTTGGCTGTTTGCATAGGGTTGCTATAAGTTGGAACCAATGTGATGAACAACAACATCCCTCCCTTAATCTGCTTATTGGTTTATCACCTCAAATTACATCATGGAGGACAGCTACATCTCAACTGCCAAACCATTGAGAACCCTGGCCCAGTCAAGTTGACTCAAAACCCTAATGATCACAGAGAACAAGAAGTCATATTAAATGAACAGCCAACGGACACAGTGTCACAATTTTGAATTTTTGCAAACAACGGGCCACTCAGATGAGTCAGATAACTGACTCCATTTGGCTAAGATTGCACCAGCATCCACACTGGTGGCTGACAATGAGAGAGGGTTGCTTTCTTCTCTTACCTTGTACAATCTCTCCTAGAAACCAGAGGTGTGATTCCCCCACCCACACCCACCACGCAACTGATTGAATCCCTCTCACTGCCAGTTGATGGGATGCTTTTTATAGTTGTTATTTAAATTTCTTTCTCTATCTTACTAGTTCATCCCTAATAAAGATGGAAGCATCTTTATTTTTTTAATCATTATTTTTTGTATTCTTCCTCACCTTTATTTATGTATTTTTTAGTCCTGAGCATCAGCTACCCCGCCCCTCCAATTTCATGGTGAACAGGGCCCTCCTGCACACCTTCCTGGTGGGATTGTGTGCTCCCCTGGAGTCAGCACTGTGGGCTCATCACAGCTGTGTTTGGTAGCTAGTTCTGTGCTAGCTTTTTGTCTTGAGTACTGTGCTGCTTTCCCCTGCCTCGCTTTTACTTTTTCGCTCTTCCTCCCCTTTGCTTCTCTCTTTTTTCTTTTTTTCCCTTCCCCTCTTTTATGGTTTCACAGAATAGAGTGGGTGCCCACTCCCTGTACCTCTCAATCAACAGTACCCACCTTTACCCATTCTCAACAGTGGTCTGTGTTCATGTGTTCCTACCGAGTGAACTTGTTTCCCTACAGCTATGTTTGGCTGCCAATACTTGATCGAGTACTACGCCATTTTTTTTTTTTCCTTCTTCACTTTTTTTTCTCCTTTTTTCTTAGCTTCCTACTTTATTCCCCCATGTTTGCCTCTGCACCCCTCCTTTTTATATCATTTTAACCAGAAAAAGGCACTTAATTGCCTGCTGCCAACACAGCCAATACTCAGAGACAAAACTCAGAGCAAACAGCAAAGTGTTTATTATGTATCTATATACCGATGGGCAAGGGAGCGAGAGTATCCCAGATCTGCCTTCCTAAGAAAAAAAAGGGGAGAAGGATTTATAGGGATCTTAGGTATAGGAGCTCTGGTAGCGTAGTGGTTACGAATCAGGCTGCGAACTGCAAGGTCAGCAGTTCGAAACTACCAGCTATTCCGTGGGAGAAAGATGAGGCATTGTGCTCCTGTAAAGATTTCCAGCCTCGGAAACCCTGTACAGGGTCGGTATGAGTCAGAACTGACTCCATGGCACATAACAACAAGGTATGTGGTAGGAGTCTGGGAAATTTCAGGAACTTCCTTGCTGAAAACCTCTAGTATAATATATAGGGTAAGCTGAAAGAAAAGCAATAAACTTTATCTCTCTCTCTCTCACACACACAAAGAATATTATAAGTCTTTATAGATGTTTAAAGACCACCAGTGAAGGGAATGACCAGAAAATCTGTAAATAAACTCATCACTGAAAAACATATGAAACCCATAAACCAACAATACCACATACACAAAGCAGAGGGAAATGACAGCAAGAAATCCATAC
>NW_006408538.1:8802731-8807833 GCF_000296735.1 Chrysochloris asiatica | reverse complement strand
GATGCATTATGGAAAAAGTGCAGCCAGAGTGCTCCTTGGAGGCCAAGATGGCCAAACTTCGTCTCTCATACTTCAGACATACTGTCAGGAGGAACCAGTCACTGGAGAAGGATATCATGCTTGGTAAGGTGTAGGGTCAGAGAAAAAGAGTAAGACCCCCAGCGAGATGGATTGGCCAAGTTGCAGTATTGATGGCTTCAAGCATGGCAACAGTAGTGAGGCTGGCCCAGGATCAGGCAGTGTTTCATTCTGCTGTGCATAAGGTCACTATGGGTTGGTACCAACTCAATGGTACCTTACAAACAACAACAACAACAGAACACTCTATGCACAATGTACATTATTTTCTAGTGAACATGAATTTTTCTCTAGCGTATATGTTAGATCACAAATAAAACTGTGGTAAGTTTAAAAACTTAGAAATACCAGAGAGCATTGTCTCTTTTTCTATTCATAATGATATAAAACTAGGAATCAAGAAGAAGGTCAAGAAAAAAAAAAAAATCAGATAAATGGAAACTGAATACCACCTGCTTATAACACTAGATATCCATCAAAAAGAAATGAAAATGACTTGAATTAAATGAGAGTGAAAACCTAACAAAATTATTGTTACATATCAAAAACAGTGCTCAGAGGACAGCTTACAGCAATAACCGGATACATCCAAAGAGAAAGAAGAATTAAAATCAACTCCTTGACACAACATATCCAACAAGTAGAAACTAAAAAGGAAATGATTCCGCTTCAAGAAGAAATAAAACAGGTAAAAGAAAAACAATTGAATGTATCAGCATGATGAGAAGTTGGTTCTCTGAAAGGATTAATAAAAATGACAAGTCGCTGACAGATTTAACAAATAAAAAAGGAGAACATGCAAATAACATGAGTCAGAAATATAATAGGTGGTGTCACAACAGAACCAACTGAAATAAAAATGATAATGACAGAATAGTATGAAGAAGTATACACCAACAAATATGAAAACTTGGAAGAATTAACAGATTTCTAAAATCACACTACCTATGTACTGCACTGCAAGGTCATTTTGAGCCACAAGGTGGGTGGTTCAAATCCTCAGAAACTCTATACAGGATCACTGTAAGTTAGAATGGACTCAAAGACACATAACAACAGCAACCCAACATCAGTATCTGAAATATAAAATTGTAACTAATCTACCACAAAGTAACAAACTGTATAGGTCATAAAGAAGTCATGAAAAGGATGTCCTACCCCAGCCAGCTTCAGTGATGAATTCTATCTACCACACACACTTTCAGATAGTGTCAGAACTGACACTACCTCTACTGAAACTATTCAGAACACAAAGAAGAATGGATGACTCACATAACCCGGATGCCAAAACCATGCAAACACCAAAAAAAACACAAAAAAAAGTGCGTTATACACCAACATTCCTCATAAATAATGAGGAAAAATTCTCAGCAAGATCCAGCCAATAGAATCCTATGACATTACCAAAAATAATAATGCATTATGTCCAAGTGAGATTCATACCAGATATGAAGGATTGTTCACACTGAGAAAAACAATCCCTGTAATCCACCACATAAATAAAGTGAAAGAGAAATATGATAATGTCAATAAATTCAGAAAAGACATTTGATAAGAATCCAACACCCATTCTTGATGAATATGCTCAGCAAAATAGAAAAAAAAAAACAAAAACAACTTCCTCAAGATAATTAAGGGCCTATACACAAAGCCACATGGTCAGTGTTGTATTCAATAGAGAGATGCTGAAAACTTTCCCCTTTTGAATGGGAATGAGACAAGGATACTTTTTATTACCACTCTTATTCAATATCTTATTTTCACAGCTCTGACCAGAGCAATAGGCTAGAAAGGGAAATAAAAAGGCATCCAAATTGGCAAAGAAGAAGTAAAATTATCTGCATTTGCAGATGATATGTTCCTTTACATATAAAACACTATAGATTCAACATGAAAACTTCTGGAACTAACAGGATCCAATAATGTTGCAGGGCACAGATCAACATCAGTTTGGTTCCTCTGTACTAACTGAAAACTCGGAAAAGGAAATGTAGAAAACAATACCATTTATAATAATCACCCAAAAGATGAATTACTTACAGTAAATCTAACCAGAGACACAGAAGACCTATACAAAGAAAACTACAACACACTACTACAAAAAACCAAAAGATACCTGGATTAAAAAGAATATACATGCTCAGGGGTAGGAAGACTTGGCACTGTGAAAATGTCAATACTACCCAAAGTGATCTACAGATATAATGCAATCCTGATCCAGATTCCATCATCATTTTTTAACGAGATGAAAGAAAGTATTCACCAATTTTATATGAAAAAAAAGACCCAGCTAAGTACAGCACTAAAGAAGAACAAAGTAGGAGGCCTTATACACCCTGGTCTTATGTATATAACCACACTAGTCAGAATAGCCTGGGTTTGGTCCAATGACATACACAGAGACCAATGGATCACAATTGAGAGCCCAGAAGGAAATTCATCTACTAATGGACAGCTGATCTTTGGCAAGGGTTATCAAATGGTGCTAATGAAAGTGACCATTCATAGAAGAATTACACAGGGTTTGTATCCATCAACATATATAAAAACTCGTTCAAAATGTATCGAAGACCTAAATGTAAAACCTAAAACTATAAAAACCACCAAAGAAAAAATGAAGACAAAATTAGGTGCCTTAGAGTGTGGTGGCTTCATAGAGTAAGCACTGGACTACAAATCATAAAGGGCTCAAGCCCATTAGCAGGTATACAGGAGAAAGATGACACTTACTGCTCTTGGAAAGATTTTTACAACCTCAGAAACACTATGCAGGGTCGCTATGAGTCAGCACCAACCCAAGGGCGCTTAACAGCTTTCTCTCTAAATACAGAGACATGCACAGAACTGTGTGTAGTTGTATAATTATATGCTTAGGAAAGTACACAAATTTCTGATTGTCAGGAATACCATTTGTGTATTCTTAACCTTGATTTCAGGTTTTGATATGAATGATACTTGTTTTTCTTTTGTGAGCTTTAATTGGCTAAAAGTGATCCTTTCCAATTCAAGTGAATAATGTGTAGGCAATTGGCAACTGAAGGTAAGTGGTCATTAAAAAGAGTTCTCTGGGTTACCAAAAGTGCATAAATTAGAGTTTTATAAATGATGCTAAAGTAGCAAATTTTTAGAATAATGATCAGTTTGAGACTACGCAAACGAAAGAAAAGAGTAGAAGCTAGCATTTTACATGATCTAAATAAGCATTTTACTTTTCTGTCACTAAGCATGGTGCTGTTAACTGAAGTTAAATGAAAATCATGAAGAATTGGTCTAGAGAGTACATAACCAGGAATGTTAATGAGCCCTAGAAATGCAACAATAGGTGCTTCATCTTGTTTTCTTTTCTGTGAATTTTCTTGAGTGATTTAGAGATTTACGATACATGAATTGGGAAGATATACACAGAGAACTTCACACTCCAATCAGTTGCTCCTGATAACATTTACATATTTGCATGTAATGATTTATAACAATATTGAATCATTTAACACTTCTTAAAATTTTATTTATTACTCAACATAAATATGTGTAAAATTAACAGAAATAGTAAGAGTAATTATAGATTTTTATATATATCACCTAACTTGATTTTTTATCACCTGTTGGAGACATAAAAATATTGTTGTTTTTAAGTGCATAGTTGGAATCAGTCCACGGAGCATAGTAGGTTACATGTTGGGCTGTTAACTGCAAGGTCAGTAGTTTGAATCCACCAGATGCTTGAGGAAGAAAGGTGAGACTTGCTGTTCCTCTAAAGAATTACACCTTATACAGGGTCAATAGTGACTCAATAGCATGCAGCTACAGTAAGCCTAATTGCAATCCAGAACATGCTCTAAATTTTTTACTTAAATCATTTAATCTTCAAAACAATCCTATGAGGTAGTCTCTGCTATTTTGTGAAAGATGAAGAAATTGAGAAATGGAGAGATGATATTAAAAACTCAAGGACTCACAGCTGCTAATATTAGAGAGAAGAGTTTGAGCCTTGTCAATTAGGTGAGCTCCACTGTGAGCCACTAGCCTTTTCCACTCAGTTGCAGAGGAGAGAAAAGAAAGAGATTATGTAATTCAGTGATTCCTAATACATGTTGGTATACAGCATAAAGAGGACCAGGATACAAGGCATCTTGTTGAGTAGAAAGTTATATGAACTCTAGACTTAAGGTGTTTAATTAGACAGGATCAGAAGCCAAAATTCTTATACGGTATACTATATAATAACTATAACTCCATAGAACAAACAGAGATTAGCCAAATTGCAGATTAAGTCATTTAGTCTGGTTCCTGCTCTGAGGGAGTTCAGCAAAGGAGAATACATACACACAAGAACACATATATGTTGTTGTTGTTGTCAGGTGCCATCGAGTCAGTACCGACTCATAGCAACTGTGCACAGCAGAACAAAATACTGCCCGATCCTGGGCCAACCTCACTATTGTTGCCAAGCTTGAGTCCATCTATGCTGCCACCTGGCCAATCTGTCTCATTGAGGGTCTTCCTCTTTTTCTCTGACCCTCCACCCTACCAAACATGATATCCTTCTCCAGCAACTGGACCCTCCCAACAATATGTCCGAAGTATGAGAGATGAAGTTTGGCCATCTTGGCCTCCAAGGAGCACTCTGGCTGCACTTCTTCCAACATGAATCTGTTTCTTCTTTTGGCAGCCCATGGCACTTTCAGTATTCTGCTCCAACACCATAACTCAAATGCATCAATTCTTCTACGCTCTTCCTTATTTACTGTCCAGCTTTCACATGCATATGAGGTTATTGAAAATACCAAGGTTTGGGTCTGATGCACCTTAGTCCTCATGCTGATGTTTTTACCCTTGAATGCTTCAAAAAGGTCTTGTGCAGAGGGGATTGGAACCATGGCAATGAGACGATACATGATGGAATGAATGTAAAACTAAAGTTCTTTCATGTAAAATATCATATAATTCATAATAAAACATGAAAAAAAAAAAAAAAGGTCTTGTGCAGCAGATTTGCCTAATGCAATACGTCATTTGACTTCTTG
>NW_006408538.1:8796757-8797971 GCF_000296735.1 Chrysochloris asiatica | reverse complement strand
ATACCAAGTTTATATTTATATTTCATGCAGTCAATTAGTTTATATGGCAACAGTTGCTTATCAAGTTATGAAATAGGGCTGTCTGATTTCTTCTGTCTCATAAAATGATGTACCGAACCAAAAAAAGCAAAAAACAAACAAACAAACAAAAAAAAAAACTTGTGTAGCATGGACTGACTCCTGGTGACCTCTCGTGTGCCTGAGTAGAACTATGTTCCACAGCGTTTTCAGTGGTTAAGATTCTGAAAATTGACTGCTAGTCATTTCCTCAGATGCACCTCTTGGTGGACTTCAGTGTCCAGTCTTTCAGTTAGCAGCTGAGAGCCCATAACTGTTGAGCTTCTTGGGGACTAAAAATATTCACATTCCCTGTATAATATCAAGTCCATAGTGTACGTATGGTAAGTGGATGGTTTTATAACAGTCAGTGAATGCCAATTTCTATCATGTGCCTTTCTTATTGTAATTCTGGTTTATACATAATTCATTAAACAAAACAATTCTAAATTGATTGTAGACTTCCAGTATGTTGTTGTTGAGTGCCATCAAGTTAATTCCAATTCCTAGTGATCTTGTATCCCCACAGCTCCACACCACGACTAGTATGGCGAAGTTTTTAGCAGTAAACCATCACTCTTACAGACCTCTATACTTCTCTGTTGGGTTTCATAATCTTTTACAATGGCCACACAAAACTCAGACACCATGCTTATAGTTAAGAAGTTTACTAGGGAACTTGTTGTTTTTATTGTAAGGTGCCAGCCATTGGTTCCGACTCTTAGCAGCCCTATGCACAACACAATGAAATACTGCCCAGTCTTATACCATCCTCACAATTGTTGTTACCCTTAAATGCATTGCTGCTGCCACTGTGCTAACCTTGTTTGGGGTCGTCCACTTTTTCCACTGACCCTCCACTTTAACAATCATGATATCCTTCCCTAGGGACTGGTCCCTTCTCATAATTTGTTCAAAGTATGGAAGATTAAGTCACACCAGCCTAGCTTCTATGAAGGTTTCTGATTATATGCTTTCCAACACAGATATGTTTGATCTCCTGGTAGTCCATGGTAATTTTAAGATTTTTTTTTCAACACCGTAACTCAAATTCACCAATTTTTCTACAGTCTTCTTTATTCATAATCCAACTTTTACATGCATATGAGACTATTAAAAATACCATGACTTGAGTCAGGCACACGTTAATCCTCAAA
>NW_006408538.1:8794322-8796022 GCF_000296735.1 Chrysochloris asiatica | reverse complement strand
TTTTTGTGGATTATTTTCATTTTCTTCAACTTCAGACTGAACTTGCAGATGAGCAATTGAGGGTTTATTGTGCAGTTTTCCCTGCACTTGTTTTTTTTAATGATATTGAGCATTTCTACCATCTTTTCCTGCAGATGTAGTCAATTTGATTTCTGAGTATTGCATCTGGTGAAGTCCATGTTTCTAGTTATCTTTTTTGTTTCAAAAGCTATTTAAATTGAGTAAATCATTGATCTTGCAAAAATCTACCATGCGATCTCCAGTATCATTTTTATTATCAAGGCCATATTTTCTAAGTACTGATCCTTGTTCTTTGCTTCCAATCTTGGTTGCATATTTGATCAATTTCAGACTGAAATTGATCACTGGCTTTAGTGGTTGGTGCATAAATTTGAATAGTACTGGTATTAACTGGCCTTCCTTGTAGGTGTATTGATATAATCCTATCACAGACAGTGTTGTACTTCAAGATACATCTTGATACCTTTTTTTGGTGATGAATGTGATGACATTTCTCTTCAATTTGGCATTCCCAGCATAGCAAACCATGTGATTGTCAGATTTAAAATGGCCAATACCAGTCCATTTCCGCTCACTAATGCCATGGATATTGATTTTTATGCATTCATTTTCATTTTTGACAACTTCCAATTGTCCTAGATTTATACTTCATACATTCCATGTTCCAATTATCAATGTTAACAGCTGTTTCTCTTCATTTTAAGTTGTGCACCATCAGCCAATGGAGGTCCGAAAACCTTTACTCAATTTGTGTCATCAGTATCAGCTCTACTTTGAGAAGGCAGCTCTTCCCCAACCTGACTGCCTTCCAATGTGAGCGGCTCATGTTCTAGCACTATATCTGACAATATTCTGGTGCTATTTATGTTTTCACGTTATGGTACTATATTTGACAATGTTCCACTGCTATTCTTGTGGCTAAACATTCAGAAGTAGTCTGCCTCCTTCTTCCTGGTCTTAGTCTGAAAGCTCAGTTGAAAAATGCCTACCATAGGTGGCCCTGTCTACCATGGGTGGTATCTAAATGCTAGTAGCATAGTTTCTAGTATTATAGCAACATGCAAGCCACCACAGTACAACAAACGGTCATAAGAGAAATGAGAAGTTAACAGGTTACAATTTGGGGTTGGAAATGCTCACAGCACAGTTGTCTCACTCAGCTGCTGACTAATGCTCATGCCATACCACTCCACCATATGCTTCAGCTGATTGCACTTGGCTCTACCCCGTGGGTCAGCAAACCTTGCTCCAACTCTACAAATAAGCTTCCTGCCTTAAGTCAATCCATTTTACTTGCTCTGTGACTTGGGAAGTCCACTGCCTTGTCTCACACTGTGGTTCAAAGGTTTTCCTCTGTATCACAGTTTCTGTCCCTGGGTAGAGGAGCTTCTTCAGTGCACAGGGATTTCAAAGTTCAAAGGACATGCTCTATTCCTGGTTCTTCTTCTTTGCTGGTAGTGAGATATCCCCTCCTGCTTCTGAGATGGCTTATTTTAAGCTCATGCTAAAATCAACTTTCAAGTTTCTACAGTGAACACTGCTAACATCCACATCTGAGTCATGACATCCTGTCAGTATTGTCTCCCACCTTCTCTTATCCTGACCCAGCATGGTACAGACGCTGTGTTTGGGGAGTTACAAACTATGGCTAGAAGAGACAGACATTAGATAATTCACTA
>NW_006408538.1:8785989-8793812 GCF_000296735.1 Chrysochloris asiatica | reverse complement strand
TAGATCATTTTTTCTTTTATGAACAGTGTCACTGGAGTGATGTAAACCACCAACCCTTGGTTAATTTGCAACTAAGTACTGTTGAATCCGTTCCAATTTACATCGACCCTGTACAGGATTTCTCAGGAGTTGCTGGTGGGTTTGAACTGCCAACCTCCTGGTTAGCAAACCAGTGCTTATCCTACAGTGCCACATAAGGACTCCAATCTTTGGTTAAAATCAAGTGCAAATAACGTGCATTGCCCAGGGCATATTAACAAATACTAATTTTTTAATTAGTTTCCTCTCCTACTCATACAATTCAATCTGACTTCAAATATGTGAGCACTTTAGCTACTATCTTTTTTAGCTGTTTTCTTAGTTTTCTAGGTATCACTAAATCATTATATTGCCATTTTAGGATTTGCCAATCATGATGTGGTCTATCAATTCCCTGTAAATTCATACCATTTGTGTGTTTTGTCTGTTCCTTCACTGTTTTTGTTGTTAAGTGCTGGCAAGTCGTTCAACCTCATAGCAACACTGTATAGGGTTCCTAAGGAGCAGCTGATGAGTTTGAACCCCTGACCTTGTGGTTTAACCTGCCCTTGCAGTCTAGTGCTTTATCCTACAGTGTCATGCTAGCACTCGGTTCCTTCTCTAGTAACCTATATAAATTAAAAATATATATTCTGTGTGTGGCTGTATAGAATAAGTGAAGGACTGCGAACTCTGAGGTCAGCAGTTCAAAGCTACCAGTCACTCCTCAGAAACCCTGCAGAGGGTCGCTAAGTCAGAACTGACTTGACAGCATTTAACAATAGCCACCTACCATTTAATCATCAGCTTTTTATAAAGAGAACAGGATGCTTTGGATTCTTAGTTTGCATGAAGATTCTCTGGTAGCGTAGTGGTTATGAATCGGTCTGGGAACCACAAGGTCAGCAGTTCAAAATACCAACTGTTCTGCGGGAGAAAGATGAGGCTTTCTGTTCCCATAAAGATTTACAGCCTCGGAAACCCTGTACGAGGTCGCTATGAGTCAGAACCGACTCCACGGCACACCGCCACCACTACCATGATGAGGACAGACTAGCTGTCTTTCCTCGTAGCTATCTTATCTTGGTTCCATTTCTTTGTACTCTTAAAGTTACTTTGTTTTGTAACCCTGATTAACTCTTTCATTCTCTGTAGTTTAGCTGATTCTCTAAGTTGAAAAGACAATAAATATTATTTATACTATTCCAACAATAAATACTGTTCATAACAGTGGGTGTTAATGCTAAGATTTTGTTTTCTTCTTTAAACTCAGGTATTTAAATCAATGGACAAGTTCTTTATATATTAATTAACTTATTCATCCATGCAACTAATTGTTAGAGAACATTTTTCATATATTGAACTCTGTTCTAGCATTTGAGCATAAAATAGAGAATGAAACCCATAAACTTGCTTAACTTCATGGAGCCTATATCCCAATGCACAAACACATACAATAAAGAAGTGATGCAGTGAGTGAGGAAATTAGATTGTATTGTAAATTCAATCTCTGTGGGGACATGAAAACAGAGCGGAATGAGGAATGTCAGTATTGCTGGATGTGTGTTACAGGTTTAAAACTGGGGACCAAGATAGACTTCACTTGACTACAGTGTTGAAAGAGATGTGGAAATTAGGCAGGCAGCTATCTAGGAAAAGAGAGTTTGAGGCAGGAGACCAAATTAGAGAACTGCATGACTGGGAATGGATCTGATCATTGAGCTAGAGTGAACAAGAGAGTAAGGAGGGTAAGCGATGTAATGGGAGGTAAGAGGAGTATATGAATTATAAAAGGAGTGTCCAACATGTAATAGAAAATATTAGAAAGATCATGTATCTGGTCACTGAGCCTAGAGTAAGCAAGAGGGAGAAAGGAGTGTGAGAGATGTTAACAGGAGATAAGAATAACAGGGTGGCGGTGGAGGTTATGTGCCATGGAGGTGGTTCCAACTCATAGTGACCCTGTCTCTGTAGAGTTTCCAAGGCTATAAACCTTTATGGGAGCAGGAAAGAACCTTGATGAAGAAGGTAACAAGAGTTTTAAAATGAAGACATTCTATGTAAATAGAATAAACTCTATGCAAATGCTCAAACCACTTAACAACAACAATAGATTTTAAAAGACTGCAAAGTCACTTTGAACTGTAAGGTCAGAAGCTCAGCCTCACCATCTGCTTCTCAGAAACCCTAGATAGAGTTGCTATGAGTGGGAACTGACTCAATCGACAGCATGATGTTGAAGGCAGACATTGAAACTATTGTCCTGAAGTAATCTTTAAATGCTAAACCACAAATACCCAAGACCAAACAATAATTTAGCTTACCTAGTAAAGCATGTCTGCAGGATGTTGAAGGCAGACGTACTTTACTAGGTAAGCTAAACCATTGTTTGGTTTTGGGTATTTTTGGTTTAGCATTTAAAGATAACCTCAGGGCAATAGTTTCAATGAATCTGCTAGCCTCTTTGGCTTCAGAAAGTGTGATCCATGAAAATTTTAATTCTGTTTTGCCTTCTTCTCCTTTTGATCAAGATTCTTTGATCAAAATACTCAGTAATTGTACTGGGCATCATTCAGGTCTTCTGGTTTCATGGTGAAGGTGGTAGTTGCTTATGAAGACAATCAGCCACAAATTCCAAATCCCCCTCCTATTCCTGGCTCCCCTTCTTGTTTACTCTAGGGAAGTAGAGCCCTTAGATGACTACTTGCAAGCTTAAAGACCCCAGACACTATACCACAAACTAGAAGGTAGACCAGAAGTACTAATAATGCCATTAGGCCAATTAATTGAAATATCCTATGAATCCATGTCCCTATACCTCCAAACCAAGGAATCAAATATCAGGAGGTTTTTGGTTGTGCCTAGTAAGCCTTAAGGAGCTCTGGGTGCATAGTGCTTACGAATCGGGCTGCGAATCGCAAGGTCAGCAGTTCGAAACTACCAGCTGTTCCATGGGAGAAAGATGAGGCGTACTGCTCCCATAAAGATTAACAGCCTCGGAAACCCTGTGCAGGGTCACTATGAGTCGGAACCGACTCCACGGCACATAACAACAACAACATAACAATCAGCCTTAGTAGCTAGTCTTTCCTGTATTGTCATTGTAAATATATCTGCTGCTTTTTCCGTACAACTTTTCATAGGTATATAATTTATTGAAAGACATTTAATGTATTATTTTTTTTGTGCAGCCCTAACATTCATCAGTGCAATTGTTCCATCATAGTAAACCTACACTCAGAATTCCATAAGCAAAAGCCATTCTGTTTCCCCTCCCTTCTACCTCTACTATAACACAATTCCACAAGTGGACGGCTTTAACAATCAGAAATGAACTCTCTCACTGCTTAGGAGGTCAGAAGTCAAAATTCCTAGTGCCAGCTCTAGGGGAAGACTTTCTCTTGTCTCCTTTCAGCATCCCTAGGTCCATTATTCCTTGGAGATTGCCATACATCTTGGCGTCAGTATTTCCTTGGATCTAAGAGTTTCACATTGCAGGAACACAAGGTTCAAAGTACACCCTTCACTCCTGGTTTTTCTGTCTTGGTGGTGGTAGGACCTTTTGAACTTAATTCACTTCTCTCTCCATTTGTATCTAAAAAGCAATTGAGTCAAGATCTGGCCTCATAAACATTATTGCTGGTTGGTAAGTGCCTTGGAGTTGGTTCCAACTCTTAGTGACCCTGTCTAGAGTTTCCTAGGAGTGGCTGGTGAGCTTGAACTGCCAACCCTGCAGTTCAAGCTGATCTTGCAGTCCAGACCATTAACCAGTACCAGTATACCAGGACTCCCATTAACATTATAGAAGTGATAATTTATAGTACATAGGATAATTACATCAGATTAGAGATGATGACATCATGGACGTATCCCATTAGATCTCATAGAGTGATAATTCCATTTTAACTGCTAAACCACTGAGAATCCAGGTCAAGCCAAATTGAGACCAAATCTTACCTATTATACACGATAGGTAGCCACTGATAAACTTTTGGGTCGCTGTACATTTGTTTGTTCATATCTTATTGTACCGGCAGTCCCTGGGTTACTAATGATATTCATTCCTGATAATGTCTATAAGAACTTGTAGTTAAGTCAGACCAGATACATACAGTTCTTACTTAACCTTACTTTAATACAAGAAAAGTTTGAAGGTTTTTTGATGGTTTAAAAGCTGCTCTTGCAGCAAATGACAGTGATTGTCATGAATAATTTGTTGTGAATAGGGGTTTGTTTCATAGCTTCAAAGTGAGGGCAAATTTACATAACAGTTCAAGGGTAAGTAGGAGTTGCCTGTGAGTGTAAGTACATGAAACATCCTAATCTGGGGATGGTCTTTATAAGTGAGGTAACAAACTATTTGTCCTTTTATGATTGACTTACTTTTCTCAGACAAATGTCTGTAAGCATCATCTCTATTGTAGCATGTATCAGGAATCTACCCACCTTAATAGCTGAATATATTCCATTACATGTTTATCCATTCATGTGTTGATGGGTATTTAGGTTACTTCTACCTTTTGGCAACTGTGGCTAGTGCTGCAGTGAATATTGGTCTACAAGTCTCTGAGTCTCTGCTTTTAAGGTTTTGGGGATAGAATTGCTCAGTCAGTCAAAGCCTAGTTCCATTTTTATGTTTTTGAGGAATCAGCATAGTATTTTCCACAAGGAATTTAATATTTTGCAATGGTATCAGCAAGGGATAAAGACTCCCATTATCCATTGCTTATGGCAATGCAAAATGTCAAATTCCTTGTAGTAAATACTGTGGCGATTTCTCAAAAAAACAAAAATTCTCCTAGTTGGTAGCTTGTCTTATCACTATTTTGGTAAAGTCTTTTGATGAACCAAATTTAAAAAAATTTCAGGAAGTCCCATATTTATTTGTCTTTTGCTATATGTGCTCCTTTTACCTGGGATAGTCCATTGTGAAAAGTTGTGGGTGACAGCATTGACTAGGCATTGTCCTCTAAGAATTGTATGATGTCAGTTTATACATTTAGATCTTTCATCCATTTTGGGTGTGTATATGATGTGAGCCATGCATCTTGTTACTTTTGCAGGGGTCGGGGGGGAGGCATGTGCAATGGTAAACGTTCACATGAAGTTAGATACATTTATTTGAAGTATTTTTTTATTCATATCCTTAAGTAGGTGCTACTTGAATGTCTACTAATTTTGCCCATTTACTGTTTTGATAGAATTTTGAATATAAGTCTTCTAAAGTTCTAAAGAAATTCCAAAAACTGCTGTTCTTTAGAAACAAATTGAGACTAACTGAAAGAGAAAGGCATACAAATTCTGGAGTAATAGAACCCAGCAAGGTGAGAACAGCCATTAAATACCTTTACCACAGTAAAATAATATGAAAAGCCTGCTAGAAGCATATGGAATTACACTTGAGGATTCTTGTAATGACTTGTATGTTGAGCCAACCCTTTGTTTTATTACCATCTACTTGAAGCAGATGTCCTAGTCTTTCATCTAAAGCATATATGAGACAGCTTCAGAAGTTTATGGGAAAAAAATTACATTATCCTTTCATTCCAGTTTTCCGTAAGTTTTTGAAGTCTACTGATATAAAACAGGAGTACACAGTAATCCAGCAGCAAAACAAGAGCTAGTTTACTTAAATTTCATTAATAATATTTTATTCTATTGATTCTGAAAGGTGTTGAAAGAAAAAGTTTCAACAATCTAAAGCAGGCTGTTAACAGGGAAGATGGAGAATAGAAAATCTACTGTGAGACAAGGAAACTCACTTTTGCTTTTCAACTTGCCTTTGTGTGTCTGTACAGTTGTTCTTTGTATGAGTTGCTTCTATAGCTTCACATGTTTGTGCTGACTCTCTCTGGCAGCTAATTTACTGATCTACAACAAACCCATGGTTCTTTTATGAAAGAGGATGGCACCAATTCACAATGCTAAGGTAGCAAAATGCCTGCTATTAGTGTGACTGTATATTCTATTGCTAGTCATCCTCCTCTAAATATGGGGTACAGAGAGTATATTTCACTTTATTTCATTGTTGTTCATAAGTGCCCTTGAGTTGGTTCCGGCCCACAGTGACTCTGTATAGGGTTTCTGAGGAGCGGGCTGTTGAGCTTGAACTGCTAACCTTGCAGTTAAAACCGAGTTTGCAGTCCAGCGCACTAATCCAGAGTGTTCGCCACACAAGGACTTATATCATTATATCCTTGGAAATTCCCATTTCTGCTTGATGCAAATTGAATACTACTGCTCAGGATATATGAGTTATTCCTTAACTACAGGTGAACATATCATAGATGTGAAAAATCATATGCATATGTGCAAAAACACATTTAATGCTGTAAAGAATCATTTTCGAAATGTGTATTTAGAGAGAAGCAGATTTTGCAAAACAAAACTAGAAGTGGTGTCATTGAAATAAAATATAAAATTGCTGACTTGAACCTTGTATGTTTGGCATTGTTTTCCAGGAAAATGGATGTATGTATTGTTTTGATCACCTCTGCTGTTTTATATAAGGAGCTCTGGTAGCGTAGTGGTTACTAATCAGGCTGCTAACCTCAAGGTCAGCAGTTTGAAACTACGAGCGGTTCCACGGGAGAAAGATGAGGCGTTCTGCTCCCGTAAAGATTTACAGCCTCGGAAACCCTGTGCAGGGTCACTATGAGTCGGAACCGGCTCCACAGTGCTTAACAACAACAACTGTTTTACATAGTGACCAACACTACACCTTTAGCTAGGGCTGTTACAACAAGACTTTTCTCAGACAAATTAAAGGGACTAAATGGGGATAAAATCCATGGCTTTCTCCTGTTGTGGTGCTGTGGGCTAATGAGCTGTACTGCAAAGTCACTTTGAACCACAAAGTCAGTGGTCTGAGCTCGCTAGCTGCTCCTTGGAAACCCTGTACAGGGTTGCTATGGGTCAAAAATGAATCACTGGCACTTAAAAACAACAACATAACCAACTGGTGCTGTGAGTTAATTTGCTGCACTGCAATGTCAGTTTGAACTACAAGGTTGATGGTTCAAACTGACCAGCTGCTCCTTGGAAATCCTATACAGGGTTTCTATGGGTTAGAAAAAACTCAATGGCACTTAACAGTAGCAACAACATAACCAACTGAGCTGACTCATCCGGTTCAAGCATCTAGCAATGACTTGGTATGCTGTTTGCAATGGCAGACCCCCACAAAAGGGAAAAAAAAAAAAAGTTGTATAGCATGATGAACATTATAGCATTTTCATTTTTACATAAAGGTTTTCTTGCAGAAGCCCGTATTAGCATCTCAATTAATCACTATTAACAAAAGCATTCAACTAGGTACAAAGCTGTCACTTGTAGGTTTAGTATTTAAAAACATAAATAAGTTTGCTTTTGTGTGAGGCAGCACTGTAGGATAAGTACTGGGCTACTAACTACAATAGATCAAACCTACCAGTTGCTTCTCAGGAACTTATTATAAGGGTCACTATGAGTCAGAACTGAATGGATGGCACTTAACAACAATGGTGTAGACATGGAGATCTGTGATTAACCAGCAGTCTCTTTCCTCAAACTAAGATGTATTACCGAGCAGATTTTCAGATGCTTCCTGCAGAGGATCTCAGCCTTTTGCTCTTTCCAATACTGAAGCCACTGAACTTGAACAATTGTCATTTATTCAAGAAAGCATTCTTGGTTATATCAGACTCATCCTAGATTTCATCATCTGAATTATGCTTAATTAGTTATTCAAATCTGCCACAAAGTCTGCTTCTTACCTTGGCCATTGTTTACATTATAAAAGAGTTTACAGTTGACTTAATAAGTTG
>NW_006408538.1:8777530-8783094 GCF_000296735.1 Chrysochloris asiatica | reverse complement strand
GCACTTAACAACAACAACAATACAAAACCAACAGCCAGCATCACTCTCCATGGTGAAAAATTGAAAGCCTTCCCTTTGCGAAAGGAACCAAACAAGGATGCCCTTTGTCACCACTCCTATTCAATATTGTTTTGGAATTATTAGCCAGAGCTATACAGCAAGATAGGGACATTAAAGGCATCCACATTGTCAAAGAGGAAGTAAAAAAAACTACTAGGCAATAAAAGATATAAAAACAAACAAACAAAAAAACAAGAGCAGCAACAAAACATAAAAAAAGAGAGTAAAAGCAGACATAGATCATTGAAACCAAGTGACCACAAGAAGGAATTCTTGGCTCCAAAAATTAGAAGTTATGGTTTCCTTTTGTACTATGTGCGCAATATCTTGTTGGAGCATCACTGGTCAAAAAAAGATAAGACTCCTCAGATACAGCCACAAGATCACGACAGAATAATGTTTAACTACAAGTTCAGTGTTGTAAGTTATATTTACAAGAGGAAACAAACATTATTCATACCTCTTATCAGATATATATTTCTTCTTTTAGTAAGTGACCTGATTTGTTTGTTTTCTAGTAATCACAGCCTTTGAAAGTATGTGGCGTAGACCTGATTTTTCATGTAAAATCATTAGTAACTTTGTTTCTTACTTACCTCAAGATGAAGCCTCTTCTGACCTATATAAGAGTGTATGACTATATGAGGATTTCTGAATCATTACAAATGGTTAAACTCTACTCTGACTAATAGCTGAAACATTAGCACTTCGAACCAACTCACAAGTCACCTCAGGAGATAAACTTGGCATTCTGCTTTCAAAGGGCATAATCCTTGAAAATCCATTGGAGCAGGTCCTACACTGTACACATGAGTTTCCATGAATCAGAATTGATCCATCAGCAACTAAAAACAAGCACACTGTAGATTGCGTTGTATCATTACATCAAAGGATACCATTTGCTGTCTAGTCAATTAAAACTCACAGTGACCCTATAGAACATTGTAGAACAGTCCCATAGAGTTTCCAAGGCTATAAATTATTATGTAGACAGATGGATGCATAGTTCCATCGTGGAGCAGCTGCTAAATTATAACTGCTGAACTTTCAGTTATCAGGCAAGCATTTAACTGCCACATTACCATGGCTCCTTATATACTAAAGGATAGGCAGTCTCATATTATTTATTGATCTTAGAAACTTAAAAAAATTTTTTTGAATATTTGTTTTCTAGATGATTAAAGAGGTTCACATCTTTGATTCACAGTGAACCAAATGGTGCTATTGAAAACTAAGTCTGTTTTATTCTATTTGTGACCAGAAATGTGTTTCCCATATACTCTGTATTAGTTGAAATAGCATTGAACAAGTGACATGTAGGTTGCTGAAGGTTTTTCTGATTATAAAAAATGAGATTTTATTTTTTTGACAGAGGGTTGATTGAAGAAGTTGTTGATTTGCATAAATAAGATAATTAATCAAAAGCTAACCTGTTGGATTAGCAATCTAGCTTTTGGGTAAATCATCTTATTTATCAAAAGTTGTGTTTAAAATGTTGAAGGACACTGAACAGTCCTTTAGTCTCTCTTTTTATTTTACATGTGAGGATCTGAGACTCAGAAAGACTTCAAGATTAAATTTAATAGTACATCTAGGAGAACTTACATCTCTAGATCCTTTTTTTAAAAAAGAAACATTTCATCAATGATGAAACGTCATTTGTACTGGTTAAACCATTGCTGCCTTATTGACATGGTTAGATTCCAAAAAACAGGTCACTATGGGAAAACTGGCATTATGCAAAACCAGAGGATGACCATACCAGATTACAAAATGGAGGATAGCTACATAATTATTACATATCTGACATATGACATAATTTTCTGTCAAATTATATCAATATGCAACTGTCAAACCATTTGGAATTGTGACCCCAAACTAATTGGCTCATGACCTTAATCACCACAGACACAATTACTCTTACCTTGTCCCTTGGTGTTTGTTACTGCCGGCTGTACATTGCTAATATACTAAATAATCCAACAGTAAACTTTATTGTTGTCAAAAATGAAAAGTATTGGATATAAAAACAGTCATAAAATGAGGAGTAGATAGATGTCTTTTTAATGTAAAATTTGCAGTAACACTCATAAACATACTTTAGTTAATTTGCAGAATGCCTGCATTTCTCTAATAAGAGAACAAGACACGTTAGCTGTTTTATTTTCATTACTGAAATTGAAGAAGCTAGTGACTAACTTTAAAACTTTACTTCTGTCAATATGTATCAACATGCATGGCCAAATACCATCTCGCCCTTTAGGTATTCCAATCAGTTATAGGCTGAAGACAGAATTACAAGCTTTCTGTAATCATGTTTCCTTATGCTCCTTTCTCTCCCATTCAAGTGGCTATTTAAAAAAAGTAGATAAGACAGTCAAGCATCTTAACATTTTTTCCCATCTTTGACCCCTTCAGACTGTGCTTCAATCCCTGTATCATAGAACCCAGTTGTTTCAAGGTTGAGCATACATAATTATTTACCTCTGTCACATTTAGCCCATGAAAACTTGCCTCAATGTTCCCCTAACTTGTTCTTCCATTCCCCTCACCCTTCTTCTGTATTGCCCTCCCAAACAGCCGGACCATGATGTGTTTATTCCCTACCATCCCCTTCCACCCACTCACCCCCCACTGGGTAACCAACAAATAATTTTTTCCCCCTTTCTGTATGACTGATTTCACTCGGCATAATGTCCTCAAGGTTCATCCATGTTATGTGGTTGCTTGCAGCTTCCTTGTTATTCTTCTAAGTAGTATAATACTCCATTTTGTGTATGTACCAAACTTTGTTTATCTTTTCTTCTGTTGATGGACACTTTGGGTGTCTCCATCTTTTAGCTATTGTGAATAGTGCTGCTGTGAACATTGGTGAGTGTTTATCTACTCATGTTCTAGCTCATATTTCTTGTGGATATATATCAAGTAGTGAAATTACTGGATCATGAGGTATTTCAATTTACAACTCTCTGAGGAAGCACCATACTGTCTTTTCCATTTTTGCTTTGTTAGGTTTGCCAATGGTTTGTCAATTTTATTAATTCTATCAAAGAAACAGCTTTTTGTCCTATTCATTCTTTTTATAGATTTCTGTTTTCTATCTCATTTCTTTCTGCTCTAATCTTTATTCCTTTCTTCTGTTGACTGTAGGTTGACTTTGCTGGCCTGTTTCTAGTTGTTGGATATGGTGTGTTAATATGTTGATTTTGGTTCTTTCTTCTTTTTGGATGTGTGCATTTATTTTTTTAAAAAAATTGCCCTGTCAGCATTGCTTTTGCTATGTCCAAAGATTTTGGTATGTTGTGTTTTCATTCTCATTTGTTTCTAGGAACTTTGTGAATTCCCGTTTTATTTCTTCTACTACCCAGTAGCTTTTCAGCAGGGTGTTACTCAGTTTCCATGTATTTGACTTTATTTCCTTGGTCTTCCTGTTGTTGATTTCTAATTTGATAGCATTGTCATCTGAGATGCTTTATAGTATTTTGATGTTTGTAAATTTATGGATGCTTGTTTTGTGGCTTAAGACATGGTCTATTCTGGAGAATGTTTCATGTGCACTGGGAAAGAATGTGTATTGTGCTGTTGTGGGGTTGAATGCTTTACACACATCTATGAGGTCAAGTTTGCTGATTGTATTGTTTAGTTCCTTTGTGTCTTTGTTGAGTTTCTGGTTCTTTATTATGCTTTTTTGAAAGTGGTGTTTACAGTCACCCACTATTATTTTAGATTTGTCTATTTCTTCCCATCTTTTGTTGTTGTTGTTAGGTGCCATTGAGTCGGTACCAACTCATAGAAACTATATGCATAACAGAATGAAACAGTGCCCGGTCCTGGGCCAAAGCTCACAATTGTTGCCATGCTTGAGCCCACTGATGCTGCCACTTTGCCAATCCATTTTGCTGGGGGGTCTTCTTTTTTTTCTCTAACCCTCCACATTAACAAACATGACAATACCCTTCTCCAGTGACTGGTCCCACCTGACAATATTTCCAGAGTATGAGAGATGAAGTTTGGCCATCCTGGCCTCCAATGAGTGCTCTGGTTGTATTTCTTCCAACACAGATCTGTTTGTTCTTTTGGCAGCACATGGCACTTTCAATATTCTCCTCCAACACCATAACTCAAAGGCATCAATTCCTGTATGGTCTTCCTTATTCATTGTTCAGCTTTTGTATCCATATGATTGAAAATACTATGTCTTGGTCAGGTTCACCTTAGTCTTCAAACTGACATCTTTGTTCTTCAGTACTTTAAAGAGGTTTTGTACAGCAGATTTGACTCATGCAATACTTTGATTTCTTGACTGTTGCTTCCATGAGTGTTGATGATTGATCCAAGAATAATGAAACCCATGACAACTTATCTTTTCTCATTAATAAGAATGTTTATTGGTCCACTGGTGAGGATTTTTCTTTTTTCTTTACAATGAGATGAAATCCATATCAAAGACTCTGGTCTTTGATCTTCATCAGTAAGTATTTTAAATCCTATTCACTTTCAGCAAGCAAGATTGTGTCATCTGTATATTACAGGTTGTTAATGAATCTTCCTCCAATCAATTAGATTTTGTTTAGTATATTTTGGTGCTCTTTAATTGGGAGCATAGATATTTATTATGGTTATGTTATCTTGTTCATTTGCCCCTTTAATCATGAGATAATGTCCATCTTTACCTATTATGCTGGTTTTTGCCTTAATGTTTATTTTACCATTGTTTAGGATTGTCACTCCTACTCATGTTTTATTGCAATTAGCTTTGTATGTTCTTTCCATCCTTTAACTTTTTGTCTGTTTTTGTCTAAGTGTGTAAGGTGTGTCTTTTGCAGATACCATATTGAAGGATCTTGTTTTTTTACCCATTCTGCCACTCTCCATCTCTTAACTGGTGCATTTAATCTGTTTACATTCAGTGTAATTATCGATAGGTATGAATTAATTGCTGTCCTTAAGTTTGTTTGCTTTTTATAATGCTGCAGCTTTCTTTGTTTGCATGCCTTTCTGTGCTGAGTTCATTTTTTTGTGTGTGTTCCTCCTTGTCAGTTTCTTCATAGTTTTAATGTTTGCATGTTCTTCTTGGAATTTCATATTTTGGTGTGTTGTGACATATTAATTTCCTTTGAGGTTATCCTATATTCTATTAACTTTTTCTTCCATTTAAAAATGTCTGTTTTATCCTGTAATCTACCTGACCTCCTTACCACCTGGATCTCTTTTCCTACATTTTTTCCATCTTTCATGTTGTAATTGTTTTTATCTTAAACTGTCTTCCTAGATTGTCTGAATAGCTTCTTATAGTTTTGTTCTGTTCTGGACTCTTCCATCTGTTGATTGAGTTTCAGGTGGTGCTCCCATGAATGCTAATCACTGATTTTTGTCTGTTTTTGTTGGTTCTCATGCTAAGGAACTCCCTTTAGCAGGTTTTGAATTGCTGGGTTGGCTTTGACAAAATCCCTTAGCATCTGATTATCCAGGAACGTTTTTATTATGCTGTCTTATTTGATTGA
>NW_006408538.1:8775991-8776526 GCF_000296735.1 Chrysochloris asiatica | reverse complement strand
TTATTAATCAACTCAGAATAACTGTGGCAGGTGTTGTCTATAACAGTTGATATTGGCTCTTGCTTGGATGGTCGGATTTTACTGGGTGTGATTGTAGCTTGGCTATATTACCACAATTGCTATCTAGTCTTTGGTAACGTAGGGAGTGAAAATGCCTCTGAAGGTAAAAGAGGAACCAAGAAACAAAACAGCAACAGTGGAAAAAAAAAAAAAAAAAAAAAAAAAGATTGGGCACTACAGTCTATAATCAAATAAAATAAAAGAGAAAAAGAAAATCTGTAGCAAAATATGAGTATATTTAATGTGTCAAATCTGTTCTTTAGATAATCTCTAAGTGGGATATATTCAAGCTCATGTTTTGGCTCTTGTGGACTTGTTTTCATTTTCTTCAGCTTCAGTTTGAAATTGCATAGGAACAATTGATCGTCTGTTCCACAGTTTGTCCTTGGCCTTGTTTTGGCTGATGATATGGATCTTTTCTACCATCTCTTTCTGCAAATGATTTCTGTGTATTCCATCTGGTAAGGTTCATGTT
>NW_006408538.1:8748632-8773743 GCF_000296735.1 Chrysochloris asiatica | reverse complement strand
GGCACTTAACAACAACAAAAACAGGGTTCTTGAAGGAGTTGAAAGCTTAAGACAAACCATTTTACTGGTAACTCGTAAAGTCATCTTTAAGATGACTTCAGGGAGCATTTAAGGTTTAAAGATGATCTCAGGACAATAGTTTTAGGGGTTCATTCACTCTCTCTGGCTCCAGAAAGTCTAGAGTCCATGAGAATTTGAAATTCTGGTGTTTTATTTTTCCCCTTTGGGTCATGATTCCTCTATAGAAAGTGTTAGCTAGGGACCACATCTTCTAGTCTTAAGGAAAAGGAATCAGTTATTCATGGAGGAAACACATTCCACATCCTGTTTCTGATTCTCCTTCTTTCTCTGTTGCACCAGGTAAGTAGAAATGAATTGTTGTGTCTTGAGTGATGGCTTGCAAGCTTTTACGATCCTAGGTACTATGCAAGAACTTGGAGATAGAATGGAATCACTAAGCACATAATTAGAACAATTACCTAGGATGTCTCATATATCTATGACACTAAGTCTCTTAATCAGGGCACAAAATCTATGAAGTATTTGCTGGGGATTTTAAAAATATTTGTTTTTACTGTTTTTGTTGACTTTGACTTTTAAGCAAACATGAGAAATAAGTGGTTAGTGAAATACTTTCTGGAAACAGTTTCTGAGTTTAGTACTTTCATTATAAGTTGTTGTAGAGTTGGCTCCTATTCATGGTGATCCCATGTACAACACAGTGTGATTTTCACCTTTTCCCATTTTTTATGACAGCCGGCATGCTTGAATCCATTTATATGGTTGTATTTTGAGTGTTTTCCAATCTAGCAAACTCATCTTTCAGCTCTAGATTGGACAATATTCTGTTGGGATCCAGATGGTTTTTACTGGCTAAGTTTAGAATTAGATCATCAGACTAATTTCCCCAGTCTGTGTGAGCCTGGAAGCTCCACAAAAACCTGCCTGCCATGGCTGACCCTGCTGGTATTTGAAAGACACATGCTATTCTAATGTCAAAGCAGCATGCTAGTCAACATGGTTCAAACAACTGACAGATGGAAGCAAAGTATCTAAACATGGAGAGTTGTTTTGCTTTGTTTCTTTCTGTTTTTAAAAATAATTTCTAAGTAAGTACTGTTGTTGTTGTTCAATGCCACCGAGACAAATAAAATTCATAATGACCATTGTGATAGACTAGAACTTCCCCATAGAGTCTCCTCTGTTACAGTATTTACAGAGGCAGATTGTCAGGTGGGTAAGAATCACTAAGTTTTTGGGTAGCCATGAAACACATGATTGTTGCACTACCAGTGATGCATAGCTAAGTACTGCTGTGACTACTCTTAGGTGCCATTAAGTCTGCTCTGGCTCAGTGACAACAGGACAAGGCACTCTATTTGCGGATCTGCCAGATGGAGGATCCACCAGATGTGCTGCACCATCCTCACAACTGTTATGTTTGAACCCATTGTTGCAGCCATTGTATCGGTTCACTGAGTTGTCTAGTGAGTAGAGAGAGTAGTTCCAGCATGGCATCAGTTTGTTGAAACATTCCAAGTGGTGTTCTGTCAGTTCCTGGAGGCTTTTTTTTCACCAATGCCTTCAGTGCTGCTTTTACTTCTTCCGTCATTGCCATTGGTTCTTTATATTATGCTACTTCCTGAAATGGTTGAATGTTGACCAGTTCTTTTTGTTATAGTGACTTTTCTTTTGATGCTTCCTGGGTCATCCAATATTTTGCCCATAGAACTCTTCCGAATTCAAACTCTAATCTTGAATTTTGTTCTTCAGTTCTTTTAGCTTGAGAAGTGCTGAGCAGGTTATGGCTTTTTTGGTTTTGCACATTTCATTATTTACTTTGTCTTCTCTGTTGTTGTTGTTAAGTGCCATTGAGTCGTTTTCGGCCCATAGCGACCCTGAACAGGGTTTCCAAGGCTGTAAATCTTTACGGGAACAGAAAGCCTCATCTTTCTCCCACGGAGCAGCTGGTAGTTTCAAACTGCTGACCTTGCGGTTCACAGCCCAATTTGTAACCACTACGCTACCAGAGCTCCTTTTCTAGCTGCCCTTTAATGTTTCTGTTCAGGTTTTTCATTTAACGGTGTCATCCATTCACTTTAGCTACCTTACCTTTTTGTTTGTTTTAATTCTTTTTTTTTAAGTTTTTATTGTGAATTATGTGGGTTTACATGGGAGAATATCAGTTTTACGTTCATCCTATCATATTTCATTTCATTGTAATGATTACAATCCCCTCCATGCATCATCAAATAACTAAAGGGTACACCCCACAGGCCAGCCCCCAGCCCTCTGGCCGTCAGCACACAGCTCCTTTTCCTCCCTGAGTCCAGTGTCCCCAGACACTCCATCTTTCCTTGTCATTGCCTCTGTCTCCACCCCTGGTGTCACTGCCTCTCTGGGTAGGGTCCCGCTCTCCACTTTTCTCATTTTATGGTCCCAGGGACCTCCGCTCCTGTGCTGCAAAATCAATCACTCCCCTCCTTTTGTCAAAAAAACCCATTTACCTCTATATTTCCTAGCCTCACAGACCTGATGGCAATTATTCACTATTGTACCACAAGAGTCTTATCCCCATTTTCTTTCTCCAGCCCGGTCCCAACAGATTAGAAATAGTTCAGTGGAGGTTCTACCTACCCCTGCGCTGTCTGGAACTAGGCTCCCTCATGAAAGCTTGTAAGCCAGTCACTTCTTGCCTTTATAATAACACCCCCCTACCTTCCCTGCCATTTTGGATAGCCAATGTCTAAGTTATCCATCCTTGTCAACCCTGTGTACTGAGGGGGTGGGAGTGATGCTCGCTGTAAAGATTTGTTCCCTTTTTTGAGCTACTGCATCCCTTTTTTGAGCTGCTGCTACTATATAGGTAAAGTTCATCAAATTGTAGTGGATTTACTCTATTTTTTTTGCTTCCCTCTTCTTTCTTCTTCTAGTCGAGTTGTGATCATCCAG
Organism: Chrysochloris asiatica; assembly: GCF_000296735.1. Lineage (NCBI taxonomy): Eukaryota > Metazoa > Chordata > Mammalia > Afrosoricida > Chrysochloridae > Chrysochloris > Chrysochloris asiatica. The sequence continues at coordinate 8,770,791 of NW_006408538.1, read as the reverse complement.
CCATTGAAGCCAGGGCAAGTGGGTACTATCTGCAAGTATGGGTGTTCTTGTGCATCTCCCCTCCCTTCATATCAGCTGGATGCTTCAGTCTCCACTCTAGTCCTCTGTGGCCATGCCACTGCCTCTGGGCCCAGGAGTCCCCAGGTCTTGCTGTACTGCTGGCCATCCAGGTCTCCACCTGGGTTCACAGAAGTCTATTGAATGTGGTTGGACTAAGATCCCAAATTCATTGCTGTTTTTCCTGCTCTTCCCCTTATCAGTGACCAATGTGGTCACCAGCCAGACCACATGACTGTTCGTGTAGTCCCCTTGAGTCTTAGTCTTGGAAGAGACTTTGCTCTGAGGAGACCTGACCACTTGTCTTCATGGTTCCCAGGTGAACAGCTTATTTGTCCTTGTAGTAATCAATCAGACTGCCATTATTGTTTCTGATTTTTTTGGGTGGTCTTTCTTCTCAAAGTATCTTCTTTTCTTCTAGCTGCTCCAGGCTGGCCTACTTGTCCTTCCACTGGAAATTTCTCACCTCAGACAATTCTACATGGGGTTCTGGTTTCCACCTATGGTCTTATGCAATGCAAAAGCTCCACAGGAGACCTCTTTCACTGGGCAACTTCTTAGCTACCTTACTTTTGCGAACAATTTTCAGAGTGTCTTCTGACATCCATTTCAATCTTTTCATTCTTCCCTGTCTTTTTCATGACCTTTTGCTGTCTTCACATATGATGTGCTTGATGCTGTTCCTCATCTGGTCTATGGTCATTAATATTTAATGCATGAATTCTGTTCTTAAGGTGATCTCTAAATTCAACAGGGATAGTCTCAAGATTGTATTTTGGCTCTCATGAACTTATTTTAATTTTCTTCTTCAGCTGCCTGAACTTGCATATGAACAATTGATGGTCTGTTCCATAGTTGGTCCATGGCCTTGTTTTGGCTGATAATACTGAACTTTCCATTGTCTCTTCCCCAGATTTTGGTAAATTTGATTCCGCATCTCCCATTGTTTCTATTACCAAGGCCATATTTTCCAACCACTGACCCTTCCTGTTTGTTTGAACTTTCACATTCCAAACACCAGTAATTACCAATGCATCTTGATTGAATGTCTGATCTTTTACAGACTGGAGAAGTTGGTAGAATTCTTCAATTTCTTCATCATTGACCTTGTGGTTGCTGAGTAAATTTAAATAATAGTTGTATTGACTGGTTTTCTTGTTGTTCTGTTGTTTAATGCAATAGACTTGGATCTGTCTCATAGTAACCCTACATAGGGTATCCAAGGACCAGCCAGTGGCTCTGAACTGCTGACCTTGCAGTTAGCAATCCAGTGCTTATCCTACAGCACCACAGCAAGACCCCTAGTCTTTCTTGTAGGTATATAGAAGTCATCCTATCACAGAGAGAATTGTATTTCAAGTTAGATCTTGAACTGTTCTTTTTGACATCAGTACGATGCCTATTCTCTTCAATTTGTCATTCCTGGCATAGTAGGCTATAAGGTTGTCCAGTTCAAAATGACCAGTACCTGTTCATTTCAACTCACTTTGTTGTTGTGGGTAAATGCCACTGAGTCATAGCGACACTCTTTGGATTTTTGAGGAGGAGGAGAATGAGCTGGTGTGTTTGAACTGCCAGCATTATGGGTTCCAGTTCAGTGCTAACCCTACAACAGCACACCATGAATCTTCAACTCACAGCAGCCTAGAATATTAATCCTTATGTGTTCCATTTAATTTTTTATGGCTTCTAATTTTTTTTATTCTTATTTGGTACATTCCACATCCTTATTATCAATGGATGTTTGTGATGTTTTTTCTCATTTTGAGCCAGGCCACATCAGCACATGAAGGTCTGGAAACTTGACTCCATCCAAGTCATTAAGGTCAACTACTCTGAGCATGGCTTACACAGTCTTATTTTGAATGCCTTTTCACCTGAGAGGCTCTTTTTCAGGTACTGTATCAGACTATGTTCTCCTGTTACTCATAAGGTTTTCAGAAGCTAATGCTTCAGAAGTGGATTGTCTATTCCTTCTTCCTACTTTGTTCTTAGTCTCAAAGCTCTGCTGAAACCTGTCTTCCCTGGGTGACCCTGCTGGTATTTAAAACTCACCAGTGGCATACCTTTCAGCTTCACAGCAAAGCACTAGCCATCCCAGCAGGGCAAATTAACTAAGTACTAGAGCTAAGTCCTAGAGGAGTCCGAGTGTGGCTCTGTAGGAAATGCACTGGACTGCAAGCTTGGTTTAAATCACAAAGTTGGTGGTTCAAACTCACCAGTTGCTCCTTGAAAACTATGATTGCTCTGAGTCAGAACCAACTTAATGGCACTTCACAACAACAGTAAACATGGTTAAGAAACTTTGACCTAGTTTCTGAAGTGTTCAAATTCCAGCAGAGAAGCAAACATGTTATTCCAAGCAAAAGTGTACCAGATAGGAATTAATACCATTATTCTCAACCCACTGGCAGAAGAAAGCAATTTTAGTATGAGAAAGTAACTTCATTTTGGGGCAGTTCACAATAATTTCTAAGAGGTGAGAATTAAGCATCAGACCCTAAAAGATGATTTCTTAGAAGTTTCTGGGTGCCACATAAGTGCATGTGAGATGAGCAGAGTCTTCCTTCTCACTTTCTAAATTTGTCATTGGCTTGCAATCTTTAATGCATCGCAAGTGACAGAGCAATGAGTTCTTTTCTTGGTAAATGTTATTACTGATGCATCTGAAGGGATTCTTGAGAGGAGCTGTCTTTCATCAATGCAAAGTAGAAGTCCTCCTCAACCTTGTACTTTGTACATTGGTTGAGGATAATTGCATAAATTATTCATTTTTGAGATATGACTTTTGTTCAAAACAACTAGAGATTTTGTTGTTTGCTATTTATTTTTGGGGTGGTATGAGATTGAAAAGAGCCTTGAAGGTTAAACATGTCATCAATTATTCTAAAAAAATTCAAAGTGAAAAATTAACTCCTTACTTCAAGAAAGATAACATCTAACATAAAGCACAGAAACAATCTTATATACAGAATTTCCTTTATTTTTTTTTTGGAAAAAATACATTAAGGAAGTATTCAATCAACCTAATTACAGATTTTTAGTTTGCATTGTTTTAATTTTCTCATAAAATATTACTAAACTCTGGATACCAGAGTGCCATGGACCGCCAAAAGAACAAACCAATCTGTATTGGAAGTGCAGCCAGTATGCTCCTTGGAAGCTAGGATGACCAGACTTTGTCTCTCATACTTAGGACATATTGTCAGGAGGGACTAGTCCTTGGAGAAGGATAGCATGTTTAGTAAAGTGGTGAGTTGGATTAAAAAAGGAATACCCTCTCCCCCATCAATGACTCCAATGAGATGGAATGGCACAGAGTCCGCAGCCGTGGGCTCAGGCGTCGCAAGGTTTGTGAGGTTGGGACAGGACCAGACATTGTTTCATTCTGTTTTGCATAGGGTCACTATCAGTCCCTACTGACTCAATGGTACCTAACAACAACAAGGAACATTTGTTATTTTGTCTGAACTAAATTAGAACTCCTGTTGTGTATACTATATAGAGTGTCTTTTAGAGCAGAGTCCAATTGTTGTTGTCAGGTGCTATCAAGTCGGAACTGACTCATAGCGACCCCATGCACAGCAGAACGAAACAATGTCTGATCCTGGGCCAACCTCACTACCGCTGCCACACTTGACGCCATCAATGATGCCACTTGGCCAATCCATCTCGTTAGGGGTCTTCCTCTTTTTCTCTGACCCTCCACCTTACCCAGCATGACATCCTTCTCCAGTGACTGTTTCCTCCAGACAATATGTCCAAAGTATGAGAGACGAAGCTTAGCCATCCTGGCCTCCAAGGAGCACTCTGGCTGCACTTCTTCCAAAACAGATCTATTGGTTCTTTTGGCAGTCCATGGCACTTTCAGTATTCTCCTCCAACACCACAACTCAAAGGCATCAATTCTTCTATGATCTTCCTTATTCACTGTCCAGCTTTCACAATGGCCTGGGTCAGGCACACCTTAGGCCTCAAGCTGACATCTCTGTTCTTCAATACTTTAAAAAGTTCCTGTGCAGCAGATTTTCCCAGTGCAATACGTCGTCTGATCTCTTGACTGCTGCTTCCGCGAGTGTTGATAGTTGATCCAAGAAGAATGAAGTTTTTGACAACTTCAATCTCTTCTCCATTGATAAGAATGTTGTTTATTGGTCCAGTGGTGAGGATTTTTGTTTTCTTGACATTGAGATGTAATCCATAAGAGTCCAATTAGCATCTTATAAATAATGTAAATCTGTGTGAATCAGTGAGTAAGAATTCTGCCAAAGTTCACTGATCATTTTCAATGTATTGCTATTTACAACTGCATCAAGTCAGCTTTGCTGTTAACTTTTTGCAAAGTAATATTATGAGTGTTTAAGACAATATTTCACATTTTAAGTTATAAATAACTGTTAAATGCAAATTATCTGCAGTTAATTGTTACAATTTCCTCCAGTTTGGCAGTCCTCCTATGAGAAATGAATCTACATTTTTTTTCTCTCAGCAACACTAGTTTTCTGTTATTTACCAAGAGAAATTCAGCCTCTCAAATTCTTTCAGAAAATTTGATAAAATCCATATAATTATCTTCAATGTTTAAACATCCACAATCCTTTGGTGTTTCTCAGCATGCAAAATATATGTAGACCCAACTTTCTATCTGTAAGTAGTATCCAGACAAATAGAAAGATAATATCCCATCCATAAAAATATTTAAGAAAGTGAAGATCATTCCAGATATGCAGAGAAGGGAAGCATTTATGAGTTTAAAATTAGGCAAAAGGTCTAGAAAAATCAATGATCATCGAGGAGTAAAATTCAGGTTATGAGCAAGTGGTTTCCAGTTAGATGCTACACTTCTAAGAGCATATGAATCTATTTCATAACAAATCATGTCTGAGGTCAGCTTGTATTCTCTTAGCATTAGAGGTTCCCCAGACATGGTGGAAGAGAATTCAGTGTTGCTTAGATATTTTCCACTTTTTCTTTCTTCTGGTCTGGGGTCAGTGTGGGTTGAAGAGTCCCAAGAGTAGACGGGTGTCCTAAACTCATCAGCATTCCAGCTTGTCCACATCTAAGCCTTACCTTATTTACCACTTCTTACCTACACCTCCCTATGGCATTTCTGTGTTCAGTCCAGTTGTATGCCTTTTCTCATAACAAAGTAATTGCTGACTTCTATTAGACCCTCCCTCCTCTCCAGTTGGCCAGGTTCTAGACTTTTAGCACATATCCGCCATCTTGTGCTTTTGCAATTACCCCAGTGGATAGATGCTTATGGTTGATGTCTTTCTCCCAAATGTAAATTGGTCTTATTGTTAAGTGGTTTTGAGTTGTTTCTGACTCACAGAAACCCTGTATAGAGTTTCTGAGAATTAACTGGTGGGTTTGAGCCACCAATCTTTAGGCTCAAACAGACCTTGAGGTCCAGCACAGTGTCCTACAGTGCCACACTAGCACTTCAAATTGGTACATTAAGGACTGAAATGGCAGTAGAATTTATCTATTTTGGAACTATTTGAAATTTTTACTGGCATGATTAAAACATATAAAATCACTTTCCATAAATTTGCTACTAAATGTTTTGCAGTAGAGGAAAAATAAGTTTTGAAGACTATCTTGTCCACTCTTTAATTTTCGTTGCTTTAAAATTGTTGTTGTTGTTAAGTGCTATAGAATTGTTTCCAACTCATAGTGACCCTGTATAAGATTTTCGAGGAGCAGCTGGTGGATTTGTACCACTGACCATGCAGTTAAAGTTGAACTTGTGGCCCAGTGCTTATCTTATCTTACCACACTAGGATAGAACTAGAAAACTCAATCTATTTTAATTATAACTCCTCTGAGGAAAATAAGCTGGTCATATATCTGTTGTTGTTGTTAAGTGTCATTGAGTCAGTTTTAAATCATAGTGATCCTGTACAGGGTTTCCACGAAGTGACTGAGAGGTTGTGGTTCACATTCCAGTGCTGATCCTTCAGCACCAAAATTGCACTACTGCAGGAGATAAAATGGAGATAATTAGAGGATTGTTGTTGTTTTTGTCTGCCATCGAGTTGGTTCCTACTCATACAGACGCTGTATAGGGTCTCCGAGGAGTGGCTGGTGAATTTGAACCAATGATCTTGCAATGCAAACCGACCTTGTGATCTAGTGCTTATCCTACAGCACCGCATCAGGACTCCATTAGAGGGCTAGTGGATTAATTAGGCTAAACTATCTTCATTTTTAGGTCAATGTATAACTAGAATATCATCTTTTCTATAACACTCATATTACTCCTTCTATAAATGTGGTAGATACTAATTTTTACTCTTGTTTTGTCACTTAATATTTGGAATACTAGGGCTGGGGTTTTCAAAAAGTTCATGGAAAGATGTTATTAAAACAGTGGGAAAAGGTTGGCAGTTGAACCTCCTAACCGCTCCTTGGGAACCCTATACAGGGTCACTGTGAGTCAGAAATGACTCAAAGGGACTTAGCCATCGCAGTGGAAGATAAAAAAAATTATTGTCCAAACTAAATATTTTATATATTTTACTGCAATGCTTTTAATTCCCATTGTATCTTTTGTATAAATACCATGGACAATACTGGTTGAGCTATTTTTGTAAAATTATAGATATTTACATATTTCCACAGAGAATATATGGAGCTCTGGCAACGTAGTGGTTATGAATTGGGCTGCAAACTGCAAGGTCAGCAGTTTGAAACTACCAGCTGTTCTGTGGGAGAAAGATAAAGCTTTCTGCTCCCATAAAGATTTACAGCCTCAGAATGAGTTGCAACCAACTTGATGGCACTAGACAGACAACAGACACAGAATATGGGAAACGTGGTGGCTTTGTAGAATAAGCACAGGACTTGGAGGCCACCAGCCACTCTGAGGGGGAAAGATGAGACTTTCTGCTCCCACAAAAATGGAAAGCCTTGGAAACCCTCTATAGGGTCACTATGAGTCAGAAATCTACTTGAAGATATTTAGCAATGACGCACGGACTATTGAATATAGTGAATGTGATTGAATGGCAACTCATCTTCTTTAATTTGTTTGAGAAATAATCATAAATTAAAATGATTGCTCCAGTGGTAGTTGTTAATTATGACATAATTTTGCTGCAATAAAACTCTCGTCTTAAAATGGTAATCTATGGCATTTTCATGAGTTAGTTTAGCAGTTTGGTTAAAATAGACAATATTCCATGTCTGTCTTGGCTGTACATTTATTAATGCCATCTGGCTGATCATCTGTGTGGCTGTCTTTCTAGCTGGCTTCAGAGGGCTGACAATGAAAACATGTTTGCTTTATAACTAATACATTGTGAGGTGGCATGCTGTGGAGTCGGTGCTGACTCAGCCACCTTGTCTAGGGTTTCTGAGACTGTGATCTTTGCTGGAGTGGAAATAAGTACTTCCCAATATACACATAAGTATGATTGATTATCAGTTCCTATGTAATCTGGATTTTTTCTCATATGCCTTAGATATAGTCTGTTTATTTCTTAGGAATTGTTTATTGAAGGGCAAAAGGCATAAAATTATGGGATCTAAAGTCTGGAAGTTCCTGTGAGACTATTTTGTCCCAACCTCTCATTTTATAGATGGAAAGATCATTTCTATTTAAAATATTTTAATATCCATTCTAGAGTAGACAGATTGAGAATGTTTGACACATCTCCGAAGGCCATTGCACTTCTGGGCTTTAGATTGAATGTGACATTTCACACAAAGCGGAAGTGTTCATTGTGTAATAAGTAAGGCATATTGTGCTCTCTTGCTCTGCCTGAGAAGTGGGTGCTTATAAAGAATGACTGCAGTATAGCAGATGTCCTAATTGTGCTCATTAAGCAATTTGAATGTTCACTTGGGGATTGACTGATTATTTCTATCCAAAAAATATTGCAGATGTATTCGAAAAAAAATCTAAGACCTGTGAATTATTCATCTGGATAATGTCATACATACATGTGATAGTTTGCAAACTTGAAAAACAAGCTTATTAAATAATGCATTGCTTTGTTAAGCAAGATGTGAATGATTAAAAGGAGTCATAGTGCAGTGATGTGGGTTAATGCACTGGACTGCCAAGTTGGTTTGAACCGCAAGTTTGGTGGCTCAAGCTCACCAGCCGCTCCTCAGAAAACCTATACAGGGTAGCTATGGGTCGGAATCAACTCGACAGCACTTAGCAATAATAATAGTTGATTTAAAAAAAGAGAGTACTTTATGTACTAAACACTTTTGCATTCAATTCTTTGTGAACCTAATCAAAGAATGTGTATGTGTATTTGAATTAACTTCATCACCCAATACAGTTAGATGAAAACTAGGTCACATGACACTAGGGTTTGTGTCTTATATAATTTGTATGTAGTATGAAAACCAGTTGCTGTCAAGTCATTTTCAACTCAAGGCTACTCAAGGAGTTCCTGGGTCATGCAAAAGGTCAACGTGTTTGGCTTCTAACAAATAGGCTAGAAGTTTAATACAACCCGGAGATATCTCAAAGAAATATCTGGGAACCTACTTCCAAAAAAAGCAGTCTTTGAAAATCCTATGATGCTACGTTCCATTCTGACACACATGGAATTACCATGACTCAAGGTCAGGTTGGCAGCACCTGTTTTTGTTTGTTTGTTTTTTATGTAATATGACAGATAGTAGATCAGATCACACTTGTTACTCAGGCAGAATAGAAAAGATCTTCTGAGAACCAATCATCTTCACTTGTGATGCAAGTTAAGATGATGCAAATGATTATATCTCTCTCAAGCATATATGCTTTTATGTATCCCAACCATGATAACATTAAATCAATAAAAACTAAATATTATAAGATACAAGAATAAAGCATGTATATTTTTGGGAGAAAATGAGTTATTCTTTAGAGAACTAGTCAAAAGCAACCCATTAATAGACTCCAACTCCAATATTGACAAGTACCCATTTTTTTTATACAAATTGTTCTTTTTGCTAAGTGCCTTTGAGTCTGTTTGACTCATAGTGAGCCTTTACAGGATATTGAAGGAGTCACGGGTGTGTTTGGAGTCCTGGTGTAGCACTGTGGGCTAATGCATCAGACTGCAAAGTTGTTTGAACCACAAGGTAGCTGGTTCAACCTCACCAGCTGCTCCTTGGAGACCTGATATAGGTTGGTCGGAATTGACTCCATGGCATTTAACAACAACATCTGGTGTGTTTAAACTGCCACCCTTGAAGTTAGCAGTCCAGTGCTTATCCTATAGCACCACACCAGGACTCTATTTATAAAAATATTACACATCATTTGCATTTGTTTGTTAACCTCTCCCTTCCAAAGGAATATATTTTTTTAAGCATGCAGTACTGTTATTTTTTTTTTTACCGGCATTTAAAAAAAAAACTTTAAAAAAACCTGGCATAACATTGCCTATGAAAATACCTTCAAGGGGGAGGAAGGAGTAATTTGAAAATGTAGAAAGTGAATGGCTATATTAATTATGTTATATGGATAACAATGCAGTGTGTCATTTCTAGACTGCCCTCAAAGACAACGTATACCTAAAATTCATGTATAGATGTTTGTCAGTAAAGAATTGTTTGCTTGGCACTATGATTAAAGGAAATCTTATTTATGAGCTTTTTCATAGGAGGAAGTTCAGAGATTCTTTAGCTCCCTGAAGCCTCTAGTCCTAATTTACTGACTCACTGTGATATTGTAAGTTGGCCAAATGTCCACAAATATACGACCATGTGCAGTGATTTTGTTTTACCTTTTCTTGCAGTTCAAATGAAAGTACCTCAATAGTATTTCAGTTAGTAATATAAATAACTTAGGGAATTCATCTGAGTTTTAGTCACATATTCCAGTAGAAATGCCAAGAGGTAATGTTTGCTTTGCTTGGAACCAACCGATGGGCTGTCAGGGTCAGAGATAATGTTGAAGTAGCACAATATGAAGACAAGTCTTCTGTGTTCTCTTTATCTCCACCTCCACCTGACTGACTCCATAGGACTATTCAAGTACCAAACTGAAATAGGAACATGACTGTGTAAGAAAAACATTCTCAAATCAAGTTGGCTACATATGTAATAAAGAATTGTAATTGCCAGTTGGCTCTGTTTTTCAATATCTCTCCATTCCAGAAGTAAACAAAGATCTACATCTATATGGATTTCTATAAAAAGATAATATAATCCAGACAGTGACCTAGTTCAGATGGTATTTGCATGGTAAAGATCATGCCATGCTCAAAATATGGAAACTGATTTCGTCTCCAAAGTCTACTTCTCCATACTTTTTGCCAGCCACCATTGCAACTCTCTCTCTCTTCTTCTGCCCCACTCTCTCTCTCTCTTTCTCTCTGGCCCTAGCCATCTAGAGTTAGGTTAACTCAAAAGTTAAAAGGTCTCCACCCTTCACACTGCCAATAGGCAAACACTGACTGAAAGTTTGAGGAATCCTCATAACACTCGAACCTTCTGACCTGACCACTGTATTTTAGCATGCCAGCTGCAAGCTTGGAATTCCACACAATACCCTTACTTTCTGACCTGCTGGTTGTTACTATCCATTTGGATTCAGTAATTAGTTGGAACAATTCACAAAATTCATAAACAGTTTACCATATTACTAAATACAGATTTGTTATAGACTAAAAGGAAGCAGCAGTCAAGAGATCAGACGACGTATTGCATTGGGCAAATCTGCTGCACACGAACTTTTTAAGTATTGAAGAGCAAGGATGTCAGCTTGAGGACTAAGGTGCGCCTGACCCAAGCCATGGTATTTTCAATAACCTCATATGGATGTGAAAGCTGGACAGTGAATAAGGAAGATCGTAGAAGGATTGATGTCTTTGAGTTGTGGTGTTGGAGGAGAATACTGAAAGTGCCATGGACTGCCAAAAGAACCAATAGATCTGTTTTGGAAGAAGTGCAGCCAGAGTGCTCCTTGGAGGCCAAGATGGCTAAACTTCGTCTCTCGTACTTTGGACATATCATCAGGAGAGAACAGTGGCTGGAGAAGGATGTCATGCTGGGTCAGGTGGAGGGTCAGAGAAAAAGAGGAAGACCCACAACGAGATGGATCGGCCAGGTGGCATCATTGATGGCGTCAAGTGTGGCAGCGGTAGTGAGGTTGGCCCAGGTTCGGACATTGTTTCTTTCTGCTGTGCATGGGGTCACTATGAGTCGGTTCTGACTCGATCACACCTGACAACAACAACAACAAAAGGATTCAAATGAAGAGACTCATAGATCAAGGCCTTGGAAGTTTCTCAGTGTTTACTTTCCATGTTTTAAGAGTTTTGCTAACTTTTGGAAAGCAAATGTTCTCATCAACAAGAAAGTCTTCTGAACCTATGTGAGTCACGGCTTTTATTGGCCAGTTTTGCACAATAGACTTTATCATTGACCTCCCAAGTGAGTCTTTTCTAGGCTGGGTTGTTCCCCCTTCTCAGATATAGCCTGGAAGTCTTATAATGAGACACCCTAATTACTCCAAGGATTACTTCTATGATGCCAAGGACATAGACTTCCATACTTAGAGAAAAACTCAGTGCTTTATCTCACAATACTTAGCACAGTACATTGTATTACTAAATCCAATATTTGTGACTGTGGGAGACTGGAAAAAGAGGGGGAAAAAGCCCTAAGCTTTATTTAAGCAACTAATAATTAAAGATTATTCTGACTGATGTTAAAGGAGTTACATATAAAAAATTGTTGTTAAGTGCTGTGGAGTTGGTTGTGAATCATAGCAACCCTGTATATGGTTTCTAAGTAGTGGTTGGTGGGTTTGAACTGCAGACTTGGCAGTCAAACTGACTTTGCATTCACTGCTTATCCTATAGCACCACATAGAGGTACATATTTCAGCCATTATTCTTTAATTTGAATGATAATTATTTTCTTCAATACATTTCAGAAACCTGTCTGATGATTTTATAAACAGTTCCTTATGAAAATAATGCCAAGGTTATTTTTCACCTTAAATATATATACTAGTCACGTGTTTCTGATTATCTTTTTAAATTTGTATTTTATGGTAGCATATCTATTTTATGGTACATTTCCTGTTAGAGGAAGAAAATTGAGTACCTTCTACTTACTTCAGAAGTAAAATTTAATTTAAGGGTTTCTCATAACAGTGAATGCTGTTTAAAAGAATGTCAATGGAATTAGACTAATTCTTAACACTATTGTAATAGAATCCAGTGGGGTTACTGCATTTCTATTTTGGAGTAAGTCTTCAAAACAATTCAAAATTACTCTGAGTAAAATAAAATCCAACTGCTTAAATTGAGCAGTTAGAGACTTTTCACTGGAAAGGATAGCTCATTGATCATTTTTGTGATTGGTCTTTATGATTAAACAATAATGTTCTGTATTGCATGTCATATTCCTGTGTCCTTATAAAATAAGTTGGTAGCAGAAAACAAGAAGGAAATCTTATCTGAAACATCCCCTTTGTCCTTGTTGAACTGAGGTGAGGGCATACTCGTATACCAGACATAACACAGAAACAATAAAATAACCTACAGGATTTTCCTTCCTAGACTGCATTCTGAGCTCCTTGGGTACTGTATTTGTGAATTCTACATCAGACATAAGCCTAAGTGGATGGCTACATCGATAGATGTGCTTCAGTGAATGAGCATTGATTAACTGGCTATTGTCTCTGTGTATCCGTGGGCAACTCACAACTTCATAGGCTATTATCTTGAAAATGAGTTTTGGAATGTACATTTATGTCCTATTTTAGCTCTAATATTCTCTGAATCCCCATGATTCCCAACAAGACACATTCTGTGACTCCTTTTACTTCAAACAGAGAACAAATAGTACAAATAATTATTTTTAATTAAATTTACGATTATTTGCATGAATAACATATAGGATTTTTCCCCCTAAATGACAGTGTCTTTAGTATTTAAATTGTTCTGTATATAATATACATGGTTGGTGGTTTTGTACCACTCAGTCAGTTCTGACTCATAGCACCCCTTTATCTGGTTTCTGATGCTGTAAGTCTGTCGGAGCAGAAAGCCTCGGAGAGAACATTTTCAGTGTTACACAAAGTTCTGTTCTACAGTGAGGATATTAGACAACCATCACAGGCATTTTCCAAAAGACAAACATTTCATAGAGGTAACAGAAGTAAAGTATGCCAAAAAGAAATAAATTCTAAATCTTTAGAATGTATAATTATTAAATCTAATAATTTTAAATATTTACAGTTAATGCTATCAGCACAGAAAATTCCTAGATTTGAATCATATCTTTGTATATTAAAGTGAAACTCTACTTCCAGGGCAAAGATGTAAACACATTCATTCAAATTGTTGAAGACCGCCAAATTGCTACTTATTGACTTCTAGAATCTAACCTTGTATGCACAAAAAGTGTTATCTACAGGCCTTTCACCGTAGATACTATTGTTGTTGTTAAGTGCCGTTGAGTCGATTACAACTCATAGACACCCTGTATAGTGTTTCTGAGAGCAGCTGGTGAACTTGAACTACCGATCTTGCAGTTCAAATGACTTTGCAGTCTGGCACATTAACCCACAGTGCCTGTATTATTTTATTGTTATACTTTTGACCACTCTTTCCCAGACCAGGAAAAATTTCAGCTATATTTTGAAAAGTAGTTTTACTTGTATTTATATAATGAAAGGTTTGAAAAAGTTAGATCAAGACACATCTTGGCTTACAGAAGACTTTTATTTATTTATTATTATTCCCAAGTTCTCATTATGGAAACATTTATCAAATTTTAAAACAATATTGAGATTCTAAGAAAAATACACTGGATAGGTTTTAATTTTTTAATCTAGTCAAGGGAAACAGCTTTGAATCAATTATCCACAGTTTTCATTGTATAATTAAGGATTTTGACAATATTTAGATGTTGAATTGCCAAGCTATTAGCAACCAAGAGATTTGATTAGACATCCATATTAATAAACACCTGTCGTAATGGCAGAGCAGATGTTCTAGGGACATAGCTAACCCAAAATGTAAATTTTTGAAATAGTCATATTTCTGTACAATGTGATGCCTAAGTTAAACTTCAAAACATTATACAATTTTCTTTTCTAAAATCCAATTGTTTAAAATAATTTGTCTCATTAGACAAGTATGCCTTTTTAAAAAACTTTGTATTATGATTTGGATGAACGTTTACAGAGCAGATTAATTTGCCATCCAACAAGTCATCGTTTGACTTCATGATATTGATTGCAAGCCTTGCAATGTAGCAGCATTTTTCTCACTTTCTTCATGGGTTTTTTTTTTTTTTTTTTCACATTTCATTTTTGCTATCCATTCCTGCCTTCTGAGCTTTATCCCTGAGCAAATGGTGTTCTTGTGAATTCCTATTGTGAATGATTCTAAGGAATATGTAGTGTGTACCTGCCTAGAGTTACTGTTCGCTAGAACAAAGAATGATGAAAATCAAAGATAGAAGGAAAAAAATAGTTCAAGGGACCAATAAGCTCATGCAGCCCTTGGCTTCTATTACTCTAAGAACAGAACTAGATGGTGCTGGCTACCACTAATGACCTGATTTGAAGAGGATCACAATAGAGAGTCCTGCATAGAATGGGAGAAATATGTGGAAGAAAACTCAAAATCATAAAAAAGACCAGGCTGACTGACTTGATGGAGTCTGGTGGGACCCTAGAGACTCTGGCCTTTATTCACACTTGGCACCTGGAACTGATCTCACCTTCTCACCAAAGTGTAGACAAACCTGTAGGATTCACAAGTGTGCTTCTTTTAACAACTAGTTTTCATTGTAAAAAAAATCTATTGCACAAACATTTGAAATGATCAGATAAAGGAACGTTTATAAAATAAGTGTTTGCATAAAATATGCCTACATATATAAATATATTTTATGTAAGTCTGGGGGTCCATTATTTAAAAATTTGTGATGGTTCATGTCTAGTATGTTTAATTTTAATTGATATTCTTATATGCAAGTTAGATTTATAATTTTTCACAAGAAAACATGTTTGAGGAACACAGATCCACTCAGTTCAATGGTTTACATAATGTCCAAATTTAACCTAATATGCTGTCTTTCTTCGAGGGACATATTTCATTAAAATAATATAGCTAAACAGTACATGCAAATAAACATTGATTATGTAAAAAAATTACTAAATACATTTTTTTCAAAGAGGCAAGTGTAACAAAAGTAAAAAAAAGCATATCAAAAAGTGAACTGAGAAGGGATATTTTATTGTATAAATATGTGTATTTTATTTCAACAAAAATTCAAACATTAGTCATTTCCTATGCACATCTATATGGTAGTCAAGCCAATCAACAATTTTAAGGATTTCCCACTATTTATGCCACATTATTTAACTGTATGTCTCACATAATTCCAACATTATACACAGATGGTAATAACACACACACATATATATATGTATACGTATACATATATATGTATAAATTTTCAGTATACAGAGTATTTTCGTATGTATTAAACTTTTTAAATGATTTCATGAGATGATCAGACTG
Organism: Chrysochloris asiatica; assembly: GCF_000296735.1. Taxonomy (NCBI): domain Eukaryota; kingdom Metazoa; phylum Chordata; class Mammalia; order Afrosoricida; family Chrysochloridae; genus Chrysochloris; species Chrysochloris asiatica. The sequence continues at coordinate 8,755,231 of NW_006408538.1, read as the reverse complement.
AAATTATCCTGCCCAATTCAAAGATGATACTTGGAAAGGGTAAATAGTGCTTGTAAGTGGCAAATCATCCCAAGGATAAAGCAAATTAGCAAGGATATCTAGATTCTTGATGCTGACAGCATCAATTCTGACAGAAACAGAGAACAGTTATGGGATGATGGTGGTGGTGTGATGTCGGGTTGGTTCTGACTCTTAAAAGACTCTGTTTCCAAGGTTATAAATCTTTATTCAAGCCTCACCTTTCTCCCATGGTGTAGCTGGCGGATTCTAACTGCTGAGCTTGTGATTAGCATTCCAGTTAATAACCACCAGATTCCTGGTGTGACACTGTGGACTAGTGGGCTGGACTGAAACGTCAGTTTGAACTGAAAGATTCGTGGTTCAAATTCATTAGCTGCTACTCAGAAACCCTACACTGAGTCACTATTGGTCGGAACCAACTTGACAGCACTTAACAACTATAGCAGCAAGTCACCATAGCTCCTTCTTGTGGGATGGAATAGTAGAAAAATTAAAGTACAGTAATGAAAGGAAATGTTATGGGTTAGCAAAACTTTGTTTATAGAGAAGATTCAGATATGTATACTTTGATGAACATTTTGTCATAGTGAATAATTTCAGGTTCCAAAATATCTAGTTCATTTTTGTTAACCCTGTGTGATTCTGTAGGATAAGCACTTGACTACTAACATCAAGGTCAGATGTTCAATCCCACCAGAAGCTCATTGAAAAATCTATACAGGGTCACTTTGAGTTGGAACTAATTCAGTGACACTTAACAACAGCAACATAAAAATTTAGTTCTCAATCAAGATTGAAATATAAGTCTCTGTCATTCTTTTTTTCCATATTTCTTTTCTATTAAGTCGCCAGAATTCCAGGTCCTATTTATACAGTGTCAATTCTGCACCTTAGTGCTTATTAGGAACCTTCCTTTAACCTTTAAAGACAATTTAAAAATCTCTCGCTCTATTACATAATGAAAACACTTGATTTTGTTCATGTGGAACCTATATATAGACCAATATATAGTCGTTCAAACAGAACAAAGGGAGTGACTGGTGAGTTTGTACTTCCAATCTTAAAGTTCAAATTAACCTTGCAGTCCAATGCATTACCCTGCAATACCACATCAGGATCCTCTTTCAATTCCTTATATATTAGTGCCTGTACTCCTACTCTTTCTCCCATACCCATTCAGCTTTTGTATCTGTACATGTATCTACCTACAGAACACTGGTGTTCCAAGGTTGTGTAGTAGTAATAGTAGTCAAGTGCCGTCAAGTCGATTGCAACCCTGTATAGGGTTTCCAAAGAGCAGCTGGTGAGCCTGAACTGCTGACCTTGCAGTTCAAACGGCTTTGCAGTCTGGCACATTAACCCACAGCGCCAATAACATCATTTTCCTCTATTCCTTTTATCCGTTGTATAACTTCCTGTATGTTCATCTGTCTTTATTATTCTTCTGCCAATCTCCCTCTTTTTGTATATTGCTCTCTGAATCATTTGAATTAACTTGTCTACCCTCTAGCAAGTGAATTACTCTTCCTTCTCTCCCACCCTTCGTAAGCATCAAATAATAGTTCTTTTAACTTAAGAACATTTTCTTGCGTTTTCACAAAAGTGATCTTACACAATATTTATCCTTTCGTGATTGACTGATTTCCCTCAGCATAATGGTCACTATGGGTTGGAACCAACTCGACGGCACTTAACAACAACAATAACAATGGTCCTCTAGGTTCATCCATGCTATGAGGAGATTGACAGATTTGTCATTATTCTCCAACACTGCGTAGTATTCCTTTGTGTGTATATATCAGCTTGTTTATCCAGTTTTCCTTTGCTGGGAATTTAGGCTGTCTTCATTTTTTGTTTTTGCCATTATGAGTAGTGCTGCAATGAACACTATATCCTTGTTCTTCATTCTTGCATATGTATACCAAGTAAAGGGATTGAGGGACTGCTTAGTCACAGTATTTCTAATTTCAACTTTCTGAGAAAATGCTACACCATTTTCCACTGTGACTGACCCATTTTACAGACCCACCATTAATGTAGGAGGGCCTCATCTCTCCACACCCTTGCTAGTATTTGTAGTTTTCTGGTTTTTTGAACTTTGTTATTAATGCTGGGATAAGATAATATCTCATTGCTGTTTTGATTTGCATCTCTCTAAGTGGTGTCCTGATGCGGCACTGTATGATAAGTCCTGGACTGCCAACTGCATTGTTGATAGTTCAAGGCCACAAGCAGCTCGGAAACCCTATACAGGGTGGCTACAAATCAAAAATCAATTTCATGGCATTTAACAACAATAACAGTGGTTAATGATTATGACCATTTCTTCATATGTCTGCTGGTTGCCTTAATGTCTTCCTTAGTGAGGTATCTGTTATGTCCTCTGCTCATTTTTTAAATTGGGTTTTCTTTTTCGTGTAGACCTGTAATTTTCTATAAATTGTAGCAATTAATCCATTGTCTAATATGTCACTGAAGCTTTTTTCCCCCAGTCTTTGTGTTCTCTTTGTACTCTATTAGTGAAATTTTTGGTGCACTTTAAGTGTCTAAAGGTCTCGGTCATCTATTTGATCTTCTACTGAGTGTGTGTTTTTAGTTACATTTGACAATGTAGTTATGCCATGTATTAGAATCGCTCAATTCATCCTTGTGTTTTCATTAATATTTATAGTTCTAGATTTCACATTTAGGTCTTTAATATATGTTGAGTGTGTTTTTGTATATAGTGTGATATTTGGATCTTGTTTCATACTTCTGCAAATGGATTTCCAGCCACCACCATTTGTTGAGGAGTCTATCTCCTCCTCATTTAATGTGTTTTGACCCTTTGTCAAAGGTCACCTGATTGTATGTGGAAGTATTAACTTTGTGAATCACAATTCTATTCCATTGATCTGTGTATCCTTTGTTGTCCCAGTACCAGGCTGTTTTGTATACTGTAGCTGTGTAGTAAATTTTGAGATCAGGGAGCGAGAGGCCTACAACTTTGTTCTTCTTAAGCAAGACTTTGCTTATCTGAGGTCTCTTTCCTTTCCATATAAATTTAGTGATCATTTTTTCCATTTCTTTAAAGAATAATATTGGGATAGCATTGTTTTATAGATTGCTTTGAGTAGTGTTTTCATTTTCACAATGTTAATTCTTCCTATACATGAACTTGAGCATTTATTTTTATAGCAGGTGCAGTTCGTGTGCTCTAGAAAGCAGAAAGGGCCAATATAAGGAATTTATCAAGATTTTCACTTATTTTAAAGAAGTAGAAATTTAAGCTTCCAATTCAACCAGAAGAAACTTATTTCATGGAGTTATGGAATTCAATATAGAAATATTAAATCAGAAATTAGGTAACTGTTAGTCATGAAATTTGTAGAAATAAGTTCCACAGTTGACTGAATGCAGATTAATTTGCCATGAAGTTCCCATCCAACTATTAGTTTCTATGAAAGTAAATTTCCAAGACATTGAGAATGATAAAAAATATGATTTATGTCCATTGTGATTAGCTAATTTTTATTCATTTATTAATTTAATTTAGCTTTACCCATTAATATTATTATGTATGCTCCATAGTAGGGTGCTCTGGTAGTGTAGTGGTTACGAATCGGGCTGTGAATAGCAAGGTCAGCTGTTTGAAACTACCAGCTGTTCGGCAGGAAAAAGATGAGGCTTTCTGCTCCCATAAAGATTTACAAGCCTCGGAAACCCTGTACAGGGTCGCTATGAGTCGGAACCGACTCCATGGCACATAACAACAAAATGCACCATAGTACTTTTTGGAGTCCTGGTGTGGCACTGGGTTGCTATCCAGTTGGTGATTCAAATCCATGTTGGAAACCCTATGTTAGAACTAACTCAATGGTGCTTAACTACTTAACAACATAGTAGTTATTGGACAAAAACATTAGCTCATTTAGAAATACTTTAAAGGAGAAATATGGTTCAGACATTTATAATTCTAACTTTTGAATGTTAAATTATATATCTTTTTTGTTACCTAGATTTAATTATTGATACTGTAGGCCTTCTCCTGTCAACTCTAAAGTCAACTCAGACATTAGTTATTTTTTCATTTAAGTAATACACTCCCTGCTGCTCCTAGTCAAATATTTTATCATATTCTCCAGTATATTATCTTCTTACCACTATTACCACTTGAATCTAGATTACTATTTATTTATTTACATGTTTATTTGTTTCTTTATTAGCATCCCTGTAAAATATTTTTAGTTTCATGAACACCCATATCTAGTAGAAATTCTGGTCTTTAGTAAACTGAACAATAATTATATTTAATGAATAAGTGGATGATTGAGCGAACTGCTTTCCTACTTTGCATCCATGACACGTAAGCTATAATAGAAATGACATAGTTTGACTACAAACCTGTACATTGCTGTGCTATTTCCAGTTAGTCATTCTGTGTTATAGAGGGCAGAGTCTATAACTTATTTATATTTCTATCCATCACATTGCCAAGGGAAGTGCCACACACTTAGCAGGAATCAATAATCATTTGTTACTTCCTTTATGGAGGAATCAATATTTCCTAAAGAGTCTTAATAAACTAGAATCTTTCACGATTAAATATAGGAGAATGAATGGCTCTTTTGTTGTTGTTTTGCTTTGTTTTTGTCTCTTTAAAAGTGAGTAAAGGTATTGAGAACCTGGGAGAATATAAACAAGACAGGAGTCAAAAGTACTAAGTTTGACTGAATCCTTGCTCTGTTCTTTCTGATTCTATGAATTTGCTCAAGGCACACTTGTTAATGGTGATGATAATCCCTGTCATTCTTATAGTGTAGGTTTGTTAGGCACAGGAAAATGAAATTATGTGTGAAAAAGTGCAGTTTGGTTTATGAAATGTTATACAATTGAAAACTTCTATTGTGGATAATCATTAAAATGATGATAAGACTCAAGATCAGTTTAATCCATGGGCAAGACTAACAAGTGTCTCCAGTTTTAACAAGCAGGGAAGCAGGGAGAAAAATAGTACAGAAAGAAGGAAATCAGAAAATGAGGCAGGAACAAACAAGAAAGACAATATTAACTATCAGGGTAAATCAAAAAGTAATGCTTCTGGAGTTCGAATTCATACATACATGGGTTTATTCCAAACAAACTGTGTTTAAACGTATTCTGTGATCAGTGGATGACTGTAGACATCATAGTAACACACTTATCTAAGTCTCATTATTCTGTCTTCAAAAAAAAAAAATCCATTCAGAACAAAAAAAAGTCCTTTCATAGGAAATCTGCTGAGACAGCTAATTCAAGACAGCAAGATCAGTTCAGAAGGTTATGTGATTATTTTTTGAATCCCAAATGGATAATGTTGATCGATGATCATGAGGGCTATTTAGGAAGAAGTTTTAAGAATACTGTAAAGTACATTGGTGAGACAAAGGCTAGTAAAATTGTGCCAAGGATTCCCCCCACCCCCCATTATGACAATGTACTTGTTCATTCTTCAAGGGTATCAAGGGCTGTTCTCTGGGTGTTTTGTTGGGCAACCTTACCCCATTTACACTAGAGTTCTCAACTTGCCCCTTCTGACTTATTTTTGTCCTCCAAACTCAGAAAACATTAAAAATGAACATGATTTGAGACTCTCAAGGATGTCGAAGCTGCCGTTTTGATGAGGGGTAAATAGAAAAGAACAGAGTTCTTCTGGGAACAGAGACGGGTAACACTGCCTTGAGAAATGGGTAGACTAAGGTGGGGAGTATGTCGAGAAATAATAGTTTCACATGTTGATATTTTTCTTAATAGAGGTATCTATGATTTTGTAGCAATTCTTTTTGACTTATCCTCATGTACAGGGGAGAACTGTAAGGGGGAGTATCAGGCCAAAAATGAATTTGAGAGAAAGGAGAGTATGTGGCCAAGAAAGAATTTGAGAGAAGGGGAGTAGAACTAGCGAGAAATAATTGTATCTGGTTCAGATTTTTGAGTGTTATTCATTGTCACCAGAAGTCGGCTAAGATTCCTAGAATGAACCTTTATATATTTCAAAGCTGTTTATAGGTGTGCTCAGGGATGAAGATGGGATACGTGTTTCAGTTAACACAAGAGTAGTCAAGAGAAGAGATCAAATACTAGGGACAGATTGATGTACTTTTTTTTATTGTTACAGTAGTAATTGTAGCAAGAACATATGCTTATGCTTACTAAGAAACTCTTCTCACATGGTTGATCCTCAAATGGTTGATACAGGATTTCTTTTCTACTAGCCAGCCTTTTACGACATTGGGGTATGGTTTTCAGAATCTTCAGTATAAACAATGGTGTGGATGACTTGAGTGACCCTTCCTTTTTGCTCAACTTGGTTTAATTGAAACCTCTGCTGTTCCATGGAGCCTGGTTTTGCACACTTTGCTTGCAGTTAGTCACTGTGTACAGAGCTTAATGATGGGACATAACCTTTGAAAATAAAATTAAATCATTAATCTCACTTCTGGTGATGCTTGGGAATCATCTGAGTGTGTGGAAGTCTGATTGCCATGTAGGACACCCAAGCTCAGCTCTCAGTAGACAGTGTTACCTACAGTTTCCGGTCCTTCAAATAGCTGCTGTGT
>NW_006408538.1:8729755-8747712 GCF_000296735.1 Chrysochloris asiatica | reverse complement strand
TATCACAAGAGACCTATCCACATTTCATTTCATCAGCTCCACCTAGATAGATTGGATACTACTCAGTGGAGATTCTACCTTCCTCCACACCCTCTGGATCTAGGTTCCCTCTTGAAAGCTTGTAAGCCAATCACTTCTTGCCTTTGTAGCACCCCCACCCCCCCATTTTGGGTAGCCAATGTCCAAGTTGCCCATCCCTGTGTACTCTGTGTGTGGAGGGGGTGGGAATGATACTTGCTGTAAATTTTGTTCCCTCTTTTGAGCTGCTGCATCCATAGGTGTAGGTCAAGCTCCTCAAATTGTATCAGATTACTCTTTTTTTCCTCTTCTTTCTTCTTCTAGTTGAGCTCTCATCATCTAGTCATTGAAGCCAGGTCAAGTGGGGATTATCTGCAAGTGTGGGTGTTCTTGTGCATATGCCTTCTCTTCTTATCAGTTGGACAGTTCACTCTCCACTCTAGTCCTCTGTGACTATGTCACTGACTCTGGGCCCAAGAGTCCCTAGGTCTTGCCACACTGCTGGCCAACCAGGACACCACCCGGCTTCATAGGAGTCTATTGAACATTGTAGGGCTTAGCTCGTCACTTCATTGCTGTTTTTCCCTCAGTCTCTCTTTTTTTTTTATATCTTCTAGTAATCTTTTTCTTAGCAATGCCTAATATTTAGAGGCAATAATAAAAAAAATAAGTTAAATATTAAATTCATTTTCAGTTCACATAAAGAAAATGATCCATGTACTTTTTCAGATACCTATTTCTGGAAAACTAGAATAAGCAAAAGAGCCCTGGTTTTGTAGTGTGTTACAAATTGGACTACTAACAACAAGATCAGCAGTTTGAATCGACCATTTACTCTGCAGGAGAAAGATGAGACTTTCTGCTCCCCAAAAGATGTATAACCTCAGAAACACTATACAGGATCACTATGGTTCAGAACCAACTCACCAGTACATAATGCCACCACCACCATAATAAGCAAGCCCAGGACTGGTCTCCCCACTGATTTTCCTTTCTCTGGGTGACCCATGTAAGAATCACCCATGGGTTCTACCCCAAGAAATGTGGAATCTTATTTCACAGCTAAAGCATGTGTATGTGTAATTAAAAGGTTGGAGCTAGAAGCATTCTAAAAGGAAGTTAAGAAGTGATGGTAAGAATATTAAAACGAATCAAAATGTCCTGCTATGAGCCAACAGGATAAGATTTCTAGAGGGGAAATGTACTTGAGCTATGACTTCAAATAATAATCTTGAAAGTAGAATCCTTTAATCCTTCTATTGGATATTGGAAATAATGTATTGAAATCCGACTTACATTACCAAGCATAAGAACTGTGCTTTTGCCAATATCTAATATGTGGACTGCCATTGCCACTCTTCTTTGTGCGTATTGCAGGCCAGACAACTTTATAGGCAGCAGTGGTTGATGGGATGAGGTCACTTTTTTAGTAGCTATCAATGTATCCCAGTAAAATATTACCTGACTAGCTTGATGGTCAAATACAGACTAGTGGAACCCCTAGGACTGTGGCCCTTAGTTACCTTTCAGGTCTGCAATGGAACTTATCCCGTGACTCAATTTCCAGGCAATAATAGACAGCTCTTTGGATCAGCACCTGTGACTACAAAGTCAGCAGTTCAAACCCACTGATTCAAACTCATAGTGACCCTGTATAGCAGGGCTGTGGAATGTCTGACCCACAGGCCATATTAAGCCCACAGAATCATTTGGTCAGGCCTTGTCAAGGCAACCAAGATTTCTGTCATCACATTAAGTTTGAGTTAATTAAATGTTTGGCAAATATAGCAGGCTAATTTTTGAAGAGGATAATTTTGATGAACTTTCAGTTTAAACTGACCTTGAGGTCCAGTGCACTATCCTGCAGGGCCATGTGAGGACTCCAGCCTAAAGGAAGCAGTAACACTGGGGAGTTCTACATACCTTAGAAAATGCAGCTGTTTAAGATCAAAAGGAAAGCATTTGTCCAAGGACAGAGTTCAGAAGGGTTCTGAAAGAAAGGCAAATGGAATTAAGAAACACAGAGAGGAAGTAGAATACGATCTATTTCACTGTGGAAACTGCAGTCAATGGAATGAAAAAAACTGCAAATGAATTGGTAAATAAAAAAATGGATCTACTCTGTAAACTTCCATCCAACTCATAATAAAAATAAAGTTGTTACCTTTATTACATAGTTTTAAAAGCTAATCCTCATAAACTGAGACATACTGCTTTACATTTTTCATAAAAGAAAGCATGGGTCCAATATCCTTTTAAGAGCCACCCACGCAAAGAGAAACATGTCAGAGTGAACAATTTACCATATTTTTAAGAGGCAAAATTGGTCAGTTATAATACAAAACAATTCAAGATCTAGTCAAAATTGACAAAAACTGGGTGTTTTAGGTTGGTTTCCTGGAGAAGCAAGAACAGCAAAGCTTATCTGTGTGTATCTATAAAGGGACGCTCCTATGATGGAAGTAGTCACACAGTTGTAAAGGTGGGCAAGTCCTAAGTCCATGGTAGAGATGAACCAAGACTGGCAGGACTGATGGCATGCAGACAGGTCAGACAGGTAAGAGGACAGGCAGGTTGGACAGGTAAGAAGGTAGCTTGCTGTTGACTTTCAGAATGGGCAAGCATTAGAGCAGGTCACTGGCTCAAGTTCAAAGAAGTGGAGGTGGGATGAGGAGTTAGATGCAGGAGTCAGCCCCATCAGTAAAAGCAAGCAAGCCTTGGCCAAGTGTGCAATATACTGAAAGCAGGTCACATCCATGGGGAAACTTTCTTTCAACTAATTGGTTTCTCACAGAAAATTTCATCTTGGAGTTGATTATGTTAGATCTCATCATGAGGGAAGTGCTTTTTAACTGCCAAATCACTGAGAATCCTGGCATAATCAAGTTGATATAAAACCTTAACTATTACACAGGGCCAGTAAGGTTTATTATTAATACATGGCTTAAAATGAGTATTTTCATCCTCCAATACTAATAGTAGTAGCATAGTGGTTACGAATTGGGTTGCGAACCTAAAGGTCAGCAGTTTGAAACTACCAGCTGCTTCATGGGAGAAAGATGAGGCTTTCTACTCCTGTCAAGATTTACAGCCTTGGAAACCCTGTACAGGATCGCTATGGGTCGGAATCGACTCAACGGCACTTAATGACAACAACAACAACAATACTAATAGGGTCACTATTAGTTGGTAAGGAGCTCTGGAAGCATAGTGGTTACAAATGGGCTGTGAACCTCATGATCAGCAGTTCAAAACTACCAGCTGTTCCGCGGGAGAAAGATGAGGCATTCTGTTCCCATAAAGATTTACAGGCTTGGAAACCTGGTACAGGGTCGCTTCGAGTTGGAACCGACTCCATAGCACACAGCCAGCCACCATTAGTTGGTACCAACAAGATGGTACTTAACAATAATCCTTATAGTTTACCACTTATCTGTCACTTTCTTGTACTGTGGTGGCTTGTGTGTTGCTATGGTAATAGAAGCTATTCCAATGGTATTTTAAATGCAAGCAGGTCACCCATTGTTGACAGGTTTCATTGGAGCATCCAGAATAAGGCAGACTAGGAAGAAGGAGTGGCAGACAACTTCTGCATGGTTAGCTACTGAAAACCTTAGGAATAGCAGAACATTGTCAGATGTAGTGATGGAAGATGAACCCTTCAGATTAGAAGACACTCAAAATACAACTGAGGAAGAACTGCCTCCTCAAAGTAGTTGTTGTCTGTCGTTAGTTGATATCGAGTTAGTACCAACTCATAGCAACCCTATGCACAACAGAACGAAACACTGCCCAGTCCTGGGCCAACCTCACAATTGTTGCCATGCATAAGCCCATTAATGTTGCCATTTTGCCAACCCATCTCGCAGGGAGTCTTCCTCTTTTTCTCTGACCCTCCACTTTACCAAACATGATTTCCTTCACCAGTGACTGGTGCCTCCTGACAATATGTTCGAAGTATGAGAGATGAAGTCTGGCCATCCTGGCCTCCAACGAACACTTTAGCTACACTTCTTCCAACACACTCTTCTTTTGGCATCCCATAGTAATTTTAATATTCTCCTCCAACACCATAACTCAAATGCATCAATTCTTCTATGGTCTTCCTTATTTATTGTCCAACTCTCACATGCATATGAGGTTATTGAAAATATCATGGTTTGTGTCAGGCACACCTTAGTCTTCAAGCTGACATCTTTGCTCTGTAACACTTTTAAAAGATCATGTGCAACAGATTTGTCTAATGCAATGCATCATTTGATTTCTTGACTGTTACTTCCTTGAGTGTTGATGGTTGATCCAAGAAAAATGAAGTCCTTGACAACTTCAATCTTTTCTCCATTGATAAGAATGTTGTTTATTGGTCCAGTGGTGAGGATTTTTGTTTTCTTTACATTGAGATGTAATCCATACCGAAGGCTGTGCTCTTTGATATTCATCAGTAAATATTTTAAGTCCTCTCCACTTTCAGCAAGCAAGGTTGTATCATCTGCATATTGCAGGTTGTTAATGAGTCTTCCTCCGTTCCTGCTGCCACGTTTTGTATCACATAACCCAGCTTCTAGGATTATTTGTTCAGTATACAGGTTGAATAAGGATGGTGAAAGAATACAACCCGGTCTCACACCTTTTCTAATTTTAAGCCATTCATTGTTCCCATGTTCTGTTCGAACAACTGTTTTTTGGTCCATGTACAGATTCCTCATGAGCACAATTAAGTATTTTGATTTACAATATTGCCATAGCTTGTCATAATCCACACAATAGAAAGCCTTTGTGTAGGCAAGAAAGAACAGGTACACATTGTTATGATATTCTCTGTTTTCAGCCAAGATCCATCTGACATCAGCAATGATATCCCTCATTCCACGTCCTCTTCTGAATCTAGCTGTAACCTCTGGAAGTTCTCTATCAATGTATGCTTGCAGTCATTTCTGTATTACCTTTAGTAAAACCTTACTCGCATGGGATATCAAAGAGACTGTCCTATGATTTCCACATCCCATTGGGTCATTTCTTGAAATGGGCACAAATGTTGATCTCTTACAATAAATTGGCCAGAAAGTTGTCCTCTAAACTTCTTAGCATAGATGAGTGAGTGCCTCCAATGCCACCTCACTTTATTGAAAGATTTAAATTTTCATTCCATCTATTCCTGTGCCTTGTCCTTTGCCAATTCCTTCAACGCACTTTGAACTTCTTCCTTCAGTATCATTTACTCTTGATCATATGCTATCTTTTGAAATGGTTGAACATTGATCATTTCCTTTCAGTACAGGGACTCTGTGTATTCCTTCCATTATCATTAATGCCTTCTGCATCATTCAATAATTTGTGTATAGAATCCTTCAATAACGACAGTCAAGGCTTGAATTTTTGCTTCAGTTTCCTCAGCTGGAGAAAAAGAAGAGTTGACCCCTCAAAGTAGAGTTGACCCTAATGATGTAAATGGAGCAAAGCTTTCTGGATCCTAATTTTTTATGAATCATAACTCAAAATGAGACTAAACAGCTGCAAACATCCATTAATAATCAGAACATGGAATACACAAAGTATGAACCTAGGAATACTAGACGGCATGAAAAATTTAATGGAACACATAAACATTGATATCCTAAGCATTAATGAACTGAAATGGACCATTTTAAATCAGAAAATCACATGTTTGCTATGCTGTGAATGACAAATTGAAGAGGAACAGGGTGACATTCATAGTCAAAAAGACCATTTCAAGATCCACTGACGTACAATGCTTCCTGTGATAGGATAATATCTGTATGCGTACATGAAAGAATAGTTAATACCACTATCATTAAAATGTATGCAACAATGACTTAAGCCAGTTATGATGAAACTGAAGAATTCTACCAACTATTTCAATGTGAAATTTATTAAAAATACAACCAAGATTCATTGATAATTACTGGTGACTGGAATGTGAAACTTGGAAAACAAAAGAAAGTATCAGTAGTTGGAAAATACGGCCTTGGTGATAGAAATTAAGCAGGTGATCACAAGGTGAAATTTTTTTAAGACCCTTGCAAATACCATTTTTCAACAACTTTGAAAGGGACTATATACCTTGGCTTCACAAGATGGAATACTCAGGAATCAAACTGATTAAATTTGTGGAAAGAAACTATAGAGAAGCTCAGTATCATCAGTCAAAATATGGCCAAAGCCCAACTCTGGAAAAGAACATCAATTTCTCATATGCAAGTTCAGACTGACACTGAAGAAACTTTAAACAATTTGGTGAGATCCAAAATATGACCTTGAATATATTCCACTTGAATTTAGAGACCATCTCAAGAAGAGATATGATACATTGGACAACAATGTTCATAGCAACACTATTTACAATAGCAAAAAGATGGAGAGAGCCTAAGTGCCCATCAATTGAAGAATGGATCAACAAACTGGGGTACATACACACAATGGAATAATGTGCTACCTTGAAGAACAACAAGGAAGCTGCAAGTCACCGCATAACATGGATGAACCTTGAAGACATTATGCTGAGTGAAATTAGTCACAAAAGGAGAAATACTGCATAGGACTATTATTGTAAAAGATTAAGAAAAAGAACCCACCCTAAAAGGGGGGAAAAAACCATTGAATATATATTTGCTGATCATCGGGATGTATGGGATGAGAAGAGGGGTGAGAGGGAGGGGAAGATTGAGCACGGGGTAAGAAATAGACACAGGATAGATAGCTTGGGTGTGTGTGTGGGGGGGGGTGTGGAGGTGGCAATACACAAGGAAGGGGAAGTGAATGGAAGAACAAGGCTGATGGGAGAACCATTAGGCAGGTTCACATGGGCTAAGGGGGACAGAGGTAAATATGATATATGCACAACCTTGGAACAACAGGGCTCCGGGATACAGGGATTGAGGCATGGTTTAAAGGGGTAAAAGAGGGGAATAGTGTTAAGATGCTTGGCTGTCTTTTGAATCTTGGTTTCCCTAGCCTATCATAGTAAAATAGACATTTGAGGTGGGGAGAAAGGAAAAGCCAGAAAGCTTGTAAGTCCGTCTTTAGCCTATAACTGATTGGAATACCTTAAAGGGAGCTAGAAGTTGCCCAGTGAGAGAGGCTTCCTGTGGAACTTTACATTGCACAAGACCATAGGTGGAATCCAGTACCCCATCCAGAACTGACTGAGGTAGGAAACTTCTACTGGAAAGGATGAGTAGACCAGCCTGGCGTGGCTAGAAGAACAGAATATACTTCGTGAAAGAAAGACTAGCAGGAAAAGTCCAAAAAAAATAACGGCAGTCTGATTAATTACTACAAGAACAAGTAAGCTGTTCACCCGGGAGCCATCAAGGCAAATGGTCGGGTCCCCTCAGAGTAGGCTCCCTTCCAAGACTGAGACTCAAGGGAAATACATGAGCAGGCATGTGGTCTGGCTGTTGACCACATTGGTCACTTATAAGGGAAGAGGAGGAAAAAACAGCAATGAAGTTGAAAGCTAAGCCTGACCACATTCAATAGACCCCCGTGAGCCCAGGTGGAGACCTGAATGGCCAGCAGTATGGCAAGACCCGGGGACTCCTGGGCCCAGAGGCAGTGACATGGCCACAGAGGACTAGAGTGGAGAGTGAAGTGTCCAGATGATATGAAGTGAGGGGAGATGCACAAGAACACCCATACTTGCAGATAGTACTCACTTGACCTGGCTTCGATGGCTGGATAATCAGAACTCGACTAGAAGAAGAAAGAAGAGGGGGAAAAGGAGTAACCCACTACAATTTGATGAACTTTACCTATAATTATGGATGTAGTAGCTCAAAAAAGGGAACAGATCTTTACAGGGAGCATCACTCCCACCCTCTCAGTACACAAGGTTGACAGGGATGAGCAACTTAGACATTGGCTACCCAAAATGCGGGGAACTATAAAGGCAAGAAGTGACTGGCTTACAAGCTTTCAAGAGGGAGCCTTGTTACAGACAGAATGGAGGAAGGTAGAACCACCACTGAATGATTTCCAGTCCATTGGGACTGGGCTGGCAAAGGAAATAGGGATAAGACTCTTGTGGTACAATAGTGAATAAAAATTGCCATCAAAACTGACTGTGAGGCTAGGAAATATAGAGGTAGATGTTTTTTTACAAAAGGAGGAAAGTGACTGATGTTGCTGCCCAGGAGCAGAAGTCCCTGGGACCACTGGTGAGAAGAACGGAGAGCAGGACTCTACCCAGAGAGGCAGTGATGCCAGAGATGGAGACAGAGATGATGACATGGACAGATGGAGTGGTTGGGGACACTGGACTCAGGGAGTGAGAAGGGCTGTGTGCTGGTGGCCAGGGAGGGGGGGCGTGGGGCAGGGGGTGGGCCTGTGTGGTGTACCCTTTTGGGTAATTTGATGATATATGGACAAGATTGTAATTGTAGTAAAACGAAATACGATAGGATGAGTGTAAAGCTGATGTTCTCCCATGTAATTCTCACAATAAAAACTTTTTTTAAAAAAAAGAGAGAGTTGTGCATGCAAAAATAATTTTGCTGAGCTTTCCAAAACAAGGTAAAGTAGTATGCTTTTGAAAATAAAAAGATGAGTTTATGGGAGAAAAAAAAAGATGGCATGAATACACAGTCACTGTACCAAGAAGAACTGGTTTATGTACAACCATCTGAAAAGGTAGCATGTGATCACATGAACGTATGCCCTAAATCTTCTGATGATTAGGGTGAAACAAGTGTCATTTCATTCTAAGCTGAATACAACAAATTGAACAAGCTGAATTTTAGTTTACCCCAGATCAACCTACTTGCCTAAAACTGTGATGTTTTGATTTTGTAAAGTACCAAGAGGGGATGCCTTTGGGATGCCAGTTCTTTGCATGAGCATATTAGCTTTCTTGGAGCAGATCCCATGAAACAGTCACAATCTAAATTACTTCACCCTTCTGATGGAATATTTCATCTTTTTCCAATTGGAAACAAGAAAAAAAAAAGTTACTCAGCACCAGAGTATAAGACTCCCAGTTGAATTCTCAGCTTCCTTCTGAAAGGTTCAAAGTGATCTGAGTTTACGCAGAGTGACCATCCTATTATTGGACCATTGGTTTTCTCATTTCTTATCCTTTCCTTCATAAATAACCTCACTTAATTGGAGTTTCAGTGTCTCATATTTCAAGGAACAGTTTCAAAAAGGAATTATTGGTGCCTGGAGAGCAGGTCTAGGTAGGAGAGTTGTTGTTAAGTGCCATTGAGTCAGTTCCAAATGATAGTGATTCTGTATAGGGCTTCAGAGGAGCCACTGGTGAGTTTGTACTGCCTACCTTGTGGTTCAAACTGATCTTATGGTCTAGTGCTTATCCTTCATTGCCACACTAAGGACTTTAGGTAGGTGTTAAAGGCAGACTTTTGGGTGAGTTTCAGTATATCCATACACCATCATTAATGTTTCCAAAGGAATTTCAGAAAAACTTTCTGGAAAAAAAAATTTTTCAGAAAAAAAAAAAAAAACAAAAACCAGCAGACCTTGAATGAATACAAGTACTGTAGAAAAATACATTATGAATTATTTTAAGCAAAATTTTACTTGTATGTGATATTTATGATATCGTTTGATGACTTCTGCATTCTGTTGGGTCAGGTTTCTTTGGAAAGGGCGTAGATACGGATCTCTTCCAGTCCATTGGTCTGGTAACGCTTTGCCTAATTTCTCGACATAGACAAGTAGTCCCTCTAGCACCACTTCAGTTTGTTGAAACATTTCAAGTAGTATTCTGTCAATTCCTGGAGCCTTGGTTTTTGCCATTGCCTTCAATGCAGTTTGGATGAGCAATTATTTTTAGAGTTGTTGTTGTTATTGTTATGTGCCATGGAGTCATTTCCGACTCATAGCGACTCTACACAGGGTTTCCGAGGCTGTAAATCTTTACGGGAGCAGACCGCCTCATCTTTCTTCCGTGGACCGCTGGTAGTTTCGAACTGCTGACCTTGCGGTTTGCAGGCCGATTCGTAACCACTACGCTACCAGAGCACAGAGACTCTCTATATTCCTTTCATCTTCTTTTGATGCTTCCTGGGTCAGTCAATATTTTGCCCAGTGAATCCTGTAATTTTACCATTTGACGCTTGGATTTTTTTTTTTTTTTTCTTTCAGTTCTTTCAGTCTGAAAAATGCGGCTGTATTCTGTCCTCTTGGTTTTCTAACTCCAAGTCTTTTCACGTTTTATTATAATGCTTAATGTTATCTTCTTGAGCTGCCATTTGAAATTTTCTGCTCAACTCTTTTTCTTCATTATTTATTCAGTTGCTTTAGTTTCTCTGTGTTAAATAATAAGTTTCAGAGTCAATTATGACATCCATTTTGGTCTTTTATTTCTTTCCTGTCTTTTTAATGACCTCTTCCTTTCTTCATGTATGATAGTCTTGATGTCATCCTATAATTCTTCTAGCTTTCAGTTTTTAGTGTCTAATGCATCAAATCTTCAGATGGTCTCTAAATTCATACTGGGCATGCTCAAAGTTGTATTTTGAATCCCGTGGGCTTATTTTAAATTGTTTCCAACTTCATCCTGAACTTGCATATTAACAATTGAAGGTGAGTTTCACAGTCAGATGCAACTCTTGTTTTAGTTGATGGTATTTAGCTTCTCCAAACTTGATTTCTGTGCATTCCATCACATTTACAATTTAAATCACAGTGGGGTAAACCAGAGAAAACCAGAGTTTTGGTTCTGATGAGATCAATGTATATGGCCACATTTTATGTTGTTGACAAAAGGTATTTGTTGAGCAGAAGTCATTGGTCTTGCTAAACTCCATCATGTGATCACCAACGTTGTTTCTATCACCAAAGAATTGTTTTCCAACTACTGATTCCTCCTCTTTGTTTCCAACTTTTGCACTCTAATCCCTAGTAATTATCAATGCATCTTGATTGCGTGTTTGCTCAATTTCAGACAGAAGACAAGTTGGTAGAGTTCTTCAGTTTCATCATCTTTAGCATTGTGGTTGGTGGGTAAATTTGAATAATAGTGGTATTAACTTGTATTCCTTATAGACATACGGATAGTATCTTATTAAAGAGAGCATTATACTTCCAGATAGATCTTCAGATATTGTTTGAATGAGAATGTGATACCATTCATCTTCAATTTGTTATTATCAGCTTATGATTTTTCAATTCTAAATGGCCAGTTCCTGTCCATTTTATTCAAGGCTGTCAGTTTTTAGGCATTCCATTTCATTTTTGTTGACTTCCAGTTTTCCTAGTGTCATATTTTGTATATTTCATGCTCTGACTATTGAAGAATGTTTGCAGGTGTTTTTTCTCATTTTCAGTTATGAGACATTTAAGTATTAAGCATGAGAGTGGAGGGAAGTAAAAATTAAGCGTACTTGTGAACTAAAGTTCAGTATATCACTCAAAATTTTAAATCATACCTTTAGCTTTAAAAAAAATCAGCCTTAGGTCACTACATAATACCATAATTTAATGCTGTTGTTACGTGCCATTGAGTTGATTCCAACTCATAACGACCATGTATAAGGTTTCCAAGGAGTGATTAGTGTGGTTGAACCACAACTTGCAGTTCAAACCAACTTTTTGGTCCAGTGCATTAGCCCATAGCACCACACAAGGACTCCATGGATAGTAGCAATAATGACATATTAGGATGAAGATTAGCTACATAAAACAGTTTATTGCAAGTTACTCTCAATCTGAATAAACCTATTAAAATGGTAGGTTTTACAGTGTTCTAAAATGTAATAAACTGTAGCTGTCCCAGACCAGGAGAGGGAGAGCATGCCAAAGATCATTTGACTGGTTTTAATAATCTCTGAAATAACAATAAAGCTATAGACTGGTGGGAAGTCAAACTCTCGAACCATATCTGTACCACATCTATTGACAGTGATAAGTCTTGATTAAATAAGAGTCACTTTCACCTGTCACTTTCATGTTTCTTCATATGATCCTTAGGATAACATTTAACTGTGACCAGAGTAAGAAGTTACATGGTGAACTTTGAGAAGGTTAATGTAATAACGGCTAAATTATTTTTATTAGGCAAATCTGATGCACTAGACCTTTTTAAAGTGTTAAAGAGCAAATATGTCAGCTTGAGGACTAAGGTGTGCCTGACTCAAGCCATGGTATTTTCAGTAACCTCATATGCATGTGAAAGCTGGACAGTGAATAAGGAAGATCGGAGAAAAACTGATGCATTTGAGTTATGGTGTTGGAGGAGAATATTGAAAGTACCATGGCCTGCCAAAAGAATAAACAGATGTGTTTGTTGGAAGAAGTACAGCGAGAGTGCTCTTTGGAGGCCAGAATGGCCAAACTCTGTCTCTCATACTTCAGACATAATGTCACAAGGGACTAGTCACTGGAGAGGGACATCATGTTTAGTTAGGTGGAGGGTCAGAGAAGAAGAGGACGACCCCCAGCGAGATAGATTGGCAAAATGGCAGCATTAATGGTTCTGACTCAATAGTATCTAACAACAACAACAAATTCTTTTTATAAATAGAAAATTTTTATTTTTGGAGCCAGTATATGACAGTGGTTTTAGGGAAAACTGGAAAAGCATGTCCAGGATCTGTAAGAGATTGTACACATGATTAATACCAAGGCCACTACCAAGTGAAAAAGGAGGAATTCCCTCAGTTAGAGACTGTGATTGTAGTCACAGTACATTGGCTTTGATAAATGTGTGCACTCAGAAAAGTAATGTATAAAAGTAAGAAAAGATCTGTTTTCAGAGGTTAGTGCTGAGTACAGATTTCCCACTATGTCCTGAGAAGTTGTCAATGAATAATGACTTACAATATTTTTAGGGTGCTGGGGTTACTGTTCCATGGATAAGCAAAGATACAAACAGCTTGGTTTGTCAGTTTTCACTACCTGTATGGATCTAGAGAGTTACTGAGAATGCACATCCTACAGTTCACTGTTCAATAGCCATTCCTTTCCAGAAGGACTTTTAAGTGATTTCAGCTGTAGTGTTTGTCTTAAATGACCCTTTTGAACTATGCAGTTGATTTCATTTCTAAATATCTTAGGTACATATATTTTTGTGAATCTGGGTCTAAAAGGTAAAATGATCAGGTGAAAACTCCTCCCAAGCCCGCAAAATAGAACTTCACTCTTCTTTTGTTCCTTGTAAGATGTGTGTGTGTGAAGCAAAAGTAGCTCCAAGAGGAAAGAATGTTAAAATTAAATTATGGTTGAAGGCAAGCTTATTAGATATATGCCTATAAAAAGTCTCCCAGGCAACTCTTGTTTTCTTAGACCGTAAGATTTCGCAGCCTCCATCCTGTTTTAAATTCTAATCAAAGAAACATACAATTAGCAAATCACTAAGAAACAAGATCTTGACCCTTTCACTAGCAGCTAGAATAGTACTAAAAAATAAATAATATATACCCAGCTGATTCTGATATGACAGACTACAAGTGCTTCATAGGGTTGGCTAAAGTCCTTTTACAAACAGATCACCAGGCTTTTATCCCACAACTGGACATGTTGAAATCACCAACCTTTAAGTTAGTTGTTGTTGTTGTTGTTAGGTACTGTCGAGTCCATACCAACCCATAGTGACCTTAGCACAGCAGAACAAAACACTGCCTGATCCTGGGCCAACCCCACTATTGTTGCCATGCTTGAGTCCATCGATGCTGCCACTTGGCCAGTCCATCTCGTTGGGGGTCTTCCTCTTTTTCTATGACCCTCCACCTTACCAAACATGATATCCTTCTCCAGTAAGTGGTCCCTCCTGACAATATGTCCAAAGTATGAGAGACGAAGTTTGGCCATCCTGGCCTCCAAGGAGCACTCTGGCTGCACTTCTTCCAACACAGATCTGCTGGTTCTTTTGACAGCCCATGGCACTTTAAATATTCTCCTCTAACACCATAGCTCAAAAGCATCAATTCTTCTATGGTCTTCCTTACTTAACTGTCCAACTTTCGAATGCATATGAGGTTATTGAAAATGCCATGGTTTTTCAATATGTCAGGCACACCTTAGTCCTCAAGCTGACAGTACACACAAACTATTTGTACTGCCCAGGGAATTTTGGAATATTATAGGGTATTTGAAAATGAAAATGAAATGCTAGAAAGTTGAAGAAAATGCCACAAATAAATATTTGTCCATTTATTTCAGGGTATTTCATTAAAATCTGGAAAGAATAGTTCCCTCAATAGGAGTCACTTCTGACTACTTGACAATGACTCTTGAGGACATTGGTAGTGAATACCAGCCTGCCAATATGTCTACTCCCTATCCCCCTGAACCTGTAAATGTTACTTTATGGATCAGAAAGAAATTACTGAAGTATAATGAAGAATCCTGAGAGAAGGAGATTATCCTAGATTATCTGGATGTGTCTAATATAATTCAGAGGTCCTTATAAAGGAGAGACAGATGGTCAGAGAAAAGAAGGCCTTGTAGCTGGAGGAAGAGGTCACAACTCAAGGAATTCAGTAGAAACTAAGAAAGGCAAGGAAATGGATTATTTTCTCAGAGTCTCCTGAAGCAACCAGCCTTGTCCATACTGGGCTTAAATTTCTGAACTCCTGAACGTTAAAATGATACCTTCATGTTGTTTTAAGTTAATACAATTGCGATAGTTTGTTAAAGTGACATGAAGAAACTAATACAAGTACCGTGTGTGAAGAAATTTTAGAAGAGGATTGCTAGATGTGTGAAATGAAGGGAGCCATGGGAATCAGAACCTATTAAATTGCCAATTCCAGTTTTCCCTTCAGGTTGACTTTTTTTCCTGTGGAAGAGTGGAAAAGAATAGCAATGTTTTTCAGATATAGTCATCTGTAGATACAATATTAGAATAACTTGTTTAATCAATCAGAAAAGGAGTATGGTCATTTTCATCCAACAGAAAAAAATGGTGTTTCTAGAAAAAAAAAATCTATAAATTTTAATTGTTAGTAAATTAACATTAATGTTAACACCTTGTTGACTAGAAAATTTCTGATGATCCATCTTTAGTTGGTAATTACAGTACTTTTGCACAAAAATAGGAAATTAATTTGTTTTTGCCAACTGTGTAATTGCATGTACCCCTTCTCTCTTATCATTTTGTTTGATAAGCTCTCTATGCCATGCATACTATGTGTGGGTGCATTATTTTCATAGATAAGTTATTTGCAAAATTTTTAAATACAGCGTATCTCTGCCAACTGGTTAGGAATAAAAAGTAATTGTAACTTTTTTCCCCTACATGTATTTGCTCTTATTCCTGAAGTTGGATACATGCACCCATGGGAGAAAGAACTTGATTTATTGTTAGTCTATAACCATTGCCATTGAGTAGATTCAGACACAGAGCAACGCTATGAGACTGAGAAAACTGCTCTATAGGATGTCAAAAGTATAAATCTTTACAGAAGCAGACTGGCATATATTTCTCCCACAGAGACTACAGGGTTAGAAACACCATTTTGTCAGTTAGAAACCAAACGCTTTAAGCACTGTATCACCATAGTTCTTTTTTTGAGTCTGGTTTCTTGAAATAAATTCTTGGGATTTGCTAACAATGGAGGTGCCTTTTTGTTTATATATAGTGGGAGTCACAAAGACCACACCTAGGATTCATTTTAAGGAGGGAAAGGGACATGATACAATCATCCATGAATCGTCAACGATTCATCAATCATGCATATGCTACTAGTTCCTGAACATTGACTAAGCTTGAGCCATTAAAAACCTGGGATGTGGAAATTCCTAGGAGTTTCTGGACTAAAGATGCTTGTGGAAGAACCTTGAATCTCTGAGGACATGGTGTTTCTAGGGACAGGAAGCTTCCATACACAGACTCCTCCTGGCATTGTATTTGCATCTGTGTATATCCTTTCTGTGTTTGTACCTCTCTTTGCTGAATTCCAGATTGCCCTATTCTGGAAGCTGATGAGTTTTTACAACAGTTATTTGATTTAGGAGAGTTCTGGGCAACTGGTCTGGAGTAGGGGAAGTCATGTAAACTCCCTGAGTTGGGACTGATCTGAAGTGGGATGAGTCACATGGACTCCCCACCTTGCCTCAAACCCATTGACCTTGCTCCATGTGGGAGAAAGGACTGTGTGAAGCAATTCCCTGTCTATGTACTCTTGCAAGTGTGTTTTGAATTTTTTATTACCTTCAAAACAAATTTGCTTGCATGTGATACTGATATTCTATGATTTTAGCCTTCCATTGTGTCACTATTAGAATGGGCACAAATATGGATCTCTTCCAATCAGTTAGCCAGGTAGCTGTCTTTCAACTTTTTTTGGCATAGATAAGTGCTTTCAGCACTTTATCAGTTTGTTGAAATATTTAAATTTGTATTCCATCAATTCCTGGAGCCTTGTTTTTGCCAGTGACTTCAGTGCAGCTTGGACTTCATTCAGCACCATCGGTTCTTGATCACGTGGTTTAACATCGACATGTCTTTTTGGTGACTGTATTTTTGCATCTTCTTTTGCTGCGTTCTGTGTCATTCAGTGTTTTGCCCATAGAATCCTCAATATTTCAAATCAGGGCTTGAGTGTTTTCTTCATTTCTTACAACTTGAGAAATGCTGAGTGCATTCTTAACTTTTGGTTTTCTAACTCCAAGTGTTACACATTTCATTCTAGTACTTGACTGTCTTCTCAAGCTGCCCTTAGAACTTTTCTGTTCAGCTCTTTTAATTTACTTATTTTTTCCATTTGATTCAACATCTCTGTGCTTGAAAGCAAGTTTCAGAGGCTTTTCTGACATCCATTTTGGTCTTTCCTGTCTTTTAATGACCTTTTGCTTTTTTCTGGTATGATCTTCCTAATGTCATCCCAGAGTTCTTGTGGCCTTTGGTCATTAGTGTCTAATGCATCAAAACTATTTTTGAGATTGTCTCTAAATGTTGGTGCAATATGTTCATGGGAATCCTCTTGTGGCACCATTGGATAAGCACTGGACTGCAAGATAAGTTTAACCACAAAGTTGGTAGATCGAACCAACCAGTCAGTCCTCAGAAATCCTGACTCAGTGCTACTCAACAACATGTTCAAGGTCATATTTTGTTTTTTGTGGACAAGTTTTAATTTAATTTTTTTTTTTTTTTAGCTTTAACCTGATCTTGAATATTAGCAATTGGTGGTATGTTCAACGATCTACTTCTGGCCTTATTTTGACTGATGGTATTGAGCTTTTCCATCCTCTCTTCCCACAGATGTAGTCAATTTGTTCCCTATATATTCCATCTGGTAAGGTCCATGTGTACTGTCATTTCTTTTATGTTATTTAAAAGCAGTGTTTATAAGGAATAAGTCATTGGTGATAGTGAAAGTTGTTGACACTGTGTCAGTTTCAACTCATAGCAACACCCTGTATAGGGTTTCTAATGCTATAAATCTTTATGAGATCAGAATGCTTCATCTTTCTCCCAGTAACCCACCGGTGCATTTTAACTGATGATTTTTGTGGTTAGCAGACCAGCTAATTAAACCTTTACACTACTGGGGCTCCTTGAATAAGTCATTAGTTTTGCAAAATTCTATCATGAGATATCCAACATCATTTCTAGCACCAAAGCCTTGTTTCACAACTACTGATCTTTCCTCTGTTTCTAATCTTTGCATTTCAGTCAGTGGCAATTATCAATACATCTTTATTGCCTGTTGGATCAATATCACAATGAAGAAGTTTGTAAAAATTTTCATTTACATCATCATTAGCTTAATGTCTGGTAGGCACTAGTGGTATTAACTGGTCTTCCTTGTAGGCATACGGATATTATCCTATCACAGAGAGCATTGTACTTCAACACAGACCTTGAAATGTTCTTTTTGGTGATGAATGTTTTGCCATTTCTGTTCAATTAGTTGTTCCTGGCTTAGTAAACCTTGTGATTGTCTGACAAAAAATGACCAGTACCAGTCTATGTTGTTGTTGTCAGGTGCCATCGAGTCGGAACCGACTCATAG
>NW_006408538.1:8709435-8727752 GCF_000296735.1 Chrysochloris asiatica | reverse complement strand
TTCAGCTTTAATTTGAATTTGCATATCAGTAATTGATGGTCTGTTCCACAGTCTGCACCTGGTCTTGTCTTCACTGATGATATGGAGCTTTTCCATCTTTGGCCCCCAGTCTATAGCAGCTCATTAATGCCTAGAGTATTGCTCTTTATATGTTCCATTTCATTTTTTACAGTTTCCAGTTTTCCTAGATTCAAATGTCAAGTATTCCATGTTCTGATCATTAATGGATATTTGCAGCTGTGCTGATGGCCCCAACTAAATTTTCATTTTTAATTGTGCCACATCTGCAAATAATGGTCCCGAAAGCTTTACTAAATTCATATCATCATGGTCAACTCTACTTTGAGGATGCAGCTCTTTCCCAGTCATATTTTCAGAGCTGACCCAGGGCTCATTTTCCTGTACTGTATGTATCTGACAATGCTCCACTGCTCTTCATAAGATTTTCAATGTGTAAGCAGTTAGAAGTAGTCCACCTATCCTTCTTAGTCTGGAAGCTCCACTGAAATCTGTCCACCATGAGTGACCTTGCTGGTCTTTAGAATATTGGTTCATAGCTTCCAGCATCACAGCACCATGCAAGCCACCATAGTATGACAAACTGACAGGTGAATAGGGGAACACATCTGTTAAAGAAAACTAGGAAATGCTTTTATTCTTGGTAGTTACGTTCTGTAAAGTCACTGCTAACATTAAATTAATAAATACGGAAAACATTGCTCCTAGGGAAATACAAGGCTGCATTTATTCAAATCTATGGGCAAAACATTTTCACCAATGAATCAATCAGTACATAACCTTTTTTATGTGTGTTTCTGCTTATAGACACTTTATTTAATATATATGATGGTAAGTCAAAAATCACCCCTGAAACATACTCTTGAACATAGAATAGCAAAGGAAAAGGGATGAAATGATGATGTAAAAGCTGAACAGAAGATTTTAAATGAGAGCTTAAGAAGATAAAGCATAGTAAAGAAATGTACAAAGACCCCAAAATTAGGAAACCAAAAGAGAAGACAATACTAAACCTTTCTAAAGCTGCAAGAATTGATGGAAAACTTCAAGCTTAGAGTTGCAATATTCAAGGATTATATGGGTAAAATATTGAATGAAGCAGGAAACATTAAAAAGAAGATGGAAGGAACAGAGAGCAACAATACCAAAAAGAATTGGTTGCCATGTAACCATTTCAGGGGGCAGCACATGATTAAAAATGGATGGCATTGAAGGGAGAAGTCCAGACTGCCCTGAAGGCTTTAGTGAAACTAACACTCCAGAAATTGACACAGTACCAATTTAAATATTTCAACACACAGATGCAATTCTGGAAGTGCTCACTCATCTATGACAAGAAATCTCTCTGGCCAGGCTACAGGAAGAAATCCATGTGTGTGCCCATTCTGAAGAAAAGTGATCTAGTGGAATGTGGAAAACATCCAATAATATCATTAATATAAAATACAAATGAAATTTTGATTCATAAATAAGCAAGTAGAATTTTGCTGAAGGTAATTTAAACTTTTGCAGCTCTAAATTGACAAGAACTGCTGGAAATTTAAATCAGATCCAGAAGATGACATGAACTAGGGATATCACTGTGGATGTCAGAGGGATATTGACAGAAAGCAAAGACTACCAGAAGGCATTTACCTGTTTTATTGGTTATGCAAATGCATTCAACTATGTGGATCATAACAAATTATAGATAACATGTGAAAAATGACAATTTCAGAATACTAAATTGTGCTAATGTGATACCTATACATATACAGAATCAGTTGTTTGACCAGAACAATGGCATACGGTTGTTGTGTGCCGTCGAGTCGGTTCCGACCCATAGTGACCCTGTACAGGGTTTCCGAGGGTGTAAATCTTTTACGGGAGTAGAAAGCCTCATCTTTCTCCCGCGGAGCAGCTGGTAGTTTCAAACCGCTGACCTTAAGGTTCACAGCCCGATTCGTAAGATGGTTTTAAATCTTGGAAGGCAAGTATTAGCATTGTTACCTTTCTACATATTTATTCAATCTGTATGCTGAGCAAATTATCTAAAAAACTGGCCTCTATCAAGAAAAACATAGCATCATAATTTGAGGAAAACTCATTAAAAAATAACCTGTGCTATGCAGATGGCTCAGCCTTGTTTGCTATAAGTGAAGAGGACATGAAATACTTACTGGTGAAATTCAAAGACTATAGCCTTCAATATGGATTACAACTCAACATAATGAAAACACAAATCTTTACAGCTGAACTAATAACCAACATCATGATAAATGGAGGAGAAAAGATTGAAGTTGTCAAGGATTTGATTTCACTGCTAATTATGGAAGCATCAGTCAATATACCAAATGGCATATTGTATTGAACAAATCTGCAGTGAAAGAACTCTTTAAGTGTTACAAAACAAAGATGTCACTTAGAAGACTGAGGTGTGCATGACTCAAACATGCTATTTGCAGTTCCCTACTATGCATGCCTCACAGTCAGCTGTTTGAAACTACCAGCTGTTCCGTGGGAGAAAGATGAGGCTTTCTGCTCCTGTAAAGATTTACAGCCTCAGAAACCCTGTACAGGATCGCTATGAGTCGGAACTGACTCCATGGCACATAACAACAACAACAACAACTATGCATGCAAAAGTTATCATTTCTATGTATGCCAAAATCATTGTGAGGAGATCAGCTAGCTTAAAGAGCCGATGTTTCTATCAGTGTTTAAATCAAAGTCAAAGCTAATGAAGACAATTCTATGGAGTAAAATGAGATGAATCTTAGATTTAACAACTTGATTCTGTGAAGAACGTCCAATCTAAACAGTGGCTTCTAAGAGGATCTGCTGGGTCAGTTACATTTAAGGCAGGCGGTTAATCTTAGACATTTACGGTGAATGTTTTTGTGGGATTCCAAATGTAATCTTAATAGATTATCCCCAAAGACACAGGAAGACTATAGATGTTTATTATGAAGAAGTTTTACGAAAATTTAAAGCAGCATTACTGAGAAGAAGAACAGGAACATAGTGATCAGGATTTTTTCCCCTAACCATGCCAATGCATCTGCTCATTCTTTAAGGGTAATAAAGGATTTCCTACAGGAATTTTGTTGAGAAATCTTATCCCATCCACCATGTAGCCCTGATACTGTCCCTTTAGACTGTTTTTTATTCCCTAAACTTAATGAACATTTAAAAAGAACATGATTTGCATCCCTTAGGGATGCCAAAACTTCTGTTTTTGCCATGGTATAAATGAAGAGTATAGAGTCCTTGAGGGATGATATCAAGAGATGGAAACACTGCCTTAGGAAGCATACAGACCTAGATGGAGGATGTTGAGAAATAATAGCTTCACATTTGAATATTTTTTGTTTTATAAAAGCTTGTATGATTTTGTACCAATACTTTTGACTTACCTTCATACTGTTGATACATTTATATTGAGTTCATGCCCAGTAGCATTATAACAAATAATTGAATGCAACTTATTGAGGGGTAGAGAATTAATTTGCAGTCTAGCGTATTATCCCATAGCACACCAGTACTCCTCTTGTAGCCATATTTTTGTTGTTAAGAGCTGTGAGTCAGTTCTGACCCATAGTGACCCTGTATAGGGTTTCCGAGGAGCAGCTGGTGAGTTTCAACCATGGACTTTGTGGTCAAATTGCAGTCCAGCACATTAACACATGGTGTAACTTGTGTAATTCCCTCCAGTTGACTTGATGGAACCATGCAAGAAAGGTGTATGAGACACTAATCTAGGGATTTTGCTATCTCTATGGGTTTAAATTGAGCCATCTCAGAAGCAGGAATGGGGGCATCTCACTACAACCAGATGGTGAACTGTGACATTAGAGAAGTGGCAGAGAAATGGCAGCCACAAAGGCAGCAGTACCAAGGAAACAAGACATAGTGGAGGGCTTCCTGGGCCATGGAATGCCTTTGGGATGGAGTCTCCCTTGTAGAGTGGGGTGCCTCCAGACATTTAATCAAAAAGCTAGTGTTGTCAACTCTGAAAGCCAGAGTGGAGCACCTTCAGGCTGAGGCTTGTGGAAGAGTAGTAGGACTAACAGAACTTCATAACATTTCCATAACAGAGCAGAGGTTAAGAGAGCCATGTGAGCGAGAGACCAAGGACCAGAGAGAAGTGTGCCTACAGGCATTACTGAGAAGGGATGACCCTGACTGGAGAACTGTGTACTGATCATTTCTGACCAACCCGGAATTGTAACTGGTTAACTTCCCTTGTTGTCATTGTTGTTGTTAAGCACCGTCGATTCTATTCTGACTCACATCAATCCTGTATGGGGCTTCTGAGGAGCATTTGGTGAGTTTAAGCAACCGAACTTGTGGTTCAAAGTAACTTTGAGGTCTAGTGCTTTTATCCAACACCAGAGCCACATCAGAATTCCTAACTTTCCTAGAAACTACTATATTCCTGAATATATATGAATATTGTATAGTCATTGCAATGAATTATTGAACACAGCCGTGGAGTAGACAGTACCTTAGAAGGGTCAGTTGATGTCAATATTGATAAAGAAGGTTGGATGTTGGAGGGATGTCTGACCTCTGCCTCAGGAATGGACTTAGGGTTGATGTTGGGTTTAACTTCCTTCCTCCTTGTAAAGTCAGATGAGGTCAGATGTTCCTCCCATACCAATCTTAGTTATTTTCTATATAAGGTACATCACAGTTGTATTGTGTTTATGAACACTAGACTGGACTTTCCAGTGTGGTGTTGTAGGATAAGCACTGGACTGCTAACCGCAGGTTTAAACCCACCAGTCACTACTTAGAAACTCTATATAGGGTTGCTATGAGTCAAAACCAAATCGATGACACTTAACAACAACTTCACTCTGTTTGGGGCCATTTTAAGCTGCAAAATCAGCACCAAAATGCACAACATTGAGAAAAATGTAGCAGTAAATAGTTTACTGGAAATACACTTAATTACAGTATGGAAGGTGAAAGCGTCAGAGCACCACCTTATTTGACCCTAGATGAGGACATACACATGAGTTATTCAGTTATTTCACTGCTTTGAGTATGTCCTAGATTGACCACAAAAGCCCTACAAACTTTTATTTTGGGGTTACCGATTTGTCTTAGTGAGCAGGCAAATTTGTAAACATAGAATTTATGCATAATGAAGATTGATTTCTGTTCATGATAAAAATAACTCAACAAAAAAGGAAAATTTATTTTGTCACACTTGGGTTTGATTTAGGTAAACAGAGAATGATGTTCTAATAGTATCCCAATAAAAATAACAATGAATGGGAATCATGTGTTCTTGTGTATTTCTTTGCAGTATGTAAATCATTCTATTGATTAAGAGCTCTTTGTTGAATCACAACACTCAAGATGAGTACTGACAGGAAACATTTAATGATGTTTTTCTATGTAATTTTTTATTGTCTCTGAAAGTACTAATGACTTAAATTCCTCACTTTAAAATATAGAGAGACTCATATTCATAGACCTTGGAGAAATTTAAAACTAAGATTCTTTCTAATCTTCTGTTTTCTTGTTTATGGCATGAAGATAATAGCTGGGGGTTTTTTCAAGTGTTTTTTTGTTTTGTT
This sequence comes from Chrysochloris asiatica, assembly GCF_000296735.1. Taxonomy (NCBI): domain Eukaryota; kingdom Metazoa; phylum Chordata; class Mammalia; order Afrosoricida; family Chrysochloridae; genus Chrysochloris; species Chrysochloris asiatica. The sequence goes on along the minus strand of NW_006408538.1, from coordinate 8,722,164 downwards.
TTGTTTTGTTTTTAATGTATTAGTTTTTAGTAGCAAACTGGACATGTAATGTCAAACAGGTTGTAAAGTGCACATTTATGGGAGTCTAAATAACATAAACATTGATATCTTAGACATCAGTGAGCTTAAATGGGCTAGTATTGGCCATTTTGAATCTGACAATTAAATGATTTACTAGTCCAGGAATGAAAAATTGAAGAGGAATGGTGTTGCATTCATTGTCAAATAGAACATATCCAGATCAGTCATGAGGTACAATGCTGTCTGTGATAGGATAATATCCATGCAACTACAGGGAAGCCCAGTTAATACAACTATTATTCAAATTTACCCACCAACCACAGTGAGGATGAAATAGAATTCTACCAACTTCTTCAATCTGAAATTGATCAAACATGCAATCAAGATGTATTGATAATTTCTGGTAACTGCAATGCAAAGGTTGGGAGCAAAGAGGAAGGATCAGTAGTTGGAAAATATGGCCTTGGTGATAGAAATGATACTGGAGAACACATGATAGAAGTCTGCAAAACCAATGATTTGTTCATTTCAAATGCCTTCTTTAGACAGCAAAAGGGATGATTATACACATGTACCTCACCAGAAGGAATACACAGAAATCAAATTGACTTCATTTGTGGAAAGATACAGTAGAATAGCTCTATATCATGGCCAAAATAAGGCCAGGGTCAGACTGTGGAACAGATAATCAATTGCTCATATGCAATTCAGACTGAAGCTGAAGAAAATGAAAACAAGTCCACGAGAGCCAAAATATGACCTTGAATATATTCCACCTGAATTTAGAGATCATCTGAAGAAGAGATTTGATACATGAAATACTAAAGAGTGAAGACCAGAAGAGTTGTGGGATGATCTCAAGAACAACATACATGAAGAAATCAAAAAGTTGTTAAGAGACAAGAAAGAAGGAAAATATCAAAATGGATGTAAGAGACACTGAAACTTGCTCTCCAGCAAAGAAATGGAAGAAAGAGAAGGTACAAGAGCTGAACAGAAATTGTCAAAGGTGAGCTCAAGAAGACAAAGTCAAATATTGCAATGAAATGTGCAAAGCGCTGGAGTCAGAAAACCAAAAGGGAAGAACACGCTCAGCATTTCTGAAGCTGGGAAAACTTAAGAAAAAATTCAAGCCTCAACTTTCATTACTGAAAGGTTCTCTGGGCAAATTATCGAATGATACAGAAAGCATCTAAAGAAAATGGAAGGAATATACAGAGTCACTGCACCAAAAAGAAATGTTTGATGTTCAACTATTTCAAGAGGTAGCATATGATCAAGAACCAATGATATTGAAGGAAGAAGTCCAGGGTGCATTGAAGGAATTGGCAAAGAACAAGGCATCAGGAATTGATGGAATAGAAACTGAAATGTTTCAAGAAAAGAAGGCGGCTCTGGAGGCACTCACTCATCTGTGCCAAGAAATTTGGAAGACAACTCTTTGGCCAACTGATTGGAAGAGATCCGTATTTGTGCCCATTCCAAAGAGAGGTGACCCAATGGAATGTGGAAATCATTGCACGATATCTTTGGTATCCCATGTGAGTAAAGTTTTAATAAAAGCAATACAGAAATGACTGCAAACATACATTGCCAGAGAACTTCCAGAGGTTCAAGCTGGATTCAGAATTGGATGTTGAATGAGGGATATCACTGCTGATGTCAATGGATCTTGGCTGAAAGCAGAGACGCCAAAAAGATGTTTGCCTGTGCTTTATTGACCATGCAAAGGCTTTTGATTATTAGATAATGACAAGCTATGGACAACATTGTGAAGTATGAGTATTCTAGAACACTTAATTGTGCTCATGAGGAATCTGTACCTGGACCAAGAGGCAGTTGTTCGAACAGAACATGGGAACAATGAATGGCTTAAAATTAAGAAAGGTGTGCGACAAGGTTGTATTCTTTCACTGTACCTATTCAACCTGTATGCTGAGCAACCAATCCAAGAAGCTGAGAAATGAACAAAATAGTTATTACATGTGCTTTCACTACCACATTACATAGAATAATAGTAAACTTTACACTTAGAAATATTGGAGAAGTTTGCTTAAACTATTAAAAGTTTAAAGACAAAAATAAAAATACCTGGTAACTTACAAATAATTTTATGCAACTTTAAAATGTTTTAAATTTGCTAAAGAAGTTCTTCAATGTAATTCCACTCGTGTTTCCACTTAAGGGTTAAGGATTTTGATTCCCCAGGGACTCCATTAATCTGCAGTCAGTCTAGAATTTGATGTAACACCAACAGGTACATGATAAATAAGGAAATATGAGGCTTTAAAAGAGACAAGATCTGTATCTGAAGTTTTTTGGAAATTAATCTGTGGATTTAAAGAAAGGAATTCTTACACACGTCAGCAGTTGTGTTGTTGTTGTTAAGTGCTGCTGCAACTCATAGTGACCCTGTATAGGGCTTCTGAGGAATGTCTGGTAAGTTCGAACCAGACCTTGTGGTTCAGTGTTGATCCTACAGTGCCATCGCCAACAGGTGTCCTAGATCAGCAGTATCAACGATAATAATAAACTTAACACCTGAACTAAAAGTATCTTCTAGGTTGAACCTCAAGAAGACCTTTAAAGTAAGCCTTATCATTGTTTCATTAGCAAGTACATTTTGAACATGAAAACTAGCATAATCATCATTCACAAAGTAAAGCTTTTATATATTTTTTTTTTCTTTTAACAGTGAACTATCTCCATTGTAGCTATTTCAAAACAATACATTGAATTAGTCTTGGGTCTAGGCAGAGTTGATGTCATATCATTTCAGCTATATTGTTGAAAGTCTTTATTCTGTCCAATTTCACTCATTTGCTTAGTAACATCTCAAATTCCATTTTGAGGGAATATGTTTTTGTTTCTTAAAAGAAAATGTAGGAAATTAGCTCACCTGAAAGTGTATACAACAAGTCGTGTGGCGCAATGATTAAGAACTTGGCTGCTAATCACAAGACTGGAAGTTCAAATCTACCAGGAGCTCTATGGGAGAGAGATGTGGCAGTCTGCTTCTAGAAAGATATACACTATGGGGCAGTTCAACTCTTCTAATTCACTTGTTTTTGTTTATGCTTTCTGTTTTGTATTGGTTGTCATTATGTACAGAGGCAAAACTCTGCATTAGATGAGTCTGTGTGTTTGAGTTCTGGAATGTTAATGGGATAAAATCCTATAACAAGGCCATTGCCAGTTAATCGATTAACTCATGGAGTCTCTGTCAGTCAGTGAGGAACTGCCCCCTAAGGGTCCAAGATGGTAATCTTAACGGAAGCACACTGCCACATCTTTCTCCTACAGAGCAACTAGTGGCTTCAAACCACCTAGTTTTCAGAAAGCAGTAAAGAGCAACTTCTAACATTCCCTCTAAAACCTCATAAGAGCTTCTTCATACGTATTAGATTATTTTGTCAAATATCCAAGGCAATGATTCCAGAGGAGGGCCCTTAAGCTGTTGGCGATGTGACTTCCTATTGATAGAAAAAGATTGAGTTCAAAAATGACTATGTTGTAGATGTCCCATGTACCCCACAATCTTGATTCTGATGTGTGAGGAAAATAAATGTTATTATGTAAAGTCACTAAAGATTTTTGTTGTTATGATTATAGCAGTAATGGCATAGTGACAGTGAACAAGAGAAGAATTGGGGGGGGGGGATATTCTCTATTCAGACATATAAATATTTTCCCTCCATCATGTGTTGTTGTTGTTAGGTGGCATTGTGTTGATTCCAAATCATATTGACCTTATGAACAACTAAATGAAACCCTGCCTGGTCCTATGGTATCCTCACCGTCATTGTTAAGCTTGAGCCTTTGTTGCTGCCAATGTGCCAATCCATCTCGTTGGTGGGCTCCCTCTTATTTGCTCACCCGCCACTTTAACTAGCATGATATCCTCCAGGGACTAATCCTTCCTGATGTTGTTGTTGTTGTTGTTGTTCTTGTTGTTAGGTGCCATCAAGTCAGTATTGACTCATAGTGACCTTATGTACAACAGAACAAAACACGGCCCGGTCCTGGGCCAACTTCACAGTTGTTGCCACGCTTCAGCCTATTGATGCTGCCACTTCGCCAATCCATCTTGCTAGGGATCGTCCTCTTTTTCTCTGACCCTCCTGATAATGTGTCTGAAATCTCAACATCCTGACCTCCGAGGAAGTTCCTAGCTGTACTTCTTCCAACACAGATTTGGTTGCTCTTATAGCAGTCCATGGTACTGTGAATATTTGTTTCCAACACCATAACTCAAGGCCATCATTGCTTCTACAGTCTGTTTTATTCACTGTCCAATTTTTACATTCATGTGAAGCTATTAAAATCCCATGTCTTGGGTCAGGTGCACCTTAGTCCTCAAACTGACATCTTTGTTCTTGAACACTTTAAAAAGGTCTGTACAACACATTTGCCTAATGCAAATCCTTTGGTTTATTTGGTTTATAGTGTATCCAAGCAAAAGGAACTCTTTGGCAATTTCAAAATTTTCTCCTTTTATCATGATACTATTTATTAGTACAGCAGTGCAAATTTGTGGTTGTTTTACATTGAGGTGCATCTCATGCTGAAGGCTGTGTAAGTAGTATAAATCCTCTTTGCTTTCAGCAAGCAAGGTTGTATCATTTGCATATCAGAGATTATTTATGACTCTTCCTCCAATCCTGATGCCATGGTCTTCTTCATCTATTCCATTTTTCTCAGATTATTTGCTGAGCATACAGACTGAGTAAGTATGGTGAAAGAATGTAAAAGTAGTATACACCTTTCCTGATTTTAATCCATTCAGTGTCCCCTCGTTCTATTTGACAACTGCCTCTTGGTCTGTGTACAAGTTCCTTCTGAGCACAATTAAGTGTTCCATAATATTTATTCTCTGCAGTGTTGTCCATAGCTTGTTAGGATCCACACAGTCAAAAGTCTATGCATAATCAATAAGTCACAGGTAAACAACTTTCTGGTATTTTCTGTTTTCAGCTAAAAGCCATCTGACTTCAGCAATTAAGTCCCTCATTCCATGTCTTCATTGAAATCCAGTTTGAGACTCTGGCAAGTCCCTCTATGTCTACTGTTGCTACCATCATTAAATCTCCTTCCTATAGCAACGCCTTTTTCAGACTTGAATCCCAAAGTTTGCACAGAATGCTAATTAACCAGGATGATTATTAGCTGATTAGTGTAAATTGATTTTCTGAGGACTTTTATAAAGCTCTCAAAGCTTGAGACTGATATCTTACAAAAGAAAGTAACATCCAACAGAAAAGAAGTGCTAATTAAACTTTTATGTTTCAGTAGTGGTGGAACAGTGTGTCCTTAACTTGAGTCTTGTACGTCTTTATCTTATCATTTCGGTTGCTTCTGTGATATACATTTTGCTTTTGTATCTAATAGCACAATTATAATCAAGGCAATTCTGGTGGTATCCTGGTACACCTAAGTCATTAATCTTGGAAAGTTTTTTGTTGCTTAGTGCCTTTGAGTCATTCTTATTTATAGCAACTCTGTATAAAGCTTCTGAGACTAGGCATCTTTGTGGGAACAGGAATCCTCATTTGTTCTTCTATGGAGCAGTTGGTTACCTTGAACTGCCAGCCTCGTGGTTCACAGTCCAGAGTTTATCATACTACAAAAAATATCTGATACTAAACATAAATCACCTCTATATAGCGGTCACGTAAAAAAAAAAAAAAAAAAAAAGGCATGGAAAAATTCCTTTTTTTTTTTTTTTAAGTTTTTATTGTGGATTAAGTGAAAGTTTACAAGGCAGATCATCAGTTTTACAATCAACAAATCATACACCTTTTTTCATTACAACGACTACAGTCCCCTCTGTTTACCATCAGTAAGCAGTGTTTCTCTCTATTCACTTTAGTTTTTTTTTTTTTTTTTTTAAACACTCAAGCATATATAATAATTCACACCACCATAGGGCACATTCTGCAAGTATGCCTCCTGGACGCTATCTCTTAGTCTCTGTCTTCCCTTGAATCTAGAATCCTCAGTGCTCCCTCTCTCCATGTCCCCATCTCTGCCTCCATCTCTGGTGTCACTTCTTCTCTGGATAAGGTCTCGCATTCTGCCTGTGCTCTTCTCCCTTGATGGTCCTAGAGTCCTCTGTTTCTGGACTGTAAGATTAACTACTCCTCTGTTTTTGTTTTAACTTCTACATTTACAATTTTGACAGTCACAATTAGTCATGATAACAATTACTCACTATTGAATTGTAAGAATGTCATCCACATCTCTTTTAACCAGACTTATCTAGACAAGATGAAAACTATTTAGTGGGGACTCTTTCTTCCCCCACACACCATTAAACTAAACTTCCCCTTGAAACCTTGTAAGCCAGTCACTTCATGCCTTTATCCGCCCCTCATTTTAATTCCATTTTCCCACAAACTTTTAGAAGCGCATCATTGGGAGTCAAAGGCACCCTGGTAGCATAGTTGGTATCCAGAGGGCCGTTAGCCACAAGGTCAACAGTTAGAATCCACCTGCTGCTTCATGGGAAAAAGATATTCTGTTCACATAAAGACAAGCTCAGAAATCCTATACAGTGTCACTGTGTGTTTAAAAGAAGTCAGTGGCACATAGCTGCAGCAGCAGCAATTAGAAGACAAAGAACAATCTTGCCCAACGGTAAGCACACAATTGAAATATGTATATGTATGTGTATAATCTACATATATACATATATTTTCATTTATACTTTTCTCAATAAAAGGATGTAGAATAGGGGGTTCAACAAATTAATACAGTAAACAGATCTATGGAGGGATTCAATTTTATCAAGTTAGTTTTTGTTGCCAGGCAAGCACTGCAATTTTTAAATAAGGAACATGTGTTTTATAACATACCATTATTTGTAGCATCCACCACTCATCTGTCAATTTGTTGTACTGTGGTAGCTTGTATGTTGCTGTGATTCTGGAAGCTACACCATCAGTATTTTAAATACCGGTGGACCCACTATGGACAAGTTTCAGATGAGCTTCTAGACAAAGACAAATTCTGAAGAAAGAAAGACAGACTACTTCCAAATGTTTAGTCACTGAATAGCAGTGGAAGCTGTAAAATAGTATCCGAATATCAACTATTGAAGCTTGATGATGAGCACCAGCATATTGTCAGATACAGTGCTGGACGATGAGCTCCTCAGCTTGGAAGGCACTCAAAATGCAAATGGGGAAGAGCTGCCTCCTGAAAGTGGTGTTGTCTGTGAAGGTGGAATTAGAGTAAAGCCTCTGAGACCTTAATCTGTTGATGGGGCACAACTCCAAATGAAGAGAAACAGCTGAAAATGCCTTTTAATAGTCAGAACATGGAATGTATGAATCTATGAAAATTGGAAATTGTCAAAAATAAAATGGAAGTTAAAAACATCGATATCTTAGGCATTAGTGAGCTGGAATGGATTGGTATTAACCATTTGGAATCTAACATTCACATGGTTTGCTATTCTGGGAATGACAAATTGAAGAGGAATAGCATCCCATTCATCATCAAAAAGAACATATCAAGATCTCTCTTGAAATACAACACTGTATGTGACAGGATAATGTCCATACACCTACAAGGAAAATCAGTTAATAACACTCTAATTCAAATAAATGTATGCACCAAACACTAATGTTAGTGATGATGAAACTGAAGAATTCTACCAACTTTTTCAGTCTGAAATTGATAAAAAATGCAATCAAGATGTATTGACAATTACTGTCAATTGGGATGCAAAGGTTGAAAACAGAGATGATGGATCAGTAATAGGAAATATGACCTTGGTGATAGAAATGATGCTGGAGATTACATGATAGGATTTGGCTAGACTGATGACTTCTTCATTTCATTTACCTTTTATAAACAACATAAAAATGACTATACACATGGACCTCACCAGATGGAATACACAGAAATCAAATTGACTACATTTGTGGAAAATGACAGTGGAAAAGCTCCAAATCATCAACCAAAACAAAGCCAAGGATAGGCGGTAAAAGAGACCATCAATTAATCATTGCAAATTCAGACTGAAGTTTATGAAAATTAAAACAAGCTAATGAGAACCAAAATATACCCTTGAACATATCCCACCTGAATCAGAGATCATCTGAAGAACAGATTTGATGCATTTGACACTAAAGACCAAAGACCAGAAGAGTTGTGGGATGGCATCAAGGACATCATACAGTAAGAAAACAAAAGGTCGTTAAGAGAAGAACGAAGGAAAAGACCAAAATGGATATCAAAAGAGACTCTGACATTTGATCTCCAGCATAGAGATGCTAAAGCAAATGGAAGTTGTGAGGATTTAAAAGCGCTAAATAAAATTTCTAAGAGCAGCTCAAAAATCAAAAGTCAAATATTACAGCAAAATATTCAAAGACCTGAAGTTAGAAAACCAAAAGGGAAGAACACACTTAGCGTTTCTCAAGCTGAGGAAACTGAAGTAAAAATGCAAGCCTTAAGTGTCAATAGTAAAGGATTCTATGGGCAAAATATTGAGTAAGGCAGAAAGCATTAGAAGAAGGTGGATGGAATACGCAGAGTCACTCTACCAAAAAGAAATGGTTGATATTCAGCCATATCAAAAGGTAGCATATGATTGAAAGCCAATAATACTGAAGGAAGAAGTGAAAGATGCACTGAAGGCATTAGCAAAGAATAAGGCACGGGGAATAGATGGAACACATATTGAAATCTTTTAAAGCATTGGAGGCAGTCACTCATCTCTGCCAAGAAATTCGAAAGGCAACTACCTGGCCTACTGATTGGAAGAGATTTGTACCCATTCCAAAGAGAGAAATGTGGAAGTAATCAGACAATAGTAGTGATATATCACAAAAGTAAAATTTTGTTAAAAATAATCCAAAAGTGCTGCAAACTTATACTGACAGAGAATTGCCAGAGGTTCAAGCAAGATTTAGATGAGTGCGTGAAATGAGGGATATCATTGCTGATGTCAGACGGATCTTGGCTGAAAGCAAAGAATACCAGAAAAATGTCTACCTGTGATTTACTGACTATATGAAGGCCTTCAATTGTGTGGATCATGACAAGCTATGGAAAACATTGCGGAGAATAATTTTAAACCATGCTGTTCGAACAACTGCCTCTTGATCTGTGTGCAGTTTCCTCATGAGCACATTAGGTCTTACAGAATATTCATTTTCTGCAATGAATTAAAAATTAGGAAAAGTGTTAATCAGGTTTTTATTCTTTCACCATACTTACTCATTCTGTGTGCTGAGCAAATAATCTGAGAAGTTGTATGAATTAAAATGTGGCATCAGGATTTGAGAAGACTCATTAACAACTGGTACTATGTAGATTATACAACCCTGCTTGCTGAAAGTGAAGAGGACTTAAAATACTTACTGATGAAGATCAAAGATTTTAGGCCTTTAGCATAAGTTGCACCTCACTGTAAAGAAGACAAAAATCCTCACCACTGGACCAAAAACAACATCAAGATTAAATAGAGAAAAGATTGACATTTTCAAAGATTTCATTTTGCTCAGATCAACCATCAGCATTCACGGAAGCAGCAGTCAAGAACAAAAATGACGTATTGCATTAGGCAAACATGCTGTACAAGACCTCTTTAAAGTGTTCAGGAGCAAAGATGTCAGTTAGAGTATTAAGTGTGCCTGACCTAAGCCATAGTATTTTCAATAACCTCATATGCACATGAAAGCTGGACGGTGAGTAAGGAAGACTGCAGAAGCATTGATGCATTTTATTTCCAGTGTTGGAGGAGAATAGTAAAAGTACCATGGACTGTCAAAAGAACAAACAGATCTGTGTTGGGAAAAGTGCAGCTGGAATGCTTCTTGGAATCCAGGATGGCCAAAATTCATCTCTCATACTTCATACATATTATCAGGAGGGACTAGTCGCTGGAGAAAGGATATCATGTTTGTAATGTGGAGGATCTGAGCAAAAGAGGAAGACCCCAAAGAGGTGGATTGGCACTGTGACAGCAACAATGGTCATAAACATTACATGGACTGTGAGGTTGGCCCAGGACTGGGCAGTGTTTCCTTCTGGGATGCATAGGGTCGCTATGCATCTGCACTGAGTCAGTGACACATAACAATAACATTATATGTAGAGTAAGAAAGGAATGAAAACAAAACAACCTTTGCTAAGTGCCTGGTGCAGGAATGTAGGATAAGCACTAGACTGTAATGTTGGTTTCAAACACAAGGTCAGATTTCCTGTCACTCTTGGAACTCCTATACAGGGACAGAGTCAAAAGTGACTTAGTGGCACTTAGCAACACCAACAAGTACTTACTGTGTTCCAAATATTGTGTAAATGTGTTGTTTATTTATTCCTTACTATGGACAAGTATCACAAACCTTATTTTAACGATGAGAAAATAAACACAAACCAACCAACTCATTTACCCAAGGCTGCTCTCCTAATAAAATGGCAGGTCGTTAAGAAGTCTGTCTTCAATTCTAATACCATATTCTTCTTCATATAATCCAGCTTTTTGGATGGTGTGTTCAACATACAGACTGAATAAGTATGGTTAAAAATAAAACCCTGGTGCATACTTCTCCTAATTTTTAAACATTCAGTGTTCTCTTGTTCTTTTGGAACAACTGCCCCTTGACCTATGTACAGGTTCCTCATGAGCACAATTAAGAGTTCCAGAATACTCATTACCTACGATATTGTCCATGTCATGATCCATACTATCAACTGTGTTTGCATAGTCAATAAAGCACAGGTAAACATCTTTCTGATACTCTCTGCTTTTAGCCACGATCCGTCTAACATCACTAATGCTAACCCTCTTCCACATCCTCGTCTGAATCCGGTGGAACCTCTGGCAGTTCTCTATCAATGTACTATTGCAGACATTTAAAAAAAAAAAAATGTGTTTAGGAAAATTTTACATGCTTGTGATACTAGTAATATTGTCCAATGATTTTCTCATTCAGTTGGGTCACCTTTCTTTGGAATGGACGTAAATATGGATCTCTTCCAATCATTTGGCCATGTAGCTGTTAGTGCTGCATCAATTCGGTGAATGATATCAATTTGTATTCTATCAGTTCCCAGAAGTTTGTTTCTTGCAGTGCCCTTAGTATGACTGGCTCTTGGAATTCTTTAAGAATCAATTGCTCTTGACCATAAACTACCTCTTGACATGGTGGAACATAAATCATTTCTTTTTGGTACAGTGAATCTGCGTATTCCTTCTATCTTCTTTTGATGCCTTGTACATAATTCAGTATTTCACCTATGTTATTGTTGTTGTTAGGTGCCATCGAGTCGGTACCAACCCATAGCGACTTTATGCACAACAGAACGAAACACAGTCCAATTCTGGGCCAACCTCACTACTGTTGCCACGCTTGAGTCCATCGATGCTGCCACTTGGCCAGTTCATCTCATTGGGGGACTTTCTCTTTTTCTCTGACATTTCACCTTACCAAACATGATATCCTTCTCTAGCAACTGGTCCCTCCTGACAATATGTCCAAAGTATGAGAGATGAAGTTTGGCCAGCTTGGCCTCTAAGGAGCACTCTGGCTTCACTTCTTCTAACACAAATCTATTGATTCTTTTGGCAGCCCATGGCACTTTCAGTATTCTCCTCCTACACCATAACTCTAAGGCATCAGTTCTTCTATGGTTTTCCTTATTCACCATTCAGCTTTTGCATGCATATGAAGTTATTGAAAATACCATGGCTTGGGTCAGACACACCTTAGTCCTCAAGCTGGCATCTTTGCTCTTGAACACTTTAAAAAGGTCTTGTACAGCAGATTTACCTAAATACAATATATCGTTTGGTTTCTTAACTGCTGCTTCTGTGAGTGTTGATAGTTGATCCAAGAAGTATGAAGTCCTTGGCAACTTCAATCTTTTCTCCATTGATAAGAATGAATGCTGTTTATTGGTCCAGTGGTGAAGATTTTTGTTTTCTTTACATTGAAATGTAATCAATACTGAAGGCTGTGCTCTTTGATCTTCATCAGTAAATGTTTTAAGTCCTCTTCACTTTCAGCAAGCAAGGTTGTATCATCTGCATATCACAGGTTGTTAATGAGTCTTCCTCCAATCCTGACGCCACATTCCTCTTCACAGAACCCAGTTTCTTGTATTATTTGCTCAGCATACAGGTTGAATAAGTATGGTGAAAGAATACAACCTTGTTGCACACCTTTCTTAATTTTAAAAAACATTCAGTGTTCCCATGTTCTGTTTGAACAACTGCCTTTTGGTCCAGGTCCAGGTTCCTCATGAGCACAATTCAGTGTTCCAGAATACTCATACTTCGCAATGTTGCCCATAGCTTGTCATGACCCACACAATCGAACACCTTTGCATAGTCAATAAAGCACAGGTAAACATCTTTCTGATATTCTCTGCTTTCAGCCAAGATCCATGGGACATCAGCAAAGATATCCCTCATTCTACAGCCTCTTCTAAATCTGGCTTGAACTTCTGGAAGTTCTCTGTCAATGTATGATTGTACCCGTTTCTGTATTACTTTTAAGAAAAACTTTACTCGCATGGGATATCAAGGAGATTGTCCAATGATTTCTGCATTCCATTGGGTCACCTCTCTTTGGAATGGGCACAAATATGGCTCTCTTCCAATCAGTCGGCCAGATAGTTGTCTTCCAGATTCCTTGGCAGAGATGAGTGAGTAACTCCTGTGCCGCCTCACTTTCTTGAAAGATTTCAATT
>NW_006408538.1:8703652-8708847 GCF_000296735.1 Chrysochloris asiatica | reverse complement strand
ATGGAGCTTTTCCATCTTCTCTTTCCACAGATGTAGTCAATTTGATTTCTGTGTATTCCATCTGGTGAGGTCCATGTATATAGTTGTCTCTTATGCGGTCTAAAGAAAGTACTTGAAATGAACAAATCGTTTGTCTTGCAGAATTCTATCATTCGTTCTCCAGCATCATTTCTATCTCCAAGGCCATATTTTCCAACTACTGATCCTACCTCTTTGCTCCCAACCTTTGCATTCCAATCACCAGTAATGATCAATAAATCTTGATTCCATGTGTGATTGATTTCAGATTGAAGATTTTGGTAGAATTCTTCTATTTCATCCTCACTGGCTTTAGTGGTTGGTGCATAAATTTGAATAATAGTGGCATTAACTGGTCTTCCCTGTAGGCGCATGGATGTTACCCTATCACCAACAGCATTGCACCTCATGAATGATCTGGATATGTTCTTTTTGATGATGAATGCAACACCATTTCTCTTCAATTTGTCATTCCCGGCATAATAAACCATGTGGTTGTCAGATTCAAAATGGCCAATACCAGTCCATTTCAGCTCACTAATGCCTAAGATATAGATGTTTATGTGTTCCATTTCGTTTTTGACAACTTCTAATTTTCCCAGATTCATACTTTTTACATTCCATGTTCCGATTTTCAATGGTTGTTTACAGCTATTTTTCTTCGTTTCGAGTTGTGGCCCATCAGCAAATGAAGGTCCCACAGGCTTTTCTCCCATGAGCTTTACTCCATTCATGTCATCACAGTCAACTCTACTTTGAGGAGGCAGCTCCTCCCCAGTCACATTTTGAGTGCCTTCCAACCTGAGGGGCTCATTTTCCAACACTATATCTGACAGTGTTTCTCTGCTATTCATAAATTTTTCAGTGACTAAATATTCGGAAGCAGTTCATCATTCTATCTTCCTAGTCTATCTTTGTTGGAAGCGCATTAAAAACCTGTCCACCATAGGTGACCCTGCTGGTATTTAAAATACCAGTTGCATAGTTTTCAGAATCAAAGCAAAGATGGCGGATCAGGTAGACGTGCAGTTAGAAGCTCCGTGAACAACAACACAGAATACCAGACCAAGCAGGCTCAGGGGATGGTGCTAGAACTCTGAACCACATACAAAGACATATTTAGAAGCTTGGAAGTCTTAGAGCTAGAGGAATTTGTAGCAGAATCAAGAAATCCATTGCTTTCCAATTGAAGATGCTAAGCTTCTCCCGGAGCCTCCATTTTGGGAGAGACCAAGCCGGGGAAGGATCAGAACAGCCATGAATGCCTGACAGAACTGTGGAGATACAGGTGTGGACATTCTTTTTTTAGGTATCTGTTCATTGTTTTCTTGCTGTCTGCGCACCTCCATTCTGGTGACTAGAGGGGGGTGCCTGAGCGAATAGACACCGCACCCCCACCCCTGGAGTGTTCTACGCATGTGCACAGATCTCCTCGAAATTTAAGGTGACAGTTTCCGCTTAAAACCAAATGGCCACCACTCTCTGTCAGTTTGTCTTACTGTGGTGGCTTGTGAGTTGCTGTGATTTCACCCATAGAATCCCTTAGTATTAAAAATTGAGGCTTGAATATTTTCTTCAGTTCCCTCAGCTTGAGAAATGCTGGGCATTTTCTTCCCTTTTGGTTTTTTAACTCCAGGTCAGAAAATAGGATTACTAATAATAATTCTGTCATTATGGGGTTATCATTGTTGTTTGTTAGATGTCACCAGGTCGGGTTCTACATATAGAGAACCTATGAAGTCCTGGTGTGGTACTGTAGGATAAGCGCAGGACCACAAGTTCAGTTTTAACCACAATGTTGGCAGTTAAAACTCAGCACTTGCTCCTTGAAAACCCGTGCACTGGGTCATTATGGTTGAGAACTAATTTGATAGCACTTAGGAACAACATGCCAAACAGAAGCAAACACTGCCTGGTCCTAAGTCAGTCTCATAATTGTTACTATGTTTGAGCCCAGTTTCAATGTTCTTATGTCAGTCCATGTTGCTGGGGGTCTTCTTTTTGCTGATCCTCTACTTTACCAAGAATGATATCTTTCTCTAGGGACTGGTCCCTTCTCACAACATGTCCAAAGAATGAGTGTAGTCTTGTCTGCCTTCTAATGAGCATTGTTGTTGTGCTTCCTCTAAGACACATTTGTTCTTCTGGCAGTCCAAGGTCATTTCAGTATTCTCCAGCACTCTAATTCAAATGCATCTGTTCTTCTGCACTTTCCAACTTTTACATTCATATGAGGCAATGGAAAGCACCATAACGTGGGTCAGGGACACCTTAGTCCTCAAATGGACATTAATTATTTAAAGAGGTCTTTTGTAGTTTGTCTAATGTAATATGTCTTTTGATTTGTTGACTGCTGATTTCATGAATGTTAATTGTGGATCCAAGCAAAATGAAATCTTTGAAAACTTCAGTCTTTTCTTCATTTGTCATGATATTGTTTATTAATCCAGCTTTGAGTATTTTGTTTTCTTTACATTGCGATGCAATCCATACAGAAATCTAGTCTTTGATCCTCACCAGTAAGTACTTCAAGTCCTCTGGCTTCCAGCAAGCAAGGCTGTATCATTTGCATATTATAGATTTTTAATGGGTCTTCCTCCAATCTTGATTCCACATTCTTCTTCATCTAATCCAGTTACTGGAATTATTTGCTCAATTTACAGAATGAGTAAGTATGATGATAGAATTCAATCCTGAATGACTTCAACTTTTCCTGATTTAAAATTACTCAGTGTCCCTTTGTTCTTTTTGTACACTTGCCTCTTGAACTATGGACACTTTCTAGAATATCCATTCTTCGCAGTGTTATCCATAGTTATTTAAGATCCATACAGTTGAAAGCCTTTGCATAGTCAATGAAGCACAAATAAACACTTTTCTGATACTCTCTGCTTTCAGTCAAGATCCATCAGATGTCAGTAATGCTACAATACAGATGTAGTCAATACACAAAATACCTGTGTATTCCATCTGGTGAGTCCAGGAGTATACTCACTTTTTATGTTGTTGAAAAATGGTCAATACCAGTGCATTTCAGCTCATTAATACATAGAATATTGATTTTTATGTTTTTCCAGTTTTCCTAGATCCATACCTTGTACACGCCACATTCCTATGACTAATGGATGTTTGCAGCTGTTTTTTCTCAATTTGAGTTGTGTCACATCAGCAGTTGAAGGTCCTGAAAGCTTTATTCCAGCCACATCATTGAGGGGGCAGTTCTTCCTCAGTTACATTTTGAGAGCCTTCCAACCTGAGGGATTTTGTCTTTTAACACTGTATCTGACAGTCTTCAGATAGTCTTCAGGTTTTCAGTGGCAAACCATTCAGAAGTGTTCTGTCTCTCCTACTTCTTACTCTGTGCACCAACTGTGCAGTTCAAACTGACCTTGCAGTCGAGTGCTTATCCTGCAGTGCCATACCACGAGTCCAGAATAGTGCCTAACACCTTGAAAATGCTAGCCTGATTAACTATTGTTAATAGGAGAAAATAATATGCTTTTGTTGTTTTCATGAATTAAATGATCCACAAAAATTAAGTGAACCCACATGACTTATTCTATATGAATATTGAGATTTAAAAAAGTATTAAGGGTAAAATATTTGGTCTTGAATTTGAATATCATATTATGTTACCAAAGACCAAAGAGTTAAAACATGTAAAAGATATCATTAGTTAAGTTGCTTTTGTTTCGAATCAGTAACAGACAACAGCAAATCATTTCACACATATTGTTGTCACTAAAAAAGACAAACTAAGTCCATAGAGTCATTTGGAACTTTCTTTTCTTAAACCACAGACTTACTTGGTTGAGGTGTTGCTGTTCCGTTGTAGCATCATCTTATTATTCCTCATGCTAATCTAAATGAGGGGAGAGAGCTAAGTGCCAGAAACAGGGGCTATGTGCCAGAATGGGGGGCGTTCAAGGAGAGGAGTGAAAGTTAAGTGGGCACGGTGAGGAATGGCCAGCAGCTTTACATTTTACATTTATTGAGTTTCAAAACCTTAGTAAAATTTTTTCATGATATTACAGTTGGTGGGCTAGAGCAGTCTGTCCCATTATACCTTCAGCATATCATTTTTTTTTTTTTTAATTTAAGGTTTTTATTGTGGATTGAGTGAAAGTCTACAGGGCACATCATCAGTTTCACATTCAACAATTCATATACCTTGTTTCATCACATTGACTATAATCCCCTCCATATACCATCAGTTAAAAGTATTTCTCTCTATCCACTTTAGCTTTTTAAAAAACACACAAACAAACAAAAAAACCCCACTCAGACATATAATAATTTACATCTCCAAAGGGCACATTCTGCAAGTCTGCTCCTGGCCACCAGTTCTTATAGTCCTTCTCTTCTTAGTTGATGAATCTAGAGTCTTCAGCCACGCCCCCTTTCCATGCCCCCATCTCTGCCTCCATCTCTGGCGCTGCCGCTTCTCTGTATAAGGTCCTGCACTCTGCTTGTGCGCTTCTCTCTTGATGGTCCTAGGGTCCTCTGTTACTGGACAGTAAGATTAACCACTCCCCTTTTTTGTTACAAAACTTCAACCTTTACAAGTGTGACAGTCACGATTAGTCATGATAACAGTTATTCACTATTGAATCTTACGAATCTTATCCCCATCTCTTTTCACCAGACCCATCTAGGCAAGATGACAGCTATTCAGTGGGGACTTTTTCTTTCCCCCCCACCCTCTTAAACTAAGCTCCTTCTTGAAACCTTGTAAGCCAGTCACTTCGTGCCTTTATTGCCCCCTCATTTTAGGTAGCCAGTGTCTAAGTTGCCCATTCCTAGGTACCCTGTGTACAGAGTAGATAGCATTGAAATTTGATTTGAAGACTCTTTCCCTCTCTGTTGGTATTTAGAGTAACTACCGCTCTGAGTATAGGTCAGGGTCATCATGAAGATGTATCTTCTGTCACTGTAGCTGTTCCAGTCTGCTTGTCCTTTCTAGTTGCTGTGGGAATGTCTCACCTTACAAGGTTGTGGATGGGACTCAGGATTTCACCTAAGGTCCTATACTCTGTAAAGCCTTTGCGTGAGGCATATTTCACTGGGCAAGTTGTAGAACCCCTTTTAGGTATTCCAATCAGTTATAGGCTGAAGGCAGGCTTACAAGTTTTCTCTAATCATGTTTCCCAACATTCCTTTCTATCCCACTCAAGTGT
>NW_006408538.1:8680660-8701783 GCF_000296735.1 Chrysochloris asiatica | reverse complement strand
AGTAGAACCCTCCGTGGGTGGGGCTAGGGTACTCACTAGCTCAGGCACCCCTAAGGTGTGCAGATAGCAAGGGACCAATGAACAGATACCAAAAGAAAATAATGTCCACACTTTTATCTACATGATTCAGTCATGCGTCTGTTGCCGCTCCGCTCCTTCCTCCATGTGGTCTCACCCACGATGGCGGCTCCTAGAGCAACCGAGCGTCCCGGACTAGAAAGCAATAGATTTCTTGCTTCTGCCACAAATTCCCCAGCTGTGAGCCTTCAAACCTTCTAAACATTCCTTTATATGTGGTTCAGAGTTCTGGGACCATCCCCTGAGCCTACTTGGTCGGGTATTCTGTGTTGTTGCTGGCGGAGCTCCTTTATTGCATGTCCACCCGATCTGCCATCTTGCTTGTTCTCTCCAGCATATCATTTTTTTATTAACTGGCAGGCCCAGTTCTTCAGGGCTCAATCTGCCTTCCATGTGGAAAAATAGATTATTATTGTAAATACTGTTTGTTACAGATCTCTGGCCTCTGATTTATGTAAAATACTTTCCATCTCTACCTCTTCGTCCTCTGGGGATGCTTCTCTATAGGTTCCAAACTCCATGATTTAGGACACAATTTGCTGACAGCAGATCCTGAGAACCCATTATGAAAATGAAGGCAACCAATAACCTTTTAATGTATTTCTCAATTTAAAAGGCTTTCATTACATAGCACATTTCAGGCTGAAGATGTTACAAATTTGTCATCGTTTCAGTAATTGTAGCTTCCTCCAGATACAAATCTGATGCTTGGCATGATGTCGAATCATTTGTAAAATGTGTATTTTGTTTGGCACTCAGTAGGATGCTTGCCAGGTAATACATTTAATTAAGGACACAAGGAAGATAATAAGTGTGGTCTGTCTCAGAGTCTTATTGTCACTTTAAAGCTCTACATGTGTTTAAGATAGTGGCTTCCTAACAAGGCATATATTTAAAACTTTAGATAAGCTTCCTTTCATCAGCCAAGAGTTTTTTTATGTGGAAATATATTATGTTGAGGGGAATGATACTTCAGTACATTCCTCTTTGTTTAAACTGAAAGAGTTAGCTTCTTTCCTTAGAAACAACCTCTGTGCATTCTTTAAGACCTTGAAAATTGATACATTGCCTTTTGGGAGCTTAGATAGCTTCATTCAAATTGAACTTTCTCTGGAGATGCATAGAAATAATGAAATGTAATGCCTCTCTTGAACATAACTGTATACATAGCGTCCAGACCTGACTGATGTATAAAGTCGGTTTGATAAGAGCAAGTCAAATAAAGTATCACATTGATTAATGCTGATTTGGGGGAATTACAAAGCACCTCATGTCAGCAAATTCAAAGAGATATATTGTGATATAACAATTTTCTGAGGCCAGGCCAGGTTCTTATTGCATTAGGCATGCAATAAGCACACAGGAAAACTTGTTTATGATGCCTTTGATAAGCTCTAGGAAAAAGGTATGCTGAAAGGGCTTTCTTTTTTACACATATAGAACATGTGAATTTTGTTGTTCAGGTTGTAAGGCATAGAATTCTTTGATCATTTAGACTTTCAGATATCCATTGTCTTTTTCTCACTACGTAATGTTATTCTCCTAAGTTAACAAAGATTTGCATCTAATAATAAATACCTCGGAGTCCTGGTGTGGCGCTGAGGGTTAGTGTGCTGGACTGCAAAGTTGGTTTAAACCACAAGGTCAGTGGTTCAAGATCACCAGCCACTCCTTGGAAACCCCATCCAGGGTCGCCATGGGTCAGAACTGACTCTATGTCACTTAACAACAACAACAACAATAAATACCTCATCAGATTATTTATTAGACAATCTACCCTCAGGTAGATTCCTGGTGTGGTGCTGTAGGATAAGTGCTGGACTACAAGGTAAATTTAAACTGCAAGGTCAGCAGTTCAAACCCACTAGCCACTCCTTAGTACCCTATAGAGGATCACTATGAGGTGGAAACAACTCAACAGTGTTTAACAACAACAATCCACTCTCAAGACCAGTGCAAAATGTCATTAAAGTCATGGACAAATAGTGTTTTCATTCCCCTTCTAACTTCATGGTATACTGGCCTCTCAAAATCTCCCCTTTCCAGCTCAGAGACTCGACAGTGTGGCACTGGGTTGAGCTCCTTCATTACCCCCATAACCATCTCCTCTCCCTCCTTCCCATTGAAACTGCTTCGGTGAGGGATTCCTTCAGAGTGCATTCTCTTCTTTAGACTAAGGAAACCAATCAAATAATTAGAACTCTTGACAGTGGACAATGAATGTGATGGGCTGTTGTATGTTTCCAGTGCCTATCGTAATTCCCCTTATACTGGCCAGAGTGCTAAAGTTTACATAAGGAAATAACAATAGCTTTTATCCTTCCATCTTGATGAGATTACAAACCAGGCTCCCTTTCAGATACTCCTTCTGTAGAACCAAGGACAGAAGGAGGCAAATATTTCAAGCCAGATATGATGATTTTTCCCCCCAAACCATGGCTTAGCATAGATTTGACCCAAGCCTTCTCCTTAAAAGACAGTTAATTTGTTAACAGCTTTGTAAATCCTGTCTTTGGGTTGCTTCGTCTCATCACCTGCTTCGCTAATCTAGCTATTAATTGTATAAGCAAATGAATATCCTTTAAATACATTTATTTTTCAGAGTAAATTAACCAGGTTCTATTTCTTTAAATCTCATGTCATTACTGCGAAAGTGAGCTGACTAGTTAAGATCTTTTATTAAAGGATTTATACTGCCACATGCTGTATAGATTAGTTATTTAAAAGCAAGTATAATGAAGGGCAAGGCACTCTGGTAGCGTAGTGGTTACGAGTCGGGCTGCAAACCTCAAGTTCAGCAGTTTGAAACTACCAGCTGTTCCACGGGAGAAAGATGAGGCGTTCTGCTTCCGTAAAGATTTACAGCCTCGGAAACTCTGTGCAGGGTCGCTATGAGTCAGAACTGACTCCACGGGCACATAAAACCATCACCATAATGAAGGGCAGAATATACATGCCACATAGGAGGCAAAAAGTTGTCTTTAGTTGCAGAAAAAAGAAAACTCCCATGTATTTAGGTGCATTGGACCTACGCGGATGGTTAGAAATTGTTGTTGTTGTTAAGTGTTGTTGAGACTTTAGATTCATAACGACCCTGTATAGGAATTCAGAGGAGTAGCTGGTGGGTTTGAATTGATGACCTTGTTGTTCACAGTCCAGTGCTAATCCTACAATGCCACATCAGGAATTAAACAGAAGGAAATTGGAAAAGATGTGTCCTGCATGGGAAACACAAATACATCCTTTATATTTTCAGGAAACAATATACAAGGAAAAAATATTCTCTAATCCTGAAAGGAGGCTTTCTGCTCCCGTAAAGATTTACACCCTCAGAAAGCCTACAAAGCGTCACTACGCATTAGAATCAACTCCATGGCAGTGAATTGAGTTTTTTAAAGTGGCGATGTAGAATCAGCGTCTGGGACTGCGAACCATGAGGTCTGCAGTTCAAATTCACCAGCTGCTCCTCAGAAACTGTATACGGGGTCGGTGTAAGTGGGAATTTATGTGGCTACAGTACTTAAGAACAAGTGTTGTTAAGCCCAATTGGACACACCTATGTATAAAGATAAGGAGCTCTGGTAGCGTAGTGGTTACGAATCGGGCTGCGAACCTCAAGGTTAACAGTTCGAAATTACCAGCTGTTCCGCGGGAGAAAGATGAGGCTTTCTGCTCCCGTAAAGATTTACAGAACTCGGAAACCCTGTATAGGGTCACTGTGAGTCGGAACCGACTCCACGGTACATAACCACCACCACCATGTATAAAGATATTTCGTTACCCTTTTGGAACAATGCTGTCAAACCCAGAATCCATCCTCACTTGCAGAAATGCTACTTTTGTATTAAAAAGGACAACCGTTCAAGAAACAAATGGAAAGTGTTTCCAAAAATGTATTAAGTACCCTTCTCTATTTTTATGACTTTCCAAATTCTGAAAGAAATCCAACTTTCATTCCATTCTACTAAGAACTGAAAAAGATAACATGTTTGGATATTACCTTTTAAAAACAATCTTCTAAGTATTTTGTTAAAATTAGCTCAAGTAATCCTTGTTTATGGAGTCTTGTTATGGTGTTGTAGTGTAAGCAGTAGACTGCTAACATCAAGATCTGCAGTTTAAACCCACCAGCTACTCCTTGGTGGTTGGTGGTGTGCCGTGGAGTTGGTTCCGACTCAAAGTGACCCTGCATAAGGTTTCCAAGGCTGTAAATCTTTATGGGAGTGGAAAACCTCATCTTTCTCAGGTGGAACAGCTGATAGTTTTGAACTGCTGACCCTTTGGTTAGCAGCTGACTTGAAATGATTATGCTGTGAGGGCTCCTGCTCGTTATTCTAGAAAGAATGAAAAGTAAAAACAAACTAGTAGTCATTTCTGACTTGTGGCAGCCCTTTGTGTTTGCAGAGTAGATCTGTTCCATACAGTCTACATTGCTGTGACTTGTCAGAAGAAGATTCCCAGCTTTTCATCCATGGTGTCTCTAAATGGGGTTGAGCCACCAACCCTTCGGGTTAGTGGTCAAGCACTTGAACATTGGTACTTCCAGTGATCTTAGATCAGTTTTGAAAGGAGTGCAGCCGAAGTGCTCCTTAGAGGCCAAGATGGCCAAACTTCATCTCTTATACTTCAGACATATTGTCAGGTGGGACTAGTTGCTGGAGAAGGATATCATGTTTGGTAAGATGGAGGCTCTGGTAGCGTAGTGGTTACGAATTGGGCTGCGAACCTAAGGTCAGCGGTTCGAAACTACCAGCTGCTCTGCGGGAGAAAGATGAGGCTTTCTACTCCCGTAAAGATTTACACCCTCGGAAACCCTGTACAGGGTCGCTATGGGTCGGAACTGACTCGACGACACTTAACAACAACAAAGATGGAGGCTCAGAGAAAAAGAGGAAGACTCCCAATGAGAGGGATTGGCCAGGTGGCAGCATTGATGGACTCAAGTGTGGCAACAGTAGTGAGGTTGGCCCAGGATTGGACATTGTTTCATTCTACTGTGCATAAGGTCGCTGTGAGTCATTGCTGACTCGATGGCACCTGACAACAACAACAAGGAAGAATAAATGTGTGGACTTCTTATAGGTCTTCCCAGGGCTCAAAGATTTTGGACCTCTCAGTCTTTTTGTATGGAACAATGTCTCCCTTTCTCTCACACCCAAACTATGAGGTTTAATAGGTGGCAGAACTGAAGAGGTAAACAGCATCAAATGTCTGAGAAGAATCCTGGAGGCACCCTGTTCACCACTGTGCACTCCCAGCTGGAGTTTCCTTTGAGTGATTCAATCTTGTCTATGGATTGGCAAATATGCAGCAGATGATTTTACAAGTTGTTGTTGTTAAGTGTGATTGACTCCGTTTCGATCATAGCAACCCTGGATAGGGTTTCCAAGAAGTGACTTGTGGTTTTGAATGGCCAAACTTGTGGTTAACAATCCTTGCTTATCCTAGAGCAACACAAACACACTCCATTTTTTGTCTTCAAAATGAAGCTGGAGTATTTGAAATGGGACAGAGGTTGAAACATTTCAACACTTCTTCCAAATTGTCCCTGGGCCTAATTAATTTTGTGGGGAAGAAAAATGTTAACATTTCAGTAATGTGATCAGATTTTTCAATTTTAGAATAAATGGATTCATTCAGGGCAGGGTTATGATACCTTCTCTCTGAAGCTGGAATGACTATTGCAAAGCCAATTAAGAGAAGAATGGAGTGTACACTTTAGTGTTAATGGCTCGACGTCATACAATTCTTAGGTCGGGACTTTGTATGTTTTAATTAATTGTGGAAGAGAGCACATGATGGCAACAAAATGAATTAGCTGAATGACTATCAACAGGATTTTTTTTTCAAATCATTAAAAATAACACTACTGATTAAAATGCACAATTGGATATTTTAAAAAATAACCTCATGTTCCTTTTTGCAATCAAGAAAATGTCTGTATATTATCTGTATCCTTACTGATGAAGGACATCTTTAGCCGCTCCCCTTTCCCCTTTTGTCTCTAGATCAGTGGGTGTCTATGGAATATGGCCAAGCTCAGCCTCTGTCTTCATTGCTGCATTTCCTCTACTTCCACTCACAAGTAAACCAGGATGGTCACCAGTGAATTTACAAGCCTGTGCTGTGTTCCCTTTGAGTTTTAGTCTTGGAAGGTGGTTTACTCTGATAAGGTGACTTTTCTTGCCTTGATGGCTCTAAGGCAAACAGCTTGCTTGATCTTTTAACAGCCAAACAGTCTGCTTTGTTGTTGTTTTTTCCCATCTTTTCTTTCTTTCAAGAAATATCTTCTGTCTCCTAGTCACTCCGGGTTGGTCTGTTTGTCCTTTCATGTGGAAATGTCCCACCTTATAAGGTGCTAGGTGGTGCTCAGGATTCCACCTAAGACCCCATATTCCACAAAGGCTTAACAAGAAGCCTATTTTCCTGGGTGAATTCTTGTACCCCCTTTACCTATTCCTATCAGTTATAGACTGAAGATACGCTTAAAAGTTTCCTATACTCATATTCCCCAATATCCCTTTCTGCCCACTGTCTATTTTTAAAACAATAGGCAGGGGAAGCCAAAATCCACAAGACAGTTAAATACCTTACCATTATTTCCCCTCCTTTACCCACATAGACGAAGTATCAATCCCTGTATCACAGAGCCCTATTGTTCCAAGGTTGAGCATACATCAATATTGACCTCTGTCCCAAACAGCCCATGCCTACCTCCCTAAATCTTCTACTATCTTCCCCATCACCCCCCTCCTTTTCCCTTCGTGTGTATTGCCTTTCCCATCATTGTATATTGCCCTCCCCATCAGCTGAGTTACCATGTGTCTATTCCCTACCATGTGCCTTATTGTCCCCTCCTTCCCGCCCTTGGTAACCATCAAAGAATTTTTCTTTTGGTATGGCAATATTTTTGAAGCTTTTATAATAATGGTCTTACACAGTATTTGTCCTTTTGTAACTAATTTCATTCAGCATAATGTCCTTAAGGTTCATCCATGTTATAAGGTGTTTTGCAGCTTTATCATTGTTATTCAAGGTAGTATTGCTGTTTACTGCCATTGAGTCAGCTCCGACCCATAGCGACCCTGTATAGGGTTTCCAAGGAGCAGCTGGTGAGCTTGAACGGCCAAACTTGCAGTTTAAACAGCTTTGCAGTCTGATGCATTAACACACAGCACCATACAAAGTAGTATAGTATTCCATTATATCTATTTACCAAAGTTTGTGTGTCTCTTCTTTCACTGATATGCACTGAGGGTGTCTCCAACTTTTTGTTATTGTGAATAGTGCTGTGATGAACATTGGTGTGCATATATACCTACTTGTTTTCTGGCTCGTATTTCTTTAGGAAATGCTGCATTATAAGGTATTTCTATTTCCAAATTTCTAAGGAAGCACCATACCATTTTCCAGAGTGGATGACGTATTTTACGTTCCCACCAGCAATGTGGGAGAGTCCTAGTCTCTCCACACCATCACCAGCATTTGTTGTTCTCTGTTTTGTTTTGTTTTGTTGAAACTCACTGTTATTGCTGGTGTGAAATGATATCTCATTGTTGATTTGATTTGTATCTCTCTAATGACTTCAAGCTCACCAGCTGCTCCTATGAAACCCTATACTGGGTTGCTATGGGTCGGAATAGACTCAATGGCACTTAACAACAACAACAATGACTAAACAGTATGAACATTTCTTCCTATGTTTGTTAACTACCTGAATGTCTTCCTTGGTGAAGCATCTGTTCCTGTCCTGTGACCATTTTTTAATTGGGTTATTTGTCTTTCTTTTAGAGGTGATGTAGTTTCCCATAGATTATAGAGATTAGTCCCTTGTCTGATATATCAATGCAAAAAAATATTTTCTCAGTCTGTGGGCTTCCTTTTTACTCTTTTGCTTAAATCTTTTGATGCATGTAAGTTTCTAATTTTTAGTATGTCCCAGTCATCTATTTTGTCATCTATCGTTTGTGCAGCTTTTCAGTGGTTGATAGTCTATATATGCCTTGTATTGTTGTTGTTGTTATGTGCCGTCGAGTTGGTTCTGACCCATAACGACCCTGCATAGGGTTTCTGAGGAGCAGCTGGTGAGCTCAAACCACCGACCTTGCAGTTCAAACAGCTTTGCAGTCTGGCACATTAACCCACAGTGTCACACCAGGACTCCTTGTATTAGAGCCCTAAAAACTTTCCCTATTTTTTAAATGATGGTTCTTATAGTCTAGTATTTACATTTAGGTCTTTAATCTATGTGGAGTTAGTTTTTGTATGTTGTGTGAGGTATAGGGCTTGTTTCATTCTTTTGCATATTGATTTCCAGTTTTGCCAATACCACTTGCTGAAGACACTATCTCTTCTCCATTTAATATTTTTTGGAACTTTTTCAAAGATCAGTTGACTATACATGACAAACTACCTTCTGGGTTTTCAATTCTGTTCCATTGATCTATATATCTTTCATTGTACCAGTACCAGGCTGCTCTGACCACTGTGGCCGTTTAGTAAATTTTGTAATCAGGGAGTGAGAGGCCTTCAATTTTGTTCTTCTTAAGCAGTGCTTTGCTTATCCTAGGCCTCTTTCCCTTTCATATAAAGTTTGTGATAGTTTTTTCTTTAAAGAATGTTGTTGAAATCTGGACCAGGATTGTATTATATCTGTTGATTGCTTTGGGTGGTATTGACACTTTCACGCTTTTGAGTCTTCCTTTCTATGAGCATGGTATATTCTTCTATTTTGTCTTTTAATTTCTCACAGTAGTGTTTTGTAGTTTTCTTTGTATAGGCCTTTTGTTTTTTCTGGCTACACCTGTATTTTTTTCAATTAGTACTGTGTTTGTGGTAGTGGTCATTTGCAGTGCAGTAGGACCTTACTCATTGCAATTCTATATAGGGTTTCTGAGGCTGTTAATCTTTATGAGAACAGACGCCTCATCTTTCACAGGTGTAGAGGCTAGTTGTTTCAAACTGCTGACTTTGCACTTAGCAGTCCAACACATAATCGACTATGCTAGCAGAGCTCCTTACTTAATGCTATAGGATGGTGGATTTTAATTAGTACTTGTCTAAGATGAAAGCATGCAAAACCACTGGGGAGTACCTTGGGTTTAAAATCTTAGCATAGCTCAACAAGAACTTCTGTAACTAACATATATTCTTTTATTTTCAGGGGCAAAGGGCCACTAAAGCATACAACTGATGTGATCTATGCAGCTAAAATGATATCAGAATCAGGATCAAGAATGGATGTCCTTGCTCGGCAGATTGCTGACCAGGTAAGTCCTTAATAATGGACATGGTGAAAGTGTCTCAAAGTGGGAATAGTTCATGCTAACTGTTTTCTAATTCTAACACTGATTAGAACAAAATGGACTTTTTTTTTTTTTTCTTTCTACTAGATCAGTTTTCCCAAAATTTTAATTGGATTCTTTAAAAAAAAAAAAGAAAAAGAAAAATTGTGCATACTTAATACCCAAGTGGACTCCCAGTATGGCACTGTAGTGTCAGCACTGGACTGTGAATCCCAGGGTCAGCAGTTCAAACCTACCAACTTCTCCTCAGAAATTTAATACTGAGTTTCTGTATGTCAGAACTGACACAGTGGTTAAGAACTACAACAGTACACACATGGTGAAAAATTAATTCTAAGGAATAATTATCTCAATTAATTTGGGGAATTATTAAATAAATGGCTGTGAACTTCAAATATATTCAAGTTATCTTTATTGGTTTTAATAGCCAAATGCTTTTTCTTTTTTATTCCCTGGGTATCATAGATGTTTAAATTTTGCTATTTGAAAATTTCCAGTTTTCAAAAATTCATGTTAAGTGCTATATCATATATAAATATACATTTGAGCAATCTTTGTAAAATTTCAGGATAAACAGTAATTAGTAAAATACTGAAGAGAGTATGTATGAAATGTTGGCAGTATACATTCCTCATAGAGATGGGCAGTTAATGTTTCTAAACATTTTGGTTTTCTTTCCTTAAATTTCTCATAAATTTATTCCAACTTTCTAAGCAGTATCTGCATTACTAATGCAATCTTATGCCTAATTTCAATGGAAAAATCTTTCCTTTCCATTCATTGATGTATTTGGGAGTTAAATTAATTTTTTCAGAGTGGGGTATTATATTATGTTACAGTTTTAATATTCAAATTTGTAACACTAATTTATCTCTCTGGGGTCGGGGGGAAGACAAAAAAAATTCTTACTTAGTTTGTACTGTGCCGTTGTCTCTGTTCCAACACATAGCAACTCTGTGTACAACATAACAAAACACTGCCCAGGCCTGAGGCATTCTCACAATTGTGCTGGTACCTTTAAGCCCAATGGTGCTGTCACCGTGTGACTAAATATTGTTGCAGGAGTCTTCCTTGTTCTCGCTGGTACTCCAGTTTTCCAAGCACAGTGTCCTTCTGTAGGAACTAGTCCATCCCGATATTACATCCAAAGCCTGAGAGAAGAAGGCTCACAATCTTGCTTCTAAGGAGCATTCTGACTGCTCTTCTTCTAAGAAAGATGTGTTTCTTCATCTGGCAGTCCATGGCACTTGGAATAGTCTTTGCCTACACCATAATTCCAGCCTGCAAGTCATAGCACTGAAAAGACTCTATGGGCAGAATGAAGAAGCAATTCAGTGACACTTAACTGCATAGATACACACACACATATATTTATCTCTTGTTGTTGTTAAGTGTCATCAAGTCGATTCTGATCCATAGCTACCTTGTATAGGGTTTCCAAGGAGCATCTGGTGAGCGTGGAACTTGAATCACTGATCCTGTGGATCAGACTAACTTTGCAGTCCAATATATATACATACACACACATATATATACACACACACACATATATATGTATGTACACATATATATGTTTGTGTGTATATATACATACATATATATGTGTATATGCACACATCGATAGATAGATAGATAGATAGATAGATAGATAGATAGATGATAGATAGATAGATAGATAGATAGATAGATAGATAGATAGATAGATAGGTAATGTTGTTGTTAAGTGTCATTGAGTAGGTTCCAACCCATAGTGAGCCTGTATAGGGTTTCCAAGGAGTGGCTGGTGATTTGAACCGCCGACCCTGAGGTTCAGACGGCTTTGCAGTCCAGTGCATTAACCCACAGTGCCACAGTATAAATGTTGCTGTTGGGTGCACTCAGTGAGTAGACTCACAGTGTTCCCACATGATGGAGAAGAGCTGCTCCATACATATAGTGTTTTCTGATTAGAAGTCAAGCATGGCACCACCAGGGCTCCACCTATAAATACAAATATTTTTCAGTATTTTGCTACTTTTAAGATGATTAAAGCATTATAAATCTCTTAAACTTGCTTTTAAATATTTTCAGCTAAAAGTAAAATAACTTTAAATCAGCAAAAGTCAGCTAGTCTGATGAAGTCAATGACTGGATCCCCAATTTGCCTGTTTTTCCTGTATTTTACAATCTTACTACATTCACTTTATCAGGGAGACCAAATGTTAATGAAACTTGTGAAACCAAGACATTAAACAGCTTTACATAAATTAGGTGACAACTCAAACCCACCAGTTGCTCCTTGAGGGCAAGTTGAGGCTACTGCTCTCCTAAAGACTTACAAACTTTTCCTAGAAACCCTATACAGGGTCACTATGAATTGACTCAATGCCGGTGGTGTGGGGGTAGGATTAGGGAAGTCATTGTTTTAGGAAGCCTGTAGATACAGTGTATTGTTAGGCTGCTAACTGCAAGGTTGGAACTTCAAACCCATCAGTTTGGGCTAAAGATACGGCTGTCTGATTCCATAAAAGTCAGAAACCCTACGAAGCAGTTTTATTCTAGCCTATCTCTGTGAGTTGGAATCAACTAGACGATTGTTGTTAAGCGCAGTTGAGTGGATTCTGACACATAACAATGCTGTATACAGTTTCTGAACAGCTGTCCTGTGGTTTGAAGTCCAATTCTGATCCCACAGAGCCACACCCGGAGTCCAGTGGATAGAAATTATTTTTTTAATGTTGAATTGCTTTCTATTATTATGTTCCCATTTATTTTAGAATACAAAATTCTGAAAACTCAAGTGTGCTACTTTGGAGGTGTTTTCTTTTACTGATACTCTCTGTTAGTTGGAGCAGCTCACCTTGAAGTGAGTGATTCACAACATGTTGTAGTTGTAAGTGCTGTCCTGTCGGTTCCAGCTCACAGTGAGCCTGCATTGATTTCTGAGGAGTGGCTAGTACGTTTGAATTGCCGACTTCATGGTTAGCAGTCCAGTCCTTACTCTATAGCACTACACCAAGGAATCCTTTTATAACATGGCTTTACTAGATACAGGACTGAAACAATACTTTAGGTTTCTCCCATACGACTTGGATAATGCTAAGAACAGTAACATAATTTTTAGTAAAGCTTTGTTATAAAATTATGTCATTGTTTTTAGCATTATCCAGGTTGTATGGGAGAAACCTAAAGTATTGTTGACAGTTCTACACAGCTTTCAGATTTTAACAGAGCTTAAATATACACTTACTGAATAATGATTATAGATGATATTCTTTGGCCTTTTTCATTTCATATAGTTGAGTTCTGTCAAATGAATTACTATTGTCAACAAACAGAATATTGGTAAGTCAAAATTTCGAATAAAGAAATTGCCTCATTCATTGTATTGACTATCTGGGGAGATTGTCTCTGACTGTGCTTCTGATACAGTGTGATAGATTAACATAAACATTTTAGATTAGAAATAACATGTGAAAATATCTATGGAATAAAATCAATTACAAAGGAAGGCTATTTTGCTAGTGGTCGTGATTTGGGTTAGGCAATGGGCTGCTAACCTGCTGCCTTCAAACCCATCAGCCACTCTGGGAGGAAGATAATACTGTCTGCTCGGTCAAAAACTATCATTTCAGAAACTCTAGCTATGAGTCTGAATCTCTTCAGTGGCAATGCATTTGGTTTGTTTTAATTTTGATTTTTTATTGTTGTTGGTAAGTACCACTGCTGGTTCTGATTCATAGAAACCTTGCATAGCATTCTGAGGCTTTAAATCTTTGTGAGAGCATAAAGCCTCATCTTTCTCCCTCAGGGCTGTTCATGGGCTCAAACTGAATTCTTGTGGTTCACAGTCCAATGATTATTGTCTCGAGCTGTAGTGCTCCCCTGATTTTGTATACATATTATAAAAACCTCTGCTGGCATATTGGTTGTCTTTTATTTTGTATATCTGTTAGAGCACCTCTTTTTGGAACCAGCATAATTATGTATCTCTTCTAGTCTGTTGGCCAGGTTGTTGTCTTCAAAATTTCTTTGGCTAGATGAGTGCTTCAGTGTTGTATCTTTTTCCTGAGACATCTATAGTGATATTCCATCAATTCCTAGAGCCAAGATTTTACACATTTCTACATTGCAGTTTGCATTTTTTTTCTTCTATACCATGAATTCTTGATTATATACTACCTTCTTAAATGGTTCAATAGACACTGACTCTATATTCCTCCCTTCTTTTGATGCTTCCTGTATCATTCAATATTCTGCCATAGAATCTTTCAGTACCACAAATTGGAGGCTAGAATTTTTCCTTAATTCCTTCAGTTTGAGAAATGCTGAGGATGGTCTTCCCTTTTGATTTTATAACTCGCAGTCTTTGCAGATGTAATTATAATACTTTATCGTCTTGAGCAACCTTTCAAAATCTTCTGTTCAGTTCTCTTACATCATCATTTCAGATGTCGTTGACTTGATTCCTGTGTATTCAACCTTGTGGGGTTCATGTATCTATTATAAATAATGTTGCTGAGGAAACGTATTTGTAATGAATAGTCAGTGGTCTTGCATACTTCTGTCATTTCATCTCTGGCATTGTTTCTATCAGCAAGGTCATCTTTTACAATCTCTGATACAGCATCTGTTTCTAACTTTTGCATTTCAATAACCAGTAATTATCAATGCATCTAGATTAAATGTTTTATCAATTTCTGATAGCAGAAATTGGTAAAAAAAAAAAAAAAGTCAATTTATTTATCTTTGTCATTGCTGTATAAAGTTAAACAATAGTCATATTAACTATTGCACTTCAAGACAGATATTGAAATGCTCATTTACACAATGAGTCATTCTTCAATTTGTCGTTCCAGGCATAGTAGACCATATAATTGTCTGTATCAAATGGCCAGTACCAGCCTATTTCAGCTCACTAGTCCTCAGGATATTGATCTTCAATTATTTTTTGTTTTTTAATTTTTAACAGCTCCCAATATTTCTGGATTCATACCTCATACACTCTACATTCCTGTTACTGACGGACATTTGTAGCTGTTTCTTCTTGATTTCAGTAGTGCGAGATCAGCAAATGACGTTCCCAAAACTTTACTCCATCCACATCATTAAGACCAGTTGTATTTGATAATGCAGCTCTTTCCCAGTTTTATTTTAAACAACTTCCAATTTGAGGGCCTTACCTTCTAACACAACATGAAGGTTCCACTGGTACACACAAGGTTTACTCTGGCCTTTCTTTCTTTTTCTTTTTTTTTCATCAATGAATGTAACTAAATGAGTTTTCATTGTTAAGTACTTGATGTCAATTCAAGAAACAAATGACATTTAAAAACTGAAATAAGGGAAGATTCACAAGAACACTCAAACTTGCATATAGTACCCATTTGACCTAGCTTCAATGATTTGGTGGTCAGAACTCAACTAGAGGAAGATTAAAAAAAAAAAAAAAAAAAAAAACTTTTTGATAAAGGAAACAAGTTTAAATTGCTAAAATTTGATGAACTTGACCTATACTTATGGATGTAGTAGCTCAAAATACCAACTGTTAGGGAAGGAGTCTTCAAATCAAGTATCAATCCTATCTCCTCTGCATACAGGGTAGATAGAGGTGGGCAAGTTAGACATTGGTTACCTAAAGTGGGAGGGTGATAAAGGCATGAAGTGACTGGCTTACAAGTTTTCAAGAGGGAGTTTAGTTTAAGAGTGTTCAAAGGAAGATAGAGTCCCCACTGAATAGTTTTTTTCTTGTGTAGATGGGTCTGGTAAAAAAGTTAGGGATAAGATTCTTATGATTCAGTAGTGAGTAATTGTTATCATGAATAATTGTGACTGTCACAACAATAAAGGTAAAAGTGCTGTAATAAAAAGAATACAGTAGTTAATCTAACAGTCCAGAACAGATGACCCTAGGACCATCAAGGGAGAAGAGCATGAGCAGAATGTGGGACCCTATCCAGAGAAGCAGTGACACCAGAGATGGAGACGGAGATGAGGACTAGAAAAGGAAGCAGAGATGAGGACATGGAGAGAGAGAGCAACTGAGTACACTAGACTCATGGAAAGAAAAGACTGGGTGTTGGCAGCCAGCAAGCAGGCCTGCAGGATGTGCCCTTTGGTTGCTTAAATTACCATATATTTCTGAGTGTTTTTGTGTACATCCCCCCCAAACAACAACAACAACAAAAACAAAACACAGAGGGAATAGAAGCAAATACTGTTGAATGATGATGCATGGAGGAAATTATAATCATTGCAGTGAAACAGTGGTGTAAAACCAATGTTCTCCCATGTGAACTATCACTCAATTCACAATAAAAACTTAAAAATAAATAAATAAATAAATGAAATAAGAAGTTACAATATTTTTAGTTTTGCTCATAAGGAGTCATACAATAGACTCAATTATGAGCAAAACTAAAAATATTCTGGAAAGCAACTTCTTATATATCCACTATGTCTTTGTAGTTTACATCTGAAGCAAAAAAAAAAAAAAAAAATGCTCCATGCATCTTGTGACAATGTGTGTATTTTGGTGCCAGTATGAATCTGTCATGTATTCTGAACATAGATGTGGATACCTAAATATATTCTCAAGATTAATGTGCTACATACAAATAAATGCATCACATCAGATTCTCAGAATGCAAATAAGACTCAAGAGAGGTTAAAATATATGATCTATTTGCATATTTGAAATAAGAGTCTGCTGTTTGAGGACAATTTTACTATTTTCCCCTTGATTAGAAAACAAGTTATGAGCAAAGAATAAATGGATTAAAAGATTGAGGGAGGGTTTTGTTTTGATACACTTGTGTATGTTGATAGAGTCAAAGAAAGGAAATGAAGACATTAAGTAAATACAGAAAGCAATGGAGTCATTGATAATTTAGGATCCTCAGGAAAGTTCTAAATGAAGCAGATTCTAGATTGGAAGACAGATATAGAAATGAGCCACGTGGGAAAAGAAAGTTCATGAACACAGTTAGCTTTTACAGTCTAGAAATGTTTAATCTAGAAATTCACAATGACACTTAAATATTTTTCATCAATAAATTTTGTCAGCACTGTGGAATTTAAACTGCTGTCTGTACTGCTAAAAGTCATTTTAAATGTGGCTTAAATTAAGTTTATACTCTAATAGATGAAAACAGCTAATAATATAGACTAAAAATATATAAAGTGTTTACTTTCATAACTTCTCAAAATTCAAAGCAATAGGTAGCACAGGTCTTCACTTTTGCTCTCATTACTAAACTGTGTCCTCCTTATTGGTACTAAGCACCTTACTGGAAGCATAAAAACAGATTTAAAGTGAACAAACCACTTAGGCAGACATACCATCTGTTTGCCTGTGATGACTGTCCCAGCAGTTATAAAATTTAGATGAAAAGAAAAACCTCCATGCATTAAAAAGCTAACCAGATGTCTTGATCATCTCCTGTCTCAAAAAAAAGGAGGTGGGGAGTAACAAAATCGTGTTATGATATTCAACTGCCCAAACTGCCTAGGAGTAATCCTTTAAGAGTTATTTCTATTTAAATCTGTTAAGTCCATCATTTTTCTTTAATATATAGCACTTGAGAAAAAATATAATAGGGGATGAAAACATTATTTACTTTTAATAAAGAGGATTTGACAAATTAGTAAAGCCTTTTTAATGTAGCAATGATTCATTATAGACAGCCAAGACTGACTTAGGAAAGCTTTTCAGGTATCAATGGGATAGAAGAGTCTCACAGATTTTATAGGACGGGCATTTAACTAGTGGTATGTTTTTCCATTTCAGTTAAAACTGCCACAGTTAGGTATAATCAAGATTCACGTCTATTTTGGAAAAGAAAGATAAATCTGGGTGAGGTAAATTTTGTTTAAAAGTTTAACTTTTCATTTTGTACTTAATCCAATTGCTCTTTTCTTAACAAAAGTCTTAATTGCTTTAGTATAACCTTAAGAAAGAACACAATGCTGTGCTAAACCTAGCATAACTGCACCATTGATTATTGATGAAGAATCTAACCATTAGTTGCAAGTTCAGTTTTGCCAGAGCTATGTTTAGCGTAGTGGTTATGAATAGAGCTGCGAATCGTAAGGTCAGCAGTTCGAAACTACCAGCCATTCCGCAGGAGAAAGATGAGGCTTTCTGCTCCTGTAAAGATTTACAGCCTCGGAAACCCTGTACAGCGTCGCTATGGGTCAGAACCAACTCGAAGGCACTTCACAACAACAACAATGTACACAGAATCCTGTGAGTGTCAGAATTCAACGGACTGCCTTGTTTTTTCAAGACTCGTAGATTTTCTGCCTTTGACAGGGTGCAATCTTACCATTTTTCTATCACATCAAGACCTTGTACCTGCTCCCATGCCACTCCTCAGAAACCCTAAACCAAGTAGCTGTGAGTCAAGCCGACTTGACAGCACTTAATAACACCATCATTCTTTAAGGGTTGCAAGGATTGCTCAATGAGAATTTTCTTGTGAAACCTTTGGCCATCTACCCTGCTGCCCTACTGCTGCCCTTTCAGACTTCTTTTTATTTCCTAAACTCATAGAACATGTAAAGGAACATGATTTGAGTTCAACTAGGATTCCACAGAAGTCCTGATGTGGCACTGTGGGTTAATGCACCAGACTGCAAAACCGTTTGAACTGCAAGGTTGGCAGTTCAAGCTCACCAGCTGCTCCTTGGAAACCCTATGCAGGGTCACTATGGGTCAGAATTGACTTGACAGCACTTAACAACGACAAGAACAACAAAGGATTCCAAAACTACCCGTTTGGTGTTATGTAAATATAAAGTGCAGCATTGTTTGTGGAAGGATTAGACGAAAATACTGACTTCAAAAGTGTCTAGGCCTAGATGAAGGAGATATCTAGAAACATGATTTCTACAGTTTGATAATTAGTGCTTATGAGTCTGGCTGGTTACCTCATGGTCAGCAGTTCAAACCGACCAGTAGTTCTGCAAGAGAAAGATGAGGCTTTCTGTTCCTGTAAAGATTTTCAGCCTCAGAAACCCTATACAGAGTCGCTGTGAGTCAGAACTGAATCCACAGCATATTACCACCACCACCTAAGGTTTCTATAACTTGTAGCAACACCTCCTGACTTAACCTTGTATTATTGGAAAACACTTGACTTTTCCTTCTGTGACAGGTTTTCACCTTACACAGATTTTGACTCTTGGCAATTTCATTACAGTTTTGCTAATCTTAAAGAAACAAATTAATTCTAACTCAACTGATAAGAAACAAATTTACTAACCAGAGGGACAAGTTATTCCTTATGCAGCAGCAGGATTGAAGCAAGACTTATTAATAGCCTGCAATATGCAGATGACATAACCTTACTTGATAAAAGTAAAGCACTACATGAAATACTAATGAAGCTCAACTACTTCACCACAAAGAAGACCAAACAAACAAACAAAAAAAACCCCCCAAAGTATCATAATGAATGAATTATGAGGTTGCCAAGGATCCCATTTTAGTTGAGCAACCAATGAGTGTCCATGAAAACAGCAATCAGAAAATCAAATTACATATTGCCTTGGTCAAATTTGCTACTAAAGACCTTTTTGAAATCTTGCAAAGCTAAGATGTCATTTTGATTACCAAGATGCAGCTGGCCCAAGCTATCACATTTCAATCACCTCATATGTGTGCATATGATCGACTGAAGAACTGACCTATCTGAATTACAGTGTTGGCAAAGAATATTGAATATACATGCCATGGATTCCTAGAAGAATGAGTAACTGTCTTGGAAGAAGTACAACTAGAATTCTTAGAAGTGGGGATTGTGAGACTTCATATTGACTACTGTGGACAAGTCATCAATAGGGACCAATTCCTGGAACAGGACATCATCCTTGGTAAAGTAGAGGGTCAGCTAAAGATAAGCTCTTCATTGTAGTGGATTGATACAGTGACTGCAACAACTGATTTTTGTATGTTGATCTTATACCCTGCCACTTTGCTGAATCTTCCAGTGAGGTCCAGTAGCTTTTTTTTACTGAGTCTTTGTGGTTTGAATATTGATTGTTTTTTTGATACTGTAACTCTATGTATTACTTCCATCTTCTTTTGATGCTTCCTGGGTAGTTTAATATTTTGTCCATAGAATGTTTCTTACAACTAGAGGTTTCCTTTTTTTTTCCAGTTCTTTCAGCTTAAGAAATGCTGACTGTGTTCTTCCTTTTGGTTTTCTAATTCCAGGTTGTTTCATTTTATTATAATACTTTGTCTTCTCAAACTACCTTTTGAAACCTTCTATTCAGCAATTTAATGTCATCATGTTTTCCTTTTATTTTAGCTTCCTTAGGTTTTAGAGTAAGATTCAGTCTCTTCTGACACTAATTTTGGCCTTTTCTTTCTTTCTTGTCTTCTCGATGACTTTTGCTCTATTTATACATTATGTCCTGATGTAATTTCACAAAGCCTCTGGTCTTTGGATATTATCACCTAATGCATCAAAGATGAGGCTTTCTACTCCCGTAAAGATTTACACCCTCGGAAACCCTATACAGGGTCACTATGGGTCGGAACCGACTCGATGGCACATAACAACAACAACAATGCATCAATTATATTTTTAGATAGTCTCATACTTCAGGTGGGACATACTAAAGAGTCTTTATATGGTGCGGTAGGATAAACATTGGTCTTCTAACTGCAAGGTTGGTGATTCAAAAATATCGAGCATTCCTCAGAAACATTATACATGATCTCTATTAGTCTGAACCAATTTTACAGCACTTAAAAACATATCCAAGACTTCTGGTTTGGGGGCAGGAGAAGCAGAGACAGATAGGAGAGGTTTTTTGGTGGAGGTATGGAAAAACCAGAGAAAGCATTTTTCCAGGGCATCTCAATAGTTTGGATCTAATATAAGGTGCGGGACATCAGTTTCCCACACCCACTGGTGGAGAAATCTGACTGTGGAAGGAAAGTATGGCAATTTCTGAATCGATTGGGATGCTCCCTGTGGACCCCTGAGACTGGGCTAAGATCAGAGGGTGGGGCCACAGCCAGGCTGATACAGTGATACAGCACTAAAAACCATGGACCCGCATCTGAAAAAAGTGTGACAGATTTTACAATTTTCTTTTATTCTCTGACCTGTCATTATATCACTTCCCAACCTGAACACCTTCAGGCAAGTGGGAGCACACCCTCAAAAGGGTCCAGCATTGCACCCACAGTTTTCCCACGGAAAAGGGAGGAGGTCCCTGGGAACCCCATGGGTACCAAAGGCTGATTGATCCCTTAGCTGCTTCTTATGACATCTGACTCTGGTGCTCAGCCCTAAAACTGATCTTGGCAAGACCCTTTATTCCTGGCTTACCTAGCAAGAAACAGCAGATCTGGTCATACAGTCAAACCATATGTGCACCTTGTAAAACCACAACATAAAAGGCAAGAGCCAACATCAACTACTATACAAAAGGATGAAGCTATTTTGAGAATTATGCTGTGCATACGCGGATACCTAACTGACCTTCAGAGATAAAAGTAGTTGACAGTCTTTCTTCCATTCATTTCTCAATATCTATCTGTGACTACTGGAGAGGCCTGAGAGAGGGGACAGCCCCACCCACTGCTGGAGGTTTCTACAAGACATGCACACTGACCTGTGCAGCAAAGTCTACTGGACAGTTAGCTATGGTTTTATTTTTATATTTGAGTGGTGTTTTTTGTCTCTGCTTTTACATTGTTTCTGTTTGGTCCTTTTGGTCTCATTTTTTTTTTTTTTTTTTT
>NW_006408538.1:8645984-8680560 GCF_000296735.1 Chrysochloris asiatica | reverse complement strand
TTTTTTTTTTTTTTTTTTTCTGGACATAGGACCTTTCTCTTCCTATGTTAACCAAGAAGAGACAGCTATTGTGGACATACAGTCCACGATAAATATATGCCATAATATCACACCATCTGGACAGGAGCCAATACCAGCTGCTAAGCATTACACGTGAAAAGGGAACCCTATCTCCAGATCTCATCCACCAGGAGACACTCAGTAAGATTAACAATATACCAACATACATTCATTTAATCATGGAAAATGCATCTAACTACTGAAAATGTCCAAGAAAAAAAAACAAGAAAAGATCTCAGCACATGTCCAAAAAACAGAAAAGAATAACTGAGACAAATGAGCTGGAGGCAGACATAGACTTCCCATTAGAAGATGAGCAGGTTTTGGATCTGCCTAAGAAGGAATTCAGAAAAAAGTTATGGAGACAAATTCAAACGCTCCACAGAGGGGTAGAGGAAAACAATGAAGAAGTCAGGAAAG
Organism: Chrysochloris asiatica; assembly: GCF_000296735.1. Classification (NCBI taxonomy): domain Eukaryota; kingdom Metazoa; phylum Chordata; class Mammalia; order Afrosoricida; family Chrysochloridae; genus Chrysochloris; species Chrysochloris asiatica. The sequence continues at coordinate 8,680,080 of NW_006408538.1, read as the reverse complement.
TGTTAGAGGAGCAATCAAAGAAATAATAAAGACTAGAGCAGAAATAAATGAGATAGAAAACAGAAAAACTATAGAAAGAATTACTAGGACAAAAAGCTTGTTCTTTGAAAGGAGTAATAAAATTGACAAGCCATTGGCAAACATAACAAAAGAAAAGAGAGAGAAGACAGAAATAACACACATTAGAAACCACACAGGCAATGTCACAACAGAACCAAAGGAATCAAAAGGATAATAACATAATACCATGAAGAATTGTACTCCAACAAATTTGGAAAATTACAAGAGATGGCTACATTTTAAAGAAAACACACCCTACCTAAATTTACACAGAGTGAAGTAGAATACTTGAACGGATTGATAACAAAAGAAGAAATTGATCTGGTCATCAAAAAACTCCCAACCAAAAGAAGTCCAAGCACAGATAGCTTCACTAGTGAGTTCTACCAAATATTCAGGGAAGAGCCGTCACCAATTCTACTCAAATTATTAAAGAATATAGAAGAGGATGGAAAGCTTCCTAATACATTTTATGGAGCAAGCATAACATAAGTCTCATACAAAAACCAGGGAAGGACATCATTAATAAAGAAAAGACAATTATAGACCTATATCCCTCATGAACATATATGCAAAAATTCTCAACAACATCCTAGCCAACAGAATCCTAGCATATCAAAAGAAAAATATAGCATAACCAAGTGGGATTAATATCAGGTATGCAAAGATGGTTCAACATTAGAAAATGTAGTCCACCATATAAATGAGAAAAGAGAAATGAACCATATGATCATATCAATTGATGCAGAAAAGGCATTTGACAAAATCCAACATCCATTTTATGTAAAAACACTCAACAAAGTAGGAATTGAAGGGAAATTCCTCAACATAATTAAGAGCTTATATACAAAACCCACAAAAAGAACAGCCTATATGGAGAGAAACTGTGAAAGCCTTCCCTCTTTAAATAGGAAACAGACAAGGATGTCTTTTGTCACCAATCCTATTCAATATAGTGCAGGATGTCTTAGCAAGAGCTATACCATAAGACAAGGAAATTAAAGGCATCCAAATTAGCAAAGAGGAATAAAACTCTCTGTTTGCAGACGATATGATTCTATACATAGAAAATCCCAAAAACTTAGTCAAAATGCTACTAGACTTCATTGGAAGATTCAGCAAAGTGGCAGGATATAAGATCAACATACAAAAATCAGTTGGATTCCTCTACCAATACCAACAGCACTGAAAAGGACATTAGGAAAACAATACCATTTATAATAGCCGCCCAAAGGATTAAATATCTAGGAATAAATGTAACCAGAAAAACAAAGGACTTATACAAAGAAAACTACAAAACACTACTACAAGGAACCAAAACAGACTTAACAAAAGTGGAAGAACATACCATGCTCCTCGATAGGAAGACTTAACATTGTGTAAATGTCAATACTACCCAAAGCAAATCACACATATAATGCAATCCCAATTCAGATTCCAATGACATTCTTCAAAGAGATGAAAAAAACAATTGCAAACTTTATATGGAAAGGAAAGAGACCTAGGATAAGCAAAGCACTGCTTAATAAGAACAGTTAAGTTGGAAGCCTCTCACTCCCTGATTTCAAAATTCACTACATACTACATTGGTCAAAATAATTTGGTACTGTACAATGAAAGATGCAATGATCAGTGGAACAGAATCAAGAATCCAGAAATTAACCCATCCACATACAGCCAGCTGATTTTTGACAAAGTGCCTAGGTATATTGCATGGGAAGGAGATAATATTTTCAACAGATGGTGCTGGCAGAGCTGGAAAGTGCTATGCAAAAGATTGAAACAAGACCTTTACCTCATGCCTTATACAAAAACCAACTCAGCATGATTAAAGACCTCTATGTGAATCTGAGAATTATAAAGGCCATCAATGAAGAAATAGGGACAAATGTGAGGGCTCTAATACAGAACACACACAGACTACTAAACATTTTGAAAACTACACAAGCAAAAATAGACAAAATAGATGAGTGGGACATAATAAAAATTAAAAACTTACATGCATCAAAAGTGTTCACCAGAAGAGTAAAAATGAAACCTATAGAATGGGAAAAAATATTTTGCGATGACACATAAGACAAGAGACTAATTTCTGAAATATATAGGAAACTACACCACCTCTACAAGAAAAAGACAAATAACCCAATTAAAACATGGGAACAAGATATGAAGAGACACTTCACTAAGGAGGAGATTCAGGCAGCCAACCAACATATGAAGATAGGTTCACAATCTCTAGCTATTAGAAAGATGAAAATCAAAACAACAATGAGATATCATCTCACACCAGCAATAACAGTGAAGAACAAAAAGTAGAGGACAATAAGTGCTGGTGAGGATGTGGAGAGACTGGGACACTCCTGCATTGCTGGTGGGATTGCAAAATGGCCCAACCTCTGGAAAGCAATATGGTTATTCCTCAGAAGGTTAGAAATAGAAATACCTTATGATCCAGCAATTCCTCTAGTTGGTATTTACCCACACGAAAAATGAGCCATAACATGAGTAGATATGTGCACACCAATGTTCACAGCAGCACTATTTATAATAGCAAAAAGATGGAGACAGCCAAAGTGCCCATCAACTGAAGAATGGATAAACTGTGGTACATACACACAATGGAATATTATGCTACTTTGAAGAATAAGCTGGAAGCTGCAAGCCACCACATAACATGAATGAATCTTGAGACATTATGTTGAGTGAATTTAGTCAGTCACAAAAGGAGAAATACTGCATAGGACCATTATTGTAAACGATTAAGAAAAGTCCCCATATTAAAAGGGGAAAACATTCTTCATTGGTTACTGGGTTGTAGAGGTGGGGGGGAGAGAGGGCAAGGTGGAGCACAGGGTAGGGAATAGTCACAGGATTGTTTGGGGGCTGGGGGACAATACACAAGAAGGGGGCGAGTAATGGAATTACAAGGCAGATGGGAGAACAGTTATGGAGATTTGCATGGGTTAATTGGGATGGGGTAAATAATGATGTATACACAACCTTGGAACAGCAGGGCTCTGGGATAGTGGGATTGAGGCATGGTTTGAATGGGTAAAAGAGGGGAAAAGATGCTTGGCTGTCTTTTGAATCTTGGTTTCCATTGCCTACTATTGTAAAATAGACACTTGATGGGGAGAGAAAGGAATAGCCAGAAACGTTACGATAGAAAGCTTGTAAGTCCTTCTTAAGCATATAACTGATTGGAATACCTAAAATGGGACTAGAACTTGCCCAGTGAAGGAGCTTTATTGTGGAGCCTCTGCACTGCATAAGAGCATAGCTAGAATCCTGATCCCTTTCCAGAATATTCTAAAGTGGGAAATTTCCACTTGAAAGTACAAGCAGACCAGCCTGGAATGGCTAGAAGAACAGAAAATACTTCTTTAAAGGAAGACCGGAAGGAAAAATGCAAAAAACTAGTGACAGTCTGATTGACTACTACAAGAACAAGCAAATTGTTTTCCTAGAGCCATCAAGGCAAGCAGTTGGGTCCCCTCAGGGCAAACCTCCTTCCAAGATTGAGTCTCAAGGGAAATACATGAGCAGGCATGTGGTCTTGTTGGTAACCATGATGGTAACTGATAAGGGGAAGTGGAGAAAAAACAGCAATGAAGTTGTTAGCTAAGTCTGTCCATGTTCAGTAGACTCTTGTCAACTGGGTTGAGACCTAGTTGGCCAACAGTTAGGCAAGACCTGGGGACTCCTGGGCCCAGAAACAGGGACATGGCCCAGAAACAGGGACATGGCCACAGAAGTCTAGTGCAGAGAGTGAAGCATGCAGCTGATAGGAAGTGAAGAGAGATGCACAAGAGCATCCATAATTGCAGATAGTACCCACTTGACCTGGCTGCAATGGCTGGATGATCAGAACTCAACTAGAAATAGAAAGAAGAGGGGGGAAAATTCCGCTACAATTTGGTGAACTTTATCTATACTTATGGATGTAGTAACACAAAAGAAGGAACAAATCTTTACAGTGAGGATCATACCCACCCCCTCAGTAGAGAGAGTTGATAGGGATGGGCAACTTAGATATTGGCTACCCAAAATGGGGACTACATACACAAGAAGTGACTGGCTTATAAGCTTTCAAGAGGGAACCTAGTTCCAGAGGGTGTGGGTGAAGGTAGAATCTCCACTGAGTTGTTTCCAGTCTGCCTGGAAGGAGCTGATGAAAGGAGATGGAGATAAGACTCTTGTGGTACAATAGTGAATAATTGCTATCAGGACTGACTGTAAGGTTCAGAAATGTAAAGGTAGATGTTTTGTAACAAAAGGAGGAGAGTGGTTGATCTTGCAGTCCAGGAGCAGAGATGGAACCATCAAGGGAGCGGAGTGGTGTGTGGGACCCTACCCAGAGAAACAGTGATTATGGAGGCAAAGATGATGACATTGAGAGATGGAGAAGCTGGGGATTCTGGACTCAGGGAGGGAGAGGGGCTGTGTGCTAAAGGCCAGGATGGGGGTGGGGGAAAGTTTGTCAGGTTTTCTGTGTGTACACTTTGATTGTTTGATGATGCGTGGAGGGGGCTGTAATAATTTCAGTGAAACAAAATAGGATAGGATGAATGTAAAGGTAATATTCTCCCATGTAAACTATTACTTAATTCACACACAAAAAACTTTAAACAAACAAACAAAAAGTTCATACAAAATAGAAAAAAAAAGAAAAAAAGGAACCTAGGTAAAAATAGAGTTAAATGAACCACTCAAGCTTACATGATAAATGTATGGAATGTGATCTTTGTTTAATTATTCAATTGTACAAATGTTAATTTCCAGGTTTTGATCAGTGTACTTTACATGTTGACTTTAGGGGAAGTTGGATGAGAGGCATAAGGGAGCTCTCTGCACTCTTTGTAGAACTTATCTGTATGTCTAAAATTTGTTTCAAATAAAAAGTTTGATGAAAATTTAAAAAATAATAATATTTAAAACCAGAAGATACCTCTTAAAAGAAGGACCTACAGGAAAAATACAAAACAATAAGGGCAGTCCGACTGTTACCACAAGAACATACAGGTGGCTTGCCCAGGAGACATCAAGGCAAGTGGTCAGATCCTCTCAGTGCAAATTCTCTTCCAAGACTAAGACGCAAGGGAAATATACACTTTGACTGACAACCACGCACGTCACCCAGAAGAGGAAGTGGCCGAAGAACATCAACGAAGGGGTGAGCTAAGCCCTACATCGTTCAGCAAACTACTGTGAACCCAGATGGAGACCTGGTCGGCCAGTAGCGAGGCAACATCTGGGGACTCATGGGCTCAGAGTCAATGACACAGCCACAGAGATCTAGAGTGGAGAGCAGGGTGGCCAGCCGATAAAAAGAGGCCAAATAGACGTAAGAACACCACACTTGCAGATGATGCCCATTTGACTGGACTTCAATGACTGGATAAACAGAGCTCAACCCTAAGAAGAAAGAAGAGGGAAAAAAGCGTCATCTGATACAATTTGATAAACATGACCTACACCTATAAATGCAGTAGCTCAAAAGAGGAAACAAGTCCCTGCTGCAAGAACTATACCCAGCCCCTCCACACAAAGGGTAAACAGGGATGGGCAACTTGGACATTGGCTATCCAAAATGGGGGGAGAGATACAAAGGCAAGAAGTGACTGGCTTACAAGCTTTCAAGAGGAAACCTAGATCCAGAGGACGTGGAGAAAGGTAGAGTCTGCAGTGAGTGGTGTCCAGCCTGTCCAGGAAGGGCTGATGAAATGAAGTATAGATGGGTCTCTTGTGATGCAATGGTGAATAATTGTTATCAGGACTGATTGTGAGGGTTGGAAATCTAAAGATGGACATTTTGTAACAAAGAGGGGAGTGATTAATTTATCAGTCTAGGAGCGGAGGACCCTGGGACCATCAATGGAGAAGAGCGAAGAGCAGAATCCTACCCAGAGAGGCAGTAAGGCCTGGGATGGAGGCAGAGAAGACAACATCAAGAGGTGGTGGGGCTGGGGGCTCGGGATCAGGAGATGGAAATTGGCTGAGGACTGTGGGGGGGCGTGCAGGTTTACAGGGTACACCCCTTGGTTGGGTAAGGATGCATGGACAGGATGATAACTATGCCAACAAAATGATGGATGATGGAATGAATGTAAAGCTGATGTTCTCCCATGTAGACAATCACACAAGTCACAATAAAATATTAAAAATAAATAAATAAATAAAGTGAATAGAGGTAAATGCTGTTAACTGATGGTACATGGAGGGGACTGCAACCATGTTATGTAACAAAGTATATGATTTATTGAAAGTAAAACTGATGATCTACTCTGTAAACCTTCACTCCATTCACAATAAAATGTTGAAAGAAAGAAACAACAAAAAAAAATAATAATATTCAAGATCATACTTTTGTCCTCATGGACTTGATTTAATGTTTTGAACTCCAACTTCAGTTTGATCTGTCGCTGACCTTGTTCTGACTGATGATACTGAGTTTCTTCATGGTCTCTTTGCACAGATGTAGTTAATTTGGTTCCTGAGTATTCCATCAGGCAAAGTCTACTTGTATAGTCACAATTTCTGTTGTTGAAAAAGGTATTTGCAATATGTCGTTGGTCTTGTGAAATTCTATCTTCTTATATCCAGCATCATTTCTATCACCAAGGCCATATTTTCCATCTGGTAATTCTTCTTTGTTTCCACCTTTCACAATTCAAATCAAGGCATCTTGAGTGCATCTTTGATTAATTAACACTACAGGAGTTGGTGGACATCTTCAATTTTTTTCATAGTTGGCTGCATGTTTTGATGCATAAATCTGAATTTTATATATATACTTTTTTTTCCCGTTTTTTTTTTTTACACCATTACCATTGAGACAAGTACAATACTTTGAAGCAAATACATGATTTAAAAAAAAAACAAATGCAGAACACCTCAGCCTGAGATGCTGCAGCCTCGGTCCCGCTGCCCACACACTAAACTCGGTTTGGAGCCTCAACAAACCCACGGCATGTCCAACGAAAAGTCTGGAAAGTGGAAAGTAACCAAACATTCATTCCTAACACTAACTATAGGATGTCCTGGTTAAAGCTGCTAAAACACAAAGAAACAATGTTATATTTTCTTTACACACAGCTCTCCATGTTTGCTATAGAAACAGAATTGTGGGCACAAAGCCAGACTATGAACACATTTTAATACCATTAATAGGCTTTCTCCCCCTTTTTCCTTCTCAGGAAACACAAAATATCTGTTAACATATATAAAGATCATTAAACCTGTGAAAATACAAGTAATTATATTATATATATATATATTACCTTTGTAGTTGTGTGGGTATTATCCTATCACTCTAATTTTCCTGTTGAAAACGTTAGAAAAATCTTTGCTGTTATTCTGTTAAGCTATCAAGTATCTGTCTATCTGTACTGATATCTTAGGGCTACCATGACAAATTACCACAAAACAATAATTGCCTAAAATGGAAGAAATAATTTTTTGGTAACATTTATAGATGGTAAAATTTTGAATTTAAAATATTGTCAAGGCTATTCTTTGTCTGAAGGCCCAATGATAGGATCCTTTCTTGTCTCCCCAAGACAAGTTATTGATAGCCCATGAGTTCCTTAACTTGAAGCTGTAACAGAACACAAATATCTACCTCCTTTCTCTTTGGCATTCTTCCCTCTAAAGTTCCATCTACGTCATTGCTCCTCTTTTATAAGGTATCGCTCATTGAATTAAGAGCTACCCTACTCGTGCATGAGTTTATCTTAATTTATCTGATAACATTTGCAAAGATCTTATTTCCAAACTATGGCATGTTCACAGGTATTGGGATGAAGACATCAGCATACATTTTGGGGAGGACACAGTTCAGTCCACAGCACAATTTATCCACCTGTCCATACCTGTGTAGCAGCTTGTTAGCATCTTCTACAGAAGAATTATCTTTTTTGCCATGATATGTTTTTGCTAGTACTACTGTATCAGAAATACCAAGTGGGTGGTTTAATGAAGGGGCATTTTTCCTCTCACAGTTCTGGAGGCTAAAAGTCCAAATCAGGATCTCAGAAGTAGACTTCTATGGGCCTTTCTCTTAGGTTCTGGTAATTACCGGCAAACTTTAATGTGGAGAGGCAGTCCTTTTTATCTGACTTCACTTTCTGCGTGTGTCTGTATCTATTCTATTCAATATAATGTAGAAGTAATTAGATTTAGAACACATCATAATCTGGTATTGGTTAATTTGAATAACAAAAGAAAATTATTTATAAACAGGGTCATAATTACAGGTACAGATGTTAGAATTTCAACACATTTTGGGGGGATGCAATTCAGTCTATAACAATAACTGTTTTGAATATTAACATTGACTCGAGGGGCACATATTCTGATTATTATATATTCTGAAGTTACATACACTGTATACTATTTGGCTAGTCTAAAGAGATACGTTTGTATCAAATTTCCAATAATAATTAATCTTATTAATTACTGTGCAAAACAGAAATACACATTTTTTTGGTCTTTATTTCTTTTTATTTCCATTTATACAAGTGTAAAAAAAATCTTCTAAAATTGTATAATTACAGAAGTAATAGATACTAATTTAGAAATGTATAAACTATCCATAGAATGAAAACTATTGATTATACCACATTATTATCTTTTTTAATTTTCATCTATTTCCCCTTAATTTTAAACACAAATATATAAGCATGGCAACAGTACATGAGGTTGGCCCTGGTTTGGGCAGTGTTTCATTGTGCTGTGCATAGGGTCGCTATGAGTCAGTGCTACTCGATGGCACCTAATGACAAATATTTTCCATAGCTATATTGAGTTATACTTCGGACATATTGTCAGGAGGGACCAGTCGCTAGAGAAGGATATCATGTTTGGTGAAGTGGAGGGTCAGAGAAAAAGAGGAAGACCCCTAATGTGATGGTTTGGCCAAGTGGCCGCATCAGTGGACTCCAGGATGGCAACAGTAGTGAGGTTGCCCTAAGATCGGGCATTGTTTCATTCTGCTGTGCATAAGGTCGCTATGGGTCGGTACTAACTTGATGGCACCTAACAACAATATTGAGTTAATTACATGCAATTTATATATTAATTTTTTTCTTATAAATATTTTGTAATTTTGTTTTCCTACATCCTTAAATGTCACTTGATAACATTATTTTCTATGGCTATATAAGGATCTATGGTAGCATAATAGTTACAAGTCGGGTTGCTAACCTGAAGGTCTACAGTTTGAAACTACCAGTCATTCTATCGGAGAACCACAAGACTTTCTGCTCCTGTAAAGATTTTCAGCCTCAAAAACCCCATACAGGGTCGCTGTGAGTTGGAGCCAACTCCACAGCACACCACCACCATATAATGTTGTATTATTAGATAAACTTTATTTTTTCTTTCTCCTACTTTAAAGCATTTCGATTAATTAAAGTTTATGATTAAAAGTAATGCCACAGTGAATATTTTTTGTAAATAAATCACTATCCATGTGTTCATGTTCATATTAGAATTTTTCTTTAGTAAAATTAAACAAGGGGAGGAGAGTATCTAAAATTAACTAGTAATAACTCATATATATGAGAAAGAGCAAAATGATTAAGGTCTGAGCACATGTATTTTTCATGTTATCATGATGAAACTTAAAGCTGTCCTACAGAACGTTCCTTAGGAAAGACAATACAGTGTGGAAGGCTGTCTTCCACAATGGATATGAGTTCATAGTTCATTTGTCTCTGAAACATTTCCTCTGTATGTTTCTTTGCTCCTGGTATATCTACAATAAGATGAAAATCATACTGCTTGTAACAACAGCTTACCACATTTAATGTGGAAAGTAACACATCATATTCTATGAAGTTTTGTTTCAAACAATTTTTTTACATCCATTGAATTGTGGTAGTGGTTATGTGCTGTGGAGTTAGTTCCGACTCATAGCGACCCTGTACAGGGTTCCCAAGGCTGTAAACCTTTGTGAGAGGAAACCTTTATGAGTTCTCCCACGGAACAGCTGGTAGTTTCAAACTTTTGACCTTGCAGTTCACAGCCCGATTTGTAACCACTACACTATCAGAGCTCCTTGAAATATAACGGGATAGAAATTGCAGAAATATGCCTTCCAAAGAGCATTCCAATACTATTTCTATGTGGAGGAAAGTGTTATCCTAAAAATAGGACTGCATGAAAACCCAGTTTTTGTATAGGGTATCTGAGATTACAATATTTACTCATCTTGATCTACCTATTATTTATTTTGTTACTGCAATTTTTATCTTTTATGCATATATAGTGTCCAGACCCATCATGTAAACAGGACTTGTTGGCCTATCTGGAACAGATTAAGTTCTACTCTCACCAACTGAAAATCTGCAGTCAAGTGAAAGCTGAGATCCAGAACCTGGGAGGCGAGCTCATCATGTCAGCTGTGAGTACTTTTGGGGAATTTTACCATCAGAGGTTGGATAGTCTTAAAACAGAGCACTCCTCGGTACCCCACCCCACCTTTCATGCCAATACAGGTTAAAACAAACTGAATCACAGCATATAAATTCAGTGTGATTAACACTTGTCAGATTGCTTAAAGAAATGTTTGGTAAGTAAACTTGCTTTTATTTACTTCAGAGATTTTAGAACAAATCAATTTCAGGAAGCCACTTGGATAAGAAAGCAACTTGAATGAGAGATGTATGCTTATTTAGAGCTGTGTTTTTAGACTCCACGAACAAGGTGCTATATCTCTTAATTTTCCTAACATAAATTCCTATGGAAATACATAATTACAAGTTAATAATACAATTGCTTTTATTAATATGATTTGGTATTTATTTCTCTCTTAATCATTTTTTAACACAGAACTCTGTGTTTTTATATTTCCATACACAATTTGAGAAGAGAAGTATGACGTGGACACAAAACTGTAGAGAAGCTTTCCAAAACCCATGGTTAATTCTGAGTTTCAGGTTTATGAAATTACTATGACAGAAATAATGTCTATCTTTTCTATTAATATTTTAATAAGAACAGGTCTTTGCTCCAGTATGTGTATGGTAACAAAATACTGTTTGACATCTGTGTTTGATTCAGTTATCAGTGACCTTGAGAAGGACATCAGACAAGGTTATCAAGTTATGTTAAGCTAAAACATCATGAACATTCTATGAACTTATATCTCTGAGGGAAATATTTCTAAAATAATACTAGCATAAATCTGTAACCCTTTAGGACTTCTATATCCTGACATTGGTCTTCTCCTCAATGAAGTAACATTGTTAAGGAGAGTGTGATTGTAGGAATCTTTTCAAAAACTCAATCATGGGCTAGGGTAGAGAAGGGGGAAGTAACCCTCTTGTCTGTATTTGTATCATTTAATCTTCACAATAGCATGGCAGATAGACTGTTTCTTGGTCTGTTGTGTTTTCTTTTTCTTGTATGAAAAAGTGAAAGTAAGAAAGGTTAAATGGCTTCACCAAGGGCATACTGTTGTTTTTGGTAAGCACTGTCAAGTTAGCGACACAGTATAAGGTCTTACTAGTAAATGTCAAAGCTGGGGTTTGCCTCTAACAGTCATGCATCCTCTGTTTGGGCAGGCAACCTTGAATCTATGATTAAACTGAAGAGCACAAGTCAGAAGTGAATACTTCATAAATTACATGGAACGTGTTACTTTGTAAGAGAGAAATTGTAAACAAAACAACCAAAAACTAGATTCTTTATTATTAAAATTTTGACAAAACAAATACAACATATGCAATATACATGGGTTTATCACTGAGCTGCTAACTGAAAGATTTGCCATTCAAACCCACCAGCCATTCTGCAAGAGAAAGATGAGGCAGTCTTCTTCTGTACAAATTCATGGAAACCCTAAGGAACAATTCTAGTCTGTTGTATATGATTGCGATGCATCAGAATGGATGTGACAGTGATGTGTTTGGAGTTTATTTCTTGGTGTTTTCCTGGATTATGGTTTAAAAGGAGCATGGCCTGCACAATTGGTTTGTGATCAGTTATGAACCACTGGTGGCAGTTTAATCCCACAATGAAATTGCAATGAAAAAGCCAAATGAATTACTGCTCTAAGAATAGCAAAACCCAATGGAGTCATTTTACTTGGTATTAGATGGAGTCAGTATGAGTTTTGGGGACTTACTCATTGGCAGTTAACAATAATATCACCTTTTAAAGATGGGTCTTTACAATGGAATACAAATGTAATGGTAAAGAATCACAATGAATCTATGAAATACCTCATAACATGAATGAACCTGGAAGACATTATGTTGAGTACAATTAGTCAATCACAAAAGAATAATTATTGTTCGAGACCAATATTGCTGAAACACGGAAAAGGTTTTCATGCTAAAAGAAACATTTGTCGTTGGTTAGCAGAGGTGGGAGGAGAGGGAGAGTGATTCACTGGCTAGAGGATAGTCATATGTTAACTCAGATGATTTGTTGTTGCTATTGTTGTCAGTGCTGTCAAGCCAGTTACGACTCATAGTGGCCCTGTATAGGGTTTCCAAGGAGTTTGAACTGCCGACCTTGTAGTTCAAACCAACCATGTGTTGCCTTATCTGTCAACACCATACCAGGACTCCAACTTGGTTGATGGGGAGTGCAATCTACAAGAAGAGGGAGGTTGGCAGGAGAATGATGAAGACAGGTGAAGACACAGGGAGGTATTCAAGGACTAAAGGGAATGTTGTTGTTACATTTTATTTTTTATTTTCCAACTCATAGTGACCCTGTACAGGGCTTTTGAGGAGTGATGGTGAGTTTTATCTGCCAATTTTGCCATTCAAACTGATCTTGCGGTCGAGTGTTTATCATACAGCACCATATCAGACTTCCAAGGGGATAGAGAGGTAGTTGTTACATACATTGAAATAACAGTGTTCTGCGGGTTTACACATGGACAAAACAAACAAACAAACAAACAAAACAGGCTGAGTGGGACTGGAAGGAAGAGTAGGAGTATACCCTCAAATACATAAGGGTTTGAAAAATAATATTTGTACATGATATTTACCTTTACTGCAAATCTAACTATGAATGTAATGGAGAATACAGTGGGAAAAAGGATTGAAATGTGTTATATATTATCATATATCTTAAGGCAATAAGTTACTGGGCTTGTGGGTTCAGTACCATAATCTCCGGGGACTTTAAGTCAATTGGCACAACATAGTCCGCCAAGACAATATTCTACGGCCTATTTTGGTGGGTAGTGTCTGGGATCAATTGGTCTGTCCTAGTGTGGGAGAGAGAAGAGTGATGAGAGTTGAAGATGATTGGAAGCAATTAGTCCAGTGGCCTTGTTGGGCCCCAGATGGCCCTATCCAGTAGGAGACCCCAAAAAGATCATCAGGACTCGAGTTCGATGCAACAGCAAGAGGTTTATTTGCCAGTGCGCTGGGGTCCACCTTCACTCTTAAAAGCAGGAGACAAAGGTGACCCTGCTTTACAGTGCAAGCCAGTTTTTATAAGGTTTTAGGGGCATAATTGTGCAGTACCATAGATACAGTTTCTGATTGGCTAACAATTGGCAAAGTATGAGATGTTACAGTTTAATTGGTCAGTACTGGTGGTCTTTGTTCTTAGGCTAGGGTAAAGGAAAACATCTGGCATTTGGCCTTGGGTCCTGTCTATTTCTTACCTAGTTCTTGCTGTTGCTAGAGGTGAAAGGATATTCTAAGGCAACATGAGCTGATTTAGCACATTCCTGGAACAGGAGGACGTGTTCAGGCTAATGTACAGAATGGAGATTGACCTCATCTCTGGAGGGAACTAAAAACTGAGGCCTTGCCTATTTAAAATGCTTTTCTGAGCCTGACTAGAGTTTAGTCAAGCAGTCTCTAGGTAATTTAAAAATCAGGTAAAATCAATTAGGTCCTTACAGACTAGTGAAACATGTGAACGTCACTCTCTATGACTGTGAGACCAGAAGGACTAGATGGTGCCTACATACTACTACCAATTGCTCTGAAAGGGTTCACATTTGAAGGTCCCAGATAGAGTGGGAGAAAATGTGTAACAAAACTCAAAAGTATTTAAAAAAAAAAAAAGTCTTGGCTTACTAGTCAGAAAAATACTTGAGGAATCCACGACTCTGGTCCTTGACCACTCTTCAAGTTTGGTAATGAACTCACCGTCCTGGCCCAGTTTTCAGCCAAGCAGTAGATGTGTATATGGGGGTGGGTGGGTGGGGGTGCAGCTACAACATTAGTAAGGCCAATCATTCAAAATCAAAAGGGCACCGTTTACCTAAAGGCAAAGTTGAGAAAGGATGAGAAGGTGGGTGGAATGGAAAAAGGAACCACGAGAAGGAAGCAGGATAGCTATTGTTTTAAGGAAGAGATTGCAATTATTCAGTTGAAACAAAGTGTTGGATTTGTTGAATGTTAAAACTGATGTTCTTGTCTATAAATTTTCACTCAATATATAATATGAAATATTACCCATGAGCAGATAGTATCTGGAAATTTATGTGTAAACTTACTCAAGGAAGGAAAGTATAGACATTAGGGAGGAAAATTTCCATCCTTTAAATGCCTTTTCCTGCAGAGTTTGACACTGAGGACTCAGCAGTTCAGCAATAGCTGGGATCCAATCTCTTCTCCTCAGCCCCCTGTGCACTCTTCAGTGTGTTCTTTTTCTCTTGTCCCTTATTACTGCTGCTTGGCTGCTAGAGGACAGCTTCAGCTGAGACTCAAGTCTACATACCACCAAGAACAGGAAGCAATGAGGCAGGCAGGAGGAAGCCTGGGGAGACCCCTCAATGTCTGTCTCTCTCTTTATCTAGGGTGTGGGGTGGGGTCAAAGTTGAGAAGGGATGGCAAGGTGGGTAGAATGTAAGTAGAAACCACAGGGATCAGGCTGGGTAGCTGTTGTTACAAGGAGAGGATTGCAGTCATTGAGACGAAACAAAGTGTATCATTAATTGAATGTAAGACTGATGATCTTGTCTGTAAACCTTCACTCAATTCACTATAAAAAGTTAAGAATAAAAACCACAAGCATAAGACGCCAAAGGCAAAATATAACAGCGAAGAAGATGTGTCTTAAGCCATAACAAGCAAATTTTCTGTCAACACATGAAGTTTAGACACAAAGAATAGGTGCAATTTAAACAGTTCAAAATAAGGCTTTGCTTTTTACAGGATTTTGCTTGATAATTTAGATGAAAATGCTACTTATACAACCCTTTTCATAGCAGAAATGCATAAATATTGCTTGATTGACTCCATTAAATTACTTTAAAAATACATGAAACTGTTAAAAAAGTTTACAGTAAAAATACTCATCTATATCGTAATTTTCTGTTTCAAAGTAATTTCCTATATAAAGCATGTGTATAAATAAATATATGTGCATATGCTCTTGTTGATGATGTTAGGTAGCAGTGAGTCGGCTATGACTCTTAGCAACTTTATGTATAATAGAACAAAACATTTCCTGACCCTTCTCTGTGTGTACATATATGAATTTATTTTTGATTAATTATACACTACTATACATTCAGTCTTTATATTCTCATTTAATATTGTTGTTGTTGTTGTTGTTAAGTGCCGTGGAGTCGTTTCCGACTCATAGCGACCCTGCATAGGGTTTCCGAGGCTATAAATCTTTACGGGAGCAGAACGCCTCATCTTTCTCCCGCGGAACAGCTAGTAGTTTCAAACTGCTGACCTTGTGGTTCACAGCCCGATTTGTAATCACTATGCTACCAGAGCTCCTAGTACCATGCTTTAAATATGGTACTATGGGTGAATGCACTGGACTGCAGAGTCAGAATAAACCGCAAGGTTGGCTGTTCAAGCTCACCAGTTGTTCCTTGGAAACCCTATATAGGATCTTATGAGTTGAATCTGACAGCGCTTAACAACAATAACAACTTGATTTACATTTACTTGGCCTCCCAAGTCTGTCAGCTGTTTACTTTTTTTCAGTTTGATGCTGCTGTCCTTCTTCATGTTGTTATGTGCTGTTGAGTTGGTTCTAACTCATGCGGCCCTGTATAGGGTTTCCCAGGAATGGCTGTTGGATTTGAACAGCTGAACTTCAGGTTAGCAGTCAAGTGCTGATCCTACAATTCCACACCAGGACTCCTTCTTCATTAGTAGTAGTAGTAGTAGTTAAGTGCCATCGAGTCGGGTCCGACCCATAGCGACCCTGTACAGGGTTTCCGAGGTTGTAAATCTTTACGGGAGTAGAAAGCCTCATCTTTCTCCCGCGGAGCGGCTGGTAGTTTCGAACCGCTGACCTTAAGGTTTGCAGCCCGATTTGTAACCACTACGCTACCAGAGCACCTTTCTCTTTGACCTTATTTTCCAATATTACTCTATTGTCTCTTGATATCTAAAGCTAAGCTTTCCATAAATGTTTTCAATAGTTTAGCCTCTATAAAGTTATTAAAATATACTACTTACTATTCACTGTTCCTTCAAAATACAATTTCCTCCATATGTATAAATTGAGTTTGTATTCCTTCTATTTTAGTAGGATAATTCAAATTCAGAAACTTTACATATTTTAGAGATAGATTAGGCAAGAGTCTTTTAGAATACATGATTTACAATTCAAAAGCTGAGTCATCTGTGTAAAATGAGGAATAGCATTGCAAAATCCAAACCTATTTGTCATCAGTTTGCCATGAATTCTGCACTTCAAAATATTTTTTTTTAAAGGAGAAAGAAAAATGCTTCCTTTTGCATGCTTCTCTGCCATCTGTTTGCAGGTACATCCTGGAAAGCTTTGGAAAAACATTCTATTTACGTGTGCCATACTCCTGGTGTGGTCCTGTGGGATAAGCACTGCTCTTCCAGCCGCAGAGTAGGCAATTCAGACCAACGGACTCAAGCATGGCAACAGTAGTGAGGTTGGCCCAGGATCCGTCAGTGTTTCGTTCTGCTGTGCATAAGGTCACTATAAGCCGATACCAACTTGATGGCACTTAACACCACCAACAACAACTGTCCCTGGGAAACCTTATACAGGATTGGTATGAGTCAGAACTGACTGGACAGCATTAACAACAACAACATGACATACTGGCATTGCTCTCTCATTGTCCCTTGTTATTGTTGTTGTTAAGTTCCACCGAATCAGTTCTGACTCATAGCAAACCTTACCATGTTTCCAAGGAGCAGCTGGTGGGTTTCTACCACCAGCCTTGTGGTTAGCAGTTCAGTGCTTACCTTACAGTACCACACCAGGATTCCCTTCATTCCTGCTTTTTTTTTTTGTTCCTTCAAAGTGAGAAAGTGTCATCTAAGACATCATTTTCTTTGAGGTCTGTTTAAAATTAGCAAAGAGGATTCTAAAGCAGGAAAACTTATTCAGAAATACAGATATTTGATATTCACCAGTACAGGCTATGCAAAATTCACTAGGTAAAGTTTATATTCCAGGACCGTGTTCACCTAACACTGATTTTAGCAAATGAATTGTGTTAAAACAGAGGTAGATATGGAGTCATGCTGTGGAGCTGGATTGCTATCTGAAATGTCAGCTGTTCAAACCCATGAGCCCGCTGGCTCCTCAGAAAACCTGTCTATACAGGGTCACTGTGAGTCAGAACCAACTCGAAGACACATAACAACAACAACAAAGGCATGAATAGATGTAATTCTGAAGTGAATGGAAAGAGTGCTCTCTGGATTTTAGGTGTATACTTTAGTATGAAGAAGATGCTTTATTTAGTGACATAAAAGGAATTTGAGATCCATTCTCACAATTGTTGTTATTGTTAGGTGCCATCGAGTCAATTTTGACTCAGAGCCAACCTATGTACAACAGAATGAAACCCTGTCTGCTCCAGAGAGAGCCGGCCCTACAATTGTTATCTTTGAGCCCATTATTGGTTGTCACTGTGTTTATCCATCTCAGTGGGGATCCTTCTCTTTTTCATTAATTCTCTATTTTACCAAGCATGTTATTCTCCAGGGAATAGACACTGTAGATAACATGTCACAATTGACCATCTAATTAGAGTTTTTAATTTTTCAATAATTCTTATTCCTTTATATCAAACACCTTCAAACTTCAAAGTACAGGTTTTACATGTAAGGAAACCAGTGTGCTGTTAGTTCAACTCCACAACTGTAGTTTGAACACCCTCTCTGAGTCAGGCATATAGAATCAAAGACTTCATGGTGCCTTCCCTAAAGATGTTCAAATATTCATAAAATTAAGATACATAAAATATACCCGAAAATTTTACATGCTCTTTAATAATGTTCACCACTCAGCTATCACTTTGTGGTAATATGGTAGCTTGCATGTTCTAAGATGCTAGAAGCTATACCATAGGTATTTTAAATACCAGCAGGATGATCCATGGTGGACTGGTTTCAGTTAAACTACTAGATTAAGACAGACTAGGAAGAAGGAGAGATGGACTACTCTAATATCTAGTCACTGGAAAACCTTATGAATAGCAGTTAAAGCTCTGTAACTCCACCCTAATTGAGGCCTCAGTTAATGAGCAGAATGTAAATGTGGGGGGTACAAAGAGGAAAAAGGATTCTAGGTAGTTGGAATCACTGAAAGACAACGACAGAAATAGGGAAAGACAGAATGGTGAAAATGGCAAAGAGTTTGATGTGACTTGAAAACATGTGCTTAGTATTTTTGTTGTGTGTGGAGAATAAAAGAGAAACTGAAAAACTAATAAATATTTATCCAGAATCAGTTGTAATATACAGACAAGATTTAATTTTTAGTTCAGCAATTGAAAGAAATTGATAATTGCTAAACTTGAGATGGGGAGGGCACATATGCTTAGACTTCTAGACTATAGGTTGGCGGTTTGAACTCAACCAGAAATGCCATGGTGGGAAAACCTGGCACAATGCTTCTTTAAAGATTACTGCCAAAAACAACAACAACAACAACAACAACAACAACAAAAAACCCACAATGAATTGAAATGAGTGTCTATCAAACAGAGAGACATGAAAACAACTGGAAATTCACAATCTCCATAAAACAGCCGGTATATGGACAATCCAGGGCTTTTAAAGCAACTTTACAAAGTTGTTGTTGTTAAGTTCCACCGAGTCAGTTCTGACTCATAGCAAACCTTAACATGTATTTTTAGGCTAAAATACAAAGCATTTTTTTCTTCTCATTATTGTTGATTTATGGTTTCCCTTCCCAAGCCCACAATATGATGATTCCAATTCTAGCCATGGTTTTTATATTCCAGACTGGAAGAATTTAGGAGGAGCAAAAGCAAATACATTTTACATCTTTTAAAGGCATGTTCCTGAAAGTCCCTTCCAAAAACGTTTTACATTTTATGACCAGAATGTTGTCCCTTGGTCACACCTAATTGCAAAGTATGCTGTAGTTGTTTATTGGTTTGCTTGTTTGCATTTTAATCTGGACATATAAATTTATGCATTCACATCTGAGTTTGGTTTCTATGTAAGAGAAAAGAATAGGCTCTGGATGACCACTAGCAGCTTCTAACCATATCCATTTATGAATACCTCCATCCTAGCAGTACTAACAATATATTGAAATTATCTGCTTTTTATACGTATTTGTTCTAAACTGCAAGGATCTTGAATACTTTTGAATGATCTTTGGAGCACTAAGTAATCACTTTAAATGATTCAGAAATTTCAGGTAGGCTGACTTAAAAGTGCATATTGGAGTTTGTAATTGAAAAGGTATCTTTATATCTTTTCCACAGCATTGTCCGTAATCTGGTGAAGGCAAACACGGTGGCTGGTGGCTGTGTGCCGTGGAGTCGGTTCTGACTCATAGCGACCCTGTACAGGGTTTCCGAGGCTGTAAATCTTTATGGGAGCAGAAAGCCTCATCTTTGTCCCACAGAGCAGCTGGTAGTTTTGAACTGCTGACTCTGTGGTTTGCAGCCCACTTAGTAACCACTACACTACCAGAGCTCCTTGAAAGCAAACACAGGCAATGGTAAATTGAGAAGTGAGTATGCATATGGGGAAAAGATGGTGGCATAGCCTAAATTTTCAAGCAGTTGAGGGTTGAAAAAAATAAAGAAGGGATTGAGGGGAGACAGAGTTGCTGGAAGCTTCTCACTTTTAGGCTAAAATACAAAGTAAATGTGTCTTTTTTAATTATGGAGTCATTAAGAACAGTTTTCAAAAAAGAACATGGGAAAGCCAGAGTGAATGGATATAAGAGAATTTAAGATTGTACCTGATGGAATGAAGCTGGATGCAAGTTAAAGAAACTGGAATTAGGTGTGTAAAAGAAGGGCTGTTCTGTGCCAGGATGATTAATGAGCATATATAGAGTTCTGGTGTGGTGCTGTAGGATAGCCACAAGGTCTGCCAATCAAACCCACCAACCGCGCCTTAGAAACCCGATACAGCGTCACTATGAGCTGGAACTAACTCTACAGCGCTTAACAACAATAACAAATACAAAGAGAGGCAGATGGATGCAAAGTGAAAACTGCTTGCTGATGAACCTCAGAATAGGTAAGCTGGAGAAGTTTTCTATTAAGACTGACTTTTGAGAGATGTATCCGAAGTTTCTTTGATCACTGTTGTTGTTCAGTTGTTAGATGCCATAGAGACAGTTTCAAGTCATAACTAGCCTTTGTACTATAGAAGAAATCAGGGCTCCACCCTGTGTCACCCTCACAATTGTTAGTTTCAGCCCATTGTTGTAGTCACTGTGTCCATCCATCTCACTGATGGTCTTCCTCTTTTCTCACAGACCCTCTTCTTTACCAAGCATGAGGTCCTTACCCAGTGATTGTGATGCTTTAGGATCAGTACTGGACTGTGAACCACAGGGTCGGCAGTTCAAACCCCCCAGCTTTCCTCAGAAACCCAGGGTTGCTATGAGTCAGAACTGACTTGACAGCACTTAGCAAGAACAGTGACACAAAGAAAGAGTCCTGGTGGCGTAGTGGCTCATGAACTGGGCTGCTAACCACAGGGTCAGCAGTTTGAATCTACTAGTCCCTCTGCAGGAGAAAGAGGAGGCTTTGTGCTCCCATAAAGATATATAGCCTCAACAATTCTATACAGGCTTGCTATGAGTCAGCACTGACTCCTTGGCACACCACCACCACCATCACTAATGACATAGAGGAGTTCTGGTGTGGCCCTGTAGGAGAAGCACTAGACTGCTAATCACAAAGTCTGTCATTCAAACTCACCAGTAGCTTCTCAGAAACTCTTTATAGAGTCGCTATGAGCCAGAACTGACTCACTTTAATCTTTAGTCACTTTCAAATACTGCTTAGATACCTAGGCTAACACCAATGATTTGAAATAGTGATAAGAGAAATTGTTAGCTATTGTTAGAAATTGCTCTAGGACTTGTGGAATCTGAGTCACTTCAATTTTTATATCCTTTGTTGGAAATGATGCCAGTTTGGCTTTCTAAGTTCTATCCTCTCTAAATTTGCGTGAAAGCCCCAAACCCACTAACTGTCATCAAGTCAACTCCTAGAGACCCTGTAATAAGATTTCTGAAGCTGCAAATCTTTAGGGGAGCAGAAAGTCTCATCTGTCTTCTGTAGAGCAGCAGGTGGATTTGAATTGCTTACTTTGGGGTTAGCGATCCAGTGCATGTCCTGAAGGACAACCAGGGCTCCTAATGAAGAAAGGGAATGTTGATGTTAAGTTCTATCCACTCAGTTCGTACTCTTAACAACCTTGTATGGGTTTGATGTTGTTAAGCGCTGTAGAGTTCGTTTAAAGTCATAGCAACCCTGTATAGGGTTTCCAAGGAGCAACTTTTGGGTTTGAACTGCCTAACTTGTGGTTTGGAGTCCTATGCTGTAAATCTTTGGGGAGAAGAAAGCCTAATTGAGACAGATAGGCTCAAACCATCGACCATGTGGTTCAAATGATAGCATCACAAAATTAGACTATGTAATTAAACATATTGTAGCAGTTCAGTTTACATACCTACTTTGACTTTACTGATACCTTAATTAGAAATGCTGTTAATTGTCATTGAGTTGGTTTAGATTCATAGCGACACTGTATGGAACCTCTGAGGAGTGTCTACTGACTTACTTTGTGGATAGCAGTTCGATGCTTATCCTACAGTGTCACACCAGGACTGTAAATTAAAAATAGAAGAAAAGATATAACTCTAGGAAGATTAAAATATACCTGAGTTATTCAAAAGAATTCCCATACACTCTCTCCATCAGTGGTCTCCTAATGTCTCTATGCCTGCTATCCAGTGGGGGGAAGCTTGGTATTTGGTGAAAGAAGGCTTACCATAGCTTGTTTTTCTCTTAATTCTAACCTGTATATATAAGAAGAAAGTTCAAAAGAGAAAAGTGTAAATGACTAAAAGCCATTCCAGCCTCTTAAAATTACTGTTTTCCCAAATGTCATGTTTTTAGGCCAGAAATTTTTTTTTATACTGCTTAAAACTGATTAATTATGTAATTGCCATGTTTTCTGTCTTTCCTTTAATGTGCTTAATTGTGCTCCTTTACCCTGAGGCAGGTATGCCAAAGCCACAATTTAAAAAATTGGATAAATAAATACAACTAATCTGTCAGAGGGGAAAGATCACCAAGACTGAAAATTTGCCAGGCAAGTGCAACTCAGCTTTAGTAGAAATCAAAGGGCATTGTACATTCAATTAGGCATGATGAGAAACAGCAACAATACAGCTATTGACCAAAAGAGCCACTGGGGTCTGCAGAATTTAGACAATCAAGTACATATGGAATAACTTAGTAGGTTAATGTGCTCTCCACGTGAAAGCATTAAAGGAGTTAGTTAATGAGCTTTTTGAATCTACTGTAATCACTTGTAGGCATCAAGAATATTGGGAAAACTAAAAACAACTTGGAAAATTAACTGAGACACTTAGAAGAAAAGAAGAGTTATTAGGAGAAGTGAAAGAAGATCAAGAAATGAAAAGGAAGTGGAGAAGATAGGAGAATAAGGGGGAAAGAAAAGAATTGAAAACACTTGTCCAATAAATTCTAATATATAGTTTTGTTTTAAAATGCTACATGGAAGTCAGTGGGAGGTAATCAGAATATGTGTATTTTACAAACAAGAAAATGTGTGGGTGTTTTTTATTGAACTTAGTAACATAAAGTAAGCAAGTCTCTTGGTGGAGTATCTGGGTAACCATTTGATAGTACAATGAATTGGAATTCCTTGAGCCTGTTGATGATGCCATGACTCCTTTTTCTTGAGGGAACCTTAAAATTAATTGGTTCCAATTGTAGATAGTTATCTCAATCTCTTCTTACAAACAGTGAAGCTGTTCAGGGACTTAAACTGCCTTGCTCTCCTTCAGAAAGGCAGCTGTCATTAGAGTGTGGGATAGAATCAAGGTCTTGTAATCTTTACTAAATTGCTACTGACGCTAAGCCCTATCACCTCCCAGGGGATTTAGTGACAGGGATGGTGGAAGGTGGGATTGGCAAGTTATCAAGACCTAAGGGCAGGCTTTAATTGAAATACCTGGGAAACCACTGACTGCAACACAGTCTTAATTGGTGATAATCATGTTTTATGATGTGATATATCTAATGCCTGACCAGACCATACTCTTTCATCTTAGAATAAGAAGCATACATGAAGCTGTAAGAAAATCTCTGGATCACAAATTATGAGAGTTTTAGTATATACATTAATATCTGAGGCCTGTTTCTTTATAATACTTATGTTTTGGATTAAATGAGTCTTGCTATGGTATTACAGAATATGCACTGAACTGCTAACATCAAGATCAGTGGTTCAAATCCAACATCCACTCCTCTGAAATCCTATTCAGTGTCATTATGATTCTGAACTGACTTGACAGCACACACAACAACATTAGCAGTTAAAGAGTCTTGGTGGCACTGCAGGATAAGCACTGAACTTCTAATCACAGGGTTGGAAGTTCAAAACCACCTGCCACTCCATAGGAGAAAGATGAGGCTTTTTGTTCACATGAAGATTTACAGCCTCAGAATATGTCCAACATGCATATGAGGCTATTGAAAATACATTAGCTTGGTTGAGACACATCAAGGTCCTCAAATTGACATCTTTGTTCTGGAAAACTTTAAAGAGGTCTTGTGCTGCAGATTTGCCTAATACAGCACATGGTTTGACTTCTTAACTGCTGCTTCCATGAAGGTTGATGGTTGATCTGTGCAAAATGAGTGTTTGCAAACTTCATCCTTTTCTGCATTTATCATGGTCCAGTGGTGAGGATTTTTGTTTCCTTTATATTGAGATGCAGCCCATTCTGAAGGATGTATTCTTTGGTCTTCATTGTATTTTAGGTCCTCTTTGCTTTTCAGAAGCAAGGTTGTATCATTTGCATATCACAAGTTGTTAATGAGTCTTCCTCCAATCCTGATGCCATGTTCTTCATATAATCCAGCTTTCTGAATTATTTGCTCAGCATACAGATTGAATAATTATGGTTAAAGAATACAATGCTGGTGCACAATTTTCCTTATGTTAAACCACTCAGTATCCCCTTATTCTGTTCAAATGACTGCCTCTTGTTTTATGTATAGTTTCCTCATGAGCACAATTAAGCGTTCCCAAATCTTTGCAATGTTGTCCATAGTTCGTCATGTTCCACACAGTTGAAAGCATTTGCGTAGTCAATCAGGCACAGGGAAACATTTTTACAGTATTCTCTGATTTCAGACAAGATTCATCTGACATTCCTCATTCCACATCCTATTCTGAATCCTACTAGAAAGTCTGGCAGTTCCCTGTCAATATATCATTGCAGCCAATTTTCAATTACCTTTAGAAAATTTTTACTTTAATGTGATATTAATGATATTGTCTGATGATTTCTGCTTTCCATTGAGTCACCTCTTTTTAAATGGGCACAAATATGGGATTCCTCTAATCAGTTGACCAGTTAGCTGTATTCCAGATTTCTTGGTATAAATGAGTGAGTGCCTCTAGTGCTGCATTGGTTTGTTGAAAGATTTCAATTTGCATTCCATCAATCCCCATACATAGCCTGCTTCTTCGCCAGTGCCCTAGGTGCACATTGGACTTCTTCATTTAGTACTGTTGGGTCTTGATAATATGCTACTTCTTCAAATGATGGAACATTAACATTTTCCTTTTGGTACAGTGACTTTATATTCCTTCCACTTTCTTGTGATGCTTTCTGCATCCTTCAATATTATGCTCAAAGGATCCTTCAATATTGCAAGATGAGGCTTGAATATTTTCCTCGGTTCTTTCAGATTGACACATTCTGAATGTTTTCTTCCCTTTTGGTTTTCTAACTCTAGATCTTTGTACATTTAATTATAATATTTGCCTTTTTTTCTCAGGCAGCCATAGGGAATTTTCTGTTAAGCTCTTTTACCTCCTCATTTCTTCCATTTGCTATAGCACCTGCAAGCTGGAGAAGTTTCAGAGTCTCTTCTGACATCCATCCAACTTGGTCTTTTCTTTTGATATTTTGTCTTCCTTGTAATCTTACTGACCTTTTGCTTTCATCATGTATTATATCCTTGATGTCATCCCATAATTCTGATTTTTTTATCATTATTGTCTAATGTATTACATCTGCTCTTGATTTGATCTCTATATTCAGGTGTGATATGTTCATATTTTGTTATATTTTGACTCTCTTGAACTTAAAATTTTTCTCATCATCAGCCTGAACTAGAATAAAAGCAATTGATGGTATATTTGAAGTCGGCCTGTGGCCTTGCTTTTTCCCTGGGATATGGAGCTTTACTACTGTTTCTTTCCATACGTTTAGTCCGTTTGATCTCTGTGTATTCAGTCTGTTAAAGTCCGTGTGTATCATCATGTTTATGTTGCTTAAAAAAGATATTTAGAATGAAGTCATTGGTCTTCCGAAATTCTGTGATACAATCTCCAGCATCTTTTCCATCACCATGGCCATATTTTAGAACTACTAATCCTTCCTCTATGTTTCCAACTTTTGCATTCCAGTCACCAGTAATTATCAGTACTTTTCAATGGTATGTTTGATCAATTTCATACTGAAGAAGCTAGTGGTGGTGGTGGTTATGTGCTGTGGAGTCAGTTTTGACTCATAGTTACCTTGTATAGGGTTTCTGATGCATTAACCTACTGCGCCACACCAGGAGCAGAAAGCCTCATCTTTCTCCCATGTAACGACTGGTAGTTTCAAACTGCTAACCTTGAGGTTATTATCTCGACACATAACCACTACGCTACCAGAGCTCCTTGAACAAGCTTGTCGAATTCCTCAATTTTCTAGTCACTGGCTTTAGTAGTTTCTGCATGCATTTGAATACTAGTTGAATTAACGGTTCTCCCTTATAGGCAAATGGATATTATGTTATCACAGATAGCAATTATACTTGAAAATAGATCTTGAGATGTTCTTTTTGAAGATGAATGCAGTGGCATTCCTCTTCAATTTGTCATTCCCAGCATAATAAGCTATGTAATTTTTAGATTCAGCATGATCAATACCAGTCCATTTCAGCTCACTTCATTAATGCCTAGGATATTGATATGTTCCATTTTATTTTTGACCACTTCTAATATTCCTAGATTTTACTTTATACATCCCACGTTCAAAGAATTAATGGATGTTTGCAACTGTTTGTCCTCATTTTGAGTTGTACTCCATCAGCAAATGAAGGTCTTGAAAGCTTTATTCTGTGTGTGTCTTCACAGTCAACTGTACTTTGGGAGGCAGCTCTTTCCCTGTTGTATTTTGAGTGCCTTCCAACCTGAGGGGTTCATCTTCTGGCACTTTATCTGACATAGTCTGATGTGACTCATCATGTTTCTGTGTTCAATATTCTGGTGCAATCTGACAGTGTTTTACTGCTATTCACAAGGTTTTCAGTGGACACGCATTTGGAAGTTGTCTGCTTCTCCTTCCGTGTCTGTCTTAATCTGGAAGTTCAGGTGAGACCAATCCACGAGGGTTCTCCTGCTGGCATTCAAAATCCTGATGGCATAGTTTCCAGGATGACAGGAATATGCAGACCACCACGGGGTATAAACTGACAGGTTGTAGACACATCCCTTATCTTCCTAGTACTCCTGACTTCCCTTCCTCTCTTGTTACCAGTGATTAGAGACTAATTGTCATTTGCATGAAAGTTCCTTGTGATGCAAACAAATGTCCAAGATTTAAATACATATGAGGATGAGTTAAAAATCATCTGAACTTGGGCTGCAGAATTTATTTTAGCAAAATTTTAAAAAAGACAAATACACCGTCTTGCAACATAATCTCTTTGCTTTTCAATACACTGTATCCATCTGTCAACAAGTTTTCATAGTCCCTTATTAAAAACTGTTTTAGGCTGAGCTGCAAGCCATGAATGCACCACTTCCTTCACACAAACTTTTCAAAAACCCATGGATTTCTGTCATTGATTCTTTCACAGGTAGAGTCATGACTGATTTGCAAATGATGTGCCACATAATCCACTGTCATTCATGTATATGACAGAATTATTTGATGTTGTCATCAGCTGTGGACGGTCATTTTAATATAACTGATCATTTTTTACCTAGCCTTGTATGTTGTTGTTGTTGTTAAGTGCCATCAAGTTGATTCCAACTCATAGCGACCCTGTATAGGGTTTATAAGGAGCAGCTGGTGAGCTTGAACCACCGACCTTGCAGTTTAAATGACTTTACAGTCTGACGCATTAACCTACTGCGCCACACCAGGACTCCTCATATAAGAAGTTATTTGGTAGAGTCATTATTTGAGTAACATTTACTAGGATGATGGATGATGAGCTAGCTTATTGTTCGGTGCTGCAGATTCGATTTAGACTTATACCAACCTCATGACAGGCAAGAACTACCCCATGTGATTGTCAAGGCTTTATTAATACGGCAGCACATTTCCAGCTCTTTCTCTGTGGAGCTGCTGGTGGGTTTGAATGACTGACCTTTGAGTTAGCAGCCAATTGTTAACCACGGCACTAGCAGGGCTACTCTTCTAACCAAGGGGCCTGAGTATTCAAATAGACATATTGAAAATGTTCAAATAGACATATTGACCCACGATAAAACTTTTGTACTTGCAACATTAAATCTCAATTTAGTTCAGACATTTGGGGATGCACTTGTGATAACACAGTCTGGAAATGTGCTTCCTGCTGATCTACCTGAATACAAAGTAACAGTTTGCCATTCTTAGGAGAACAAGTACATTAATGTTTGCAGTATTAGATATCTCCAGAAATCTTTCTGTTAAGCCCTTGGTCACAGTCAATTATGTTGAATTGTCTGATAAAGTTGTGCATTGTGTAAAAGGGAATTATGCCCTGCAGATGTCACTGAAAGTTTGTCATACATTGAGCACCAAATGCACATCTGTGCATATACATATGTATGTAAACACACAAACACACTTACTGTGATTTTGTATTATTAATGGCAAATTGATATTCTCTCATAAAAGTCTGAGGAGCCTAACTTATCCTTTCAACTAGATATAATGTGCAAGTCATTTCTCTTCAACACAAACATGAGTTAATTCTAAGTGAATTGCAGATTCTGTATCAGACCGCGTAAAGAAGAGTATCAATAATTGAAAAAATAAGGAAGGTTTTTCAATCAGCTACACTGTATTAATCAGCTTAAGTTAGGCTCTGTTGTGGTAGCAAACAGCTACCGACTCTCAGTAGCTTAAAACAACAAAGTTTATATTTTGCTAATATTCAAATTCAGGGGCCATTTTTCTGCACAGAATTTCTCAGTGACTAGGCTTCTACACTTTCTGCATTCTCAGTATCCTTCGTCTCGGAACAAGAAAAGGGAAGACTGTACAGCTCCCTGGCTGATAAACACCTGCATGGTGGGTGCTTACAATAATTCCTCACAGATAGTAGGTGTGATTTAAATATTAACTTGTTCTTGTTATTATTTAATATGAGGTGATCAGCACTC
The DNA here is from genome assembly GCF_000296735.1 of Chrysochloris asiatica. Lineage (NCBI taxonomy): Eukaryota > Metazoa > Chordata > Mammalia > Afrosoricida > Chrysochloridae > Chrysochloris > Chrysochloris asiatica. Next base: position 8,651,158 of record NW_006408538.1, on the reverse strand, counting down.
ATCTGTTAGTTTGTCATATTGTCATAGCTTGCAGTTGCTCTAGCATTTGAAACTATGGTACCTGTATTCTAACTACCAGCTGGATGGCCTGTTGTCGAAAAGTTTCAGCAGAGTTTCCAGATTAAGACTGACTGGAAAGGAGGGCCTGCTGGTGGTCTATTTGCAAAGAAACTGACCAGTGAAAATTTCATAAATATATATCAGTTGGACAGAGTCTGATGTTGTGGCGGAAGATGAGCACTGCAGGTTTGAAGGCAGTCACAATGTGATTGGAAAAGAGTATCTTCCTCCAAGTTAAGTTGGCTATAATGACATGGATGGAGTAAAGTTACTGAGACCATTTGCTCGAGTGGCATAAATCAAAATGAAAAGAAAAAGTTGCAAGTATCCACTATTAATTGGAAGTTATTATGTATAAAGAATGGATCTGGGCTAATTGGAAGTTGTGAAAAAGGAAGTTAAATGCATAAATATTGATATCCTAGACATTATTGAGCTGAAATGAACTGGTATTGGCGATTTGAAATTGGACATTAATTAATATGGTCTATGGTGTGGCACTGTGGGTTAATGCGCCAGACTGCAAACCTATTTGAACTACAAGGTCAGTGGTTCAAGTTCACCAAGTGCTCCTTGGAAACCCTATACAGGGTTGCTATGGTTCGGAATCAACTCAATAGCACTTAACAACAACAACAATTAAAAATTAGTTTTAATAGGAACAACATATGAATAGGAATGGTATCTCATTAATTGTCAAAAATAACATTTAAAGAATCATCCTGAAGAAAAATGCTGTTGGTGACAGCATCATATCAATATGCCAGTTAGGAAGACTGGAAGTGCTGTGGCTCTTTAGGGTAAGCACTGGACTTACAACTACAAGAGTCCACTAGCCACTCTACGTGAGAAAGATGAGGCTGTCTGTCCCTGTAAACAGTAAAGCCAAAGATACAGAAATGGAATATTTTTATCACCTTCAATAGTCTGATGTTGAGCAAACAAGCAATCAAGATGCATTTAAGATTACTGTTGATTGCTATGTGAAGTTGGGAATAAAAAGAAAGATGTTATTATTGTGGTTAGGTGCCATGGAGTCAATTCCGAGTCATTTATATATAAACCTATATAAGGTTTCCCAGGAATAGCTAGTGGGTTTGAAGCACTGGCCTTGTGGTTCCTGGTCCAATGCTAATCCTACAGCTCCATACCAGAAGTCCAAAAGAAATATAAGTAGTTCTAAAATATGGTCCTGGTGACAGAACCAACACCAGCAATCACATGATAGAACTTTGAAATACCAACAATTTATTCATTGCAAATTTCTATATCTGATAATCAAAATGGTGACTATATATGTGGACAAAACCAGATAAATACACAGGAATCAAATCAACTCTTTCTTTGGGAAGATGAGATAGAGAAACTTAATATCATCAGTTACCACAAGGCCACAGTCAGACTACAGGATAAATGTTCAATTGCTCACACGCAAGTTCAAGTTGAAACTAAAGAAAATTAAAACAAGTCCACAGAAGCCAAACCACAACATTCCACATATCCCATCTAGATTTATAGAATCTCTTAGGGATAGATTTCATACTAATGAATGAAGGCCAAATAGGTTGGGGGATAACATCAAGGACATCACACCTAAAGAGAACAAAAAGTCATTAAAAATACAGAGAAGAAAGAAAAAGCTAAAATTTCAGAACAGAATTTCAAACTTGCTCTTGAATATAGAGTAGCTAAAAAAATAAAATGGGACAAAAGGTGAAGTAATAGAGTTGAGTAGAAGATATCAAAGAATGGCTTGAAAAAATAAAGTATTATGATAAAGTATGCAAAGACCTGGTGCTAGAAAACCAAAAGAGAAGAACATGCTCAGCATTTCTTAAGTTTAAAGAAATGAAGAAAAAAGCCAAGCTTCGTGTTGTAATATTGAAGGATTCTATGGGAAAAGTATTGAATGGCACAGGAAACATCAAAAGATGATAGAAGGAATACACCCAGTAAAGGCATGCTGTTCAACATTTTAGCAGATCGCATGTACTCAAGAACAGATTGTATTGAAGTAGGAAGTCCAAGCTGCTCTGAAAGCATTGATGAAAAACAAGCCTCCAGGAATTTATAGACTACCAGCTGAAATGTTTCAACATTGTCTGAGCCAATGTATTTGGAAGATAGCCACCTAGCCAAAAGCCTGGCAAAAAACCTTATTTGTTTGTGCCTATTACAAACAGATGATGCAATAGAACATGGAAATCAATATCACAGGCAAGAAAGCTATTCCTCAAGATAATTCAAAACCAGTTACATCCATATATCAACAAGGAACTTCTAAACATCCAAGTTGGGTTTAGAAAAGAATATGGAATGAGGGATAAAATGGCTAATGTCAGATAACTGAAACAAAGGATTCTGGCAAAATGTTTGTTCTCAGGTATTATTGAACATGTAAAAGTAATTGACTGTATGGATCATAAGAAATTTGGGGTAATATAGTGAATAATGAGAATTTCAGAACACCTAATTATAGTCAAGTAAAAACCTGTAAATAGACCCACACATTCAAACAAAACAAGGGAAAACGGAGTGGTTTAATATCAAGAAGGTATATGTCTGGGTTGTATGCTGAGCAAATAATATGAGAAACTGTATTATATGAAAAGAATGTGACATCAGTCATCCCTATACTCAAGAAAGGGGAAGGGAATGGAAGAACAAGACTGATGGCAGAAATATTAAGCTGGTTTGAATGGGCTAAGTGGGACAGAGGTAAGCAATTATGAAAATTTGCTCAACCTTGGAACAACAGGGTTCTGGGATACAGGAATTGAGCGATGGTTTAAATGGGTAAAAGCGGTGAAATAATGTTAAGATGCTTGGGTGTCTTTTGAATCCTGATTTCCCTGGTAGCGTAGTGGTTACGAATCGGGCTGCGAACCTTAAGGTCAGCGGTTCGAAACTACCAGCCGCTCCGCGGGAGAAAGATGAGGCTTTCTACTCCCGTAAAGATTTACACCCTAGGAAACCCTGTACAGGGTCGCTATGGGTCGGACCCGACTCGATGGCACTTAACAACAACAACAACAACAACCATAGTAAAATAGGCACTTGAGGGGGAGAGAAAGAAAGAATGAATAATTGCTATCAGGACTGACTGTAGGTATTGCAAATGTAAAGGTCTATGTTTTGTAGCAAAAGGAGAGGAGTGGTTGATTTTATAGTCCAGGAGCGGAAGACCCTGGGACCATCAAGGAGAAGAGCAGAGTGTAGGCCCTTGCCCAGAGAAGCAATGATGCCAGAGAGGGAGGCAGAGATGATGACATGGAGAGATGGAGCAGCTGGGGACTCTAGACCCAGAGAGGGAGAGGAGGGGCTGTGTGCTGACAGCCAGGGGGCAGGCTTTCAGGGGTACCCTTTGTTTATTGATGATGCATGGAGGGGATTGTAATCATTGTAATCATTGCAATGAAATGGAATATAATAGGATGAATGTAAAGCTGATATTTTCCCATGTAAACTATCCCTCAATTAACAATAAAACAAAACAAAATAGCCATCCATCATAACCTCTGTGCTGACCTCTCAGCTTTGAACTTAATGCATCCATTATAATTTCTCAGAAGCCATAACTTTGATTGGACTTTTTATTTAAATGGTACCTTAATGAGATTAGAATCCTGGTGTGATAAAGAATCCAGTGTGACGCTGGACTACAGATTGGCAATTCAACTCCACCAGCAGCTCCTTGGGAACCCTATATAGGGAGACGATGAGTCAAAACTAACTCTATGGCAAGAACAAGACGAAGGAATCCTGGTAGAGTGCTGTAGGATAAGCACGGAACTGCTAAGCATGAGGTGGATGGTTCAAACGCATAAGCCACTCCTTGGAAACCCTGTACAGGGTCGCTAGGAGTTGGAACTGACATGACAGCACATAGCAACAGCAAGAACAATGAGACTAAGACACTGTATTATGGAGCGAACTTGTCTGCAGCCACTTGCTGATGTAGATTTTAGGGACATATTTAAACACATTTTGTTTGGAATAACCTTGTATATATATGAACTGGAATCCCAGTAGCAATACTTTTTGACTTATTTGTAGCGTAGAACACCAGCAATCCAGAGATTCATACAAGTCATATTGGAAAACTTAACACTTCTAATAGTGTCGTGTTCCTAGGATGTCAGGGTGACAGAGATACTAAAGAGAAATAAAAAATTAATATATTAATATTTTGGCAAAGTATGCCAAAGATCTAAAGAGATTTACTTTTACCTGAATATAGTTGTTGTTATTAATTGTCCTGGAGTCAGTCTGACTCAGAGTAACCCTGTATAGATTTTCCCATGAGTTTCTGGTGGGTCTGAACTACTGACTTAGCAGTTAGCTGTTCTATGATTACCCTATAGAACCACACCAGGATGAATTTCACAGAAAATCTGAATGAAATAATAAATAATTTAGAAGAATTTGGGGAAATGGGGAAGAGAAAAGATCCATGACACAGAGATGAAAATATAAATTTTCCTGAAAAGTAATGTGTTCAGTAATAAACCAGGAAAGCCTGTTTGGGATTGCTGTGTGCTCTTGGGTCAATTCTAACTTGTATAGAATTTCCAAGAGCCGCTGGTGGATTTTAATGCCAACCTTGTCACTACCATTCCAGTGCTTATCCTACAGTGCCTCTTCAGGGCTCCTTTCGAGATTGGTGAATAGAATAAATGTAAGTCCACACAGTGAAGTAACATTTTGTTACATAGTTTGTGTGTTTGTGTGTGTGTGTGCATATGATGGAGTATGTGAGTATATGATAACATGAGAGAGAGAGAATGGGTAACATAATTGCTCTCATCAAGCTAAAGTAAATCAGTAATTCTGTTAAGATCAAATAATGATATGTAGTATGTACTTTTAATATCTATGGATATACAGTATACATGGTATATACATATAAACTATATATGGAATATGTTCACATTTCTGTATGTGTATGTAAGTATTAAGTACTTACTAATGTTCAAAATGAAGAGCAGAGACGTCAGCTTGAGGACTAAGGTGTGCCTGACCCAGGCCATGGTGTTTTCAATAGCCTCATATGGATGCGAAAGCTGGACAGTGAATAAGGAAGATCGTAGAAGAATTGATGCCTTTGAGTTGTG
>NW_006408538.1:8622605-8644178 GCF_000296735.1 Chrysochloris asiatica | reverse complement strand
ATTCCAAATTTTGCATATTTTATTACAATATTTGGCTTTATCTTTTCGAGCTGATCTTTGAAATTTTCTATTCAGCTCTTGGACCTCCTCATTTCTTCCATTTGCTTTAGCATCTCTATGCTGGTGAGCAAGTTTTAGAGTCTCTTCTGACATTCATTTTGACCTTTTCTTTCTCTCTTGTATTCTTAATGACTTTTTGCTCTTACGTATGATGTTCTTGATGTCATCCTACAACTCTTCTGGTCTTTGGTCTTTAGTGTTTAATGTATCAAATCTGTTTTGGCTTTTATAATCATCCCAAAAAATGTATGAGATTATGATGTCTATTTTACAGATTAATTTATGATTGTGAGGTTGTCCCAGAACTTTGTTGTTGTTAAGCACTGTTGAATCGACTGTAACCCATAGTGACCCTGTATAGGGTTTCCCAGGAGCAGCTGGTGAGCTTCAACTGCCAACCTTGCAGTACAAATGGCTTTGCAGTCTGGTGCATTAACCCACAGTGCCACACCAGGACTAGGCAGTGTTTATTTCTGTTGGGCATAGGACCACTATGAGTTGGTACTGACTAGATGGCACCTAACAGCCACAGCAACAATGACAACAATTTTATAAATATAGGAATAGAAGACTGCGCAATTTATATAAGGTCATACTGATAATAAGAGGCAGCTGCAGATCTTAAAGAAAGTCCCAGAAAGATGGTGATGTAGACAGATAATACTTTGCAGAAACTCTGCAACAAGTACTTGGGAGACCCAAAGAAAGAGATTCAGATGGTGATCCTGGAACCAGAGCTTCTGAAAGTAGGGCGGAGAGATGTATTGAGTGTTGACCGCAAGAGGGAGCTAAATGTGAGTGCTTAGAAAAAAAGTGGGCCGATTGCCAGTTGGCCTGGAATGGTGGGCCATCTTGTGCTTTTGATGACACCTGTTGATACAGCTGCCTGGAGGTCGGTGTCAGCCTGGGAGATGTGGTTCTCCCTAGTTCATTTCCAGTGTTCAGGGGCATAATCAGTCCTTGTTTAGGCAGCCCAGTGCAACTCCCCATCACCTTCTCTAGAGGTGCATGAACCAGCCGTAAACACAAATAGCTAACTGAGTACTGTGTTCACTCTTCCAACTTCTGTCACATCCACCAAGAGGCAGGAGCTTGAGAACACACAAACATACAATCATCAAATATAAATACAACGATACCACAAGGTAAGGGACAGACAAGTTCAGCATACACAAAGAAAGAAGACAGAGTACCACAGACCCAATGTTAGTACAAGGAAAAGGGTCTGTCTCATATATTCCTCTGCACCTCCATTCTCAGCCTCTATCCACAGGAGCTCTGTTTCTCCCAACACACAGTACACAGTAATAGCGACTTTCAGGGCACAGGAATTAGATTGTTTCCCTGTCTGCCTGCTCAGTCAGATGCTACCACCAGATTCTCAACATTGCTTTGGAAAACAGACAACGCTGAATCATTCTCATGGTTTTTCTCATGCATTCCTTCCTGGCCTAGTGCTTGAAACACTGTATTTCAGGAGCTTAAAAGCCTAACATGTAGCCTCCATTAACTGTCAAGTATATTCATCCAAGACATTTCTGCACATAGCCAGTCAATAAAGTAAAATGAAAACTAACTTGCTGATGCAGGTTTTAGGGACAAATTTTGCTTAAAGGCAACACAGATTACTTATGACCATGCCAACTTACAGTTTTCACAATTGAACCAATGACAACCTTTGAAAGTTAGGCTGCGTCTATGACAACGCTTTCTCTACTGCTCCCTGTGTCTGTCTGCCTGGCTATTACTATAGCTCTTTGACCTTTATTTGGTCTCTTTTGTATTTTAAGCAATTAGTAGAACCTATGAAATAAGCCTCCCCTTTGTACCATTTAATTTAATTAAACCTCTCATTTGAGCTCTTGCTGAGTCAATATTTAGTTCTTTGTTTATATCCCTGGGACAACCTGAAACCTTCCATACGCTAGCTGAATGGCTTAATATGCACAGGCATATGATTTGAATGCCTTAGTTTGCATTCTCTCTCCTTGCACAATATCCAGGGAATGCCAATGTAAAACTTGTCCACTTGGTCTTCCCCATTAATTGTGCTTCTCCATGGTTTAGATGGCAATTCCTTTTTCTGGATGATAAATTATGATGGAACAGAAGGAAGCACGGTCCTCAGCATTGTCTCACTAATTTTGTTTCTAGAGCTGTTTTTGTAATGTAGCATTTTCTAATAGCTCCATTATATGTCTGCTCCTCCACCTGGGAGCACCAGCCATGCCAGATGCAATGCCATTGAAGGCATAACTTTACCTCATGGTATTAAGTGCCTCTTTTTGAGCTGAATAAAGGGGAAAGGTGATAAATGCTACTCCAGAAGAGTCCAAGTTTGTTTTCACTTTGGAGGTATTTAGTACAGATATTGGGGCTATTTGTGACCTGTGTTGTAAAGAGTAATTTGAAAGCAGAAAAATAGAATCTGGCTAATTCATACAGGAGGACTAAAGAATCTTTCCTTGCTGACGTTTCATAATTGTGTCTTAAAGGCGTGTCAGTAAAAAGCAATGGTTTCTGGGAAAGTTATTCTAAGGGTGGTAGTGGTTGTGTGCCATTGAGTCAGTTCCAACTCATAACCTCTCGTTGTAGGGTTTCCAAGGCTATCAATCTTTATGGAGCAGAAAGTCTCATCTTTCTCCCACAGAACTACTGGTAGATTCAAACCTCTGACCTTGCATTTAGTAGTCTAGGCTCATAATCCACTTGGCTACCAGTGTGCCTTCATTCTAGCAGTACACACAGTAATAAATAAATATATGCATGCATGCATCCGTTAATGCATACATATACATGCATACGTTGTGGTTTAGTACTGTAGACTTTGTTGCAACTCTTAGAGACTCTGTGTAGAGTTTCCGAAGCAGTAAATCTTTACAGGAACAGAAAGGTACATCTTTCTCCCACAGAGTGGCTGATGGGCTGCAATTGCTCATCTTGTGGTTCAATGCCCAGTGCTTTTCCCACAGTGCCACCACACTACATAAATACATATGTTGTTGTTAAGTGCCGTCGAGTCAATTCTGACCCATAGCAACCCTGTATATGGTTTCCGAGGAGCAGCTGGTGATCTTGAACTGCCGACCTTGAAGTTCAAATGGTTTTGCAGTCTGACGCATTAACCCACAGTGCCACATCAGGACTCCTAAATGCATATGTTGTTGTTGTTGTTATGTGCCATGTAGTTGGTTCCAACTCATAGCGACCCTGTACAGGGTTTCTGAGGCTGTAAACCTTTATGGGAGCAGAACGCCTCATCTTTCTCCTGCCAAACAGCTGGTAATTTTGAACTGCTGACCGTGAGATTAGCAGCCCGATTCGTAACCACTGCACTAGCAGAGTACACTTAAATGCATGTAGCTATACATAAATTAGTTGCTTGAGTAAAGATAGATTTTTACTCTTTCAAAACTATATAATCACTAACTGGCTATATGTAAAGTCCCATTCTTTAAGTGTAGCATCTGCTTCAGTTCTTGCCTACTGAGTGCAGAGAAAAGATAACAGTCATTTTACAAATAATGGGTTGGGGACTCATAAATTTTTATTGATTATTTAAAGTTCACATACCTATTATAGGAGAAAACCAGGAGGACAAATCAGATCTCGCTGGCTCCAAAGATCTTTTAAAGAAAAGGAGTCATAAAGTAGGAATCTGTTTAGTTTGTCTATGCCACCAAGGTTCACATATGTTCCATGTGCACATATGTTCACATATGTTCACATATGTTCCATGATCCAGAAAAAATGGGCATCTTGACAGAAAGGTGTGCTTTGTCACTCTACCATTGCTAGCGACATGCAGATTTTGATGTAAAGCTGTTTAAGGATTTTGTTTTCCTTTATTATTTAGAAAATTATTTCTCAGATCATCATGCCATTAGTAGTTGAGGGTGTTTGTGCAGTTGTGATTTATGTAAACCTTTTGTGTGAAACTGTCATCAAAGTACTGGAACATAGTACATAGTGAACAAGAACATAACTATTAAACAAGAGCAAGAATAATGATAATTGATATTAAGTAACCCATACTGGAAGCCCACAGGATAAGCACTGATCTTCTAATCACAAGGGTAGTAGTTCAAACCCATCAGTTGCTCCTCCCTGTGGGTCCTAGTTGCATTCCTTACTGTGCCTTATAAACACTGTCCTTAGGAAAATGTTGCCTTTTTTGATGTTGAAAGATTGACCATTCTGTGGTAAGCATCCTTTGCTAGTATTGATGCCCCCACCTCCTATAAACTTATCTACTGCTTGACTAAAAATTGGGCGGTTAGGGTGAATTCCATTCCAGAACTGGTGGGGCCAAGGGCCATGGTCTCAGGTTCCACATTTTCTTCCACAGAGACTATGGTCCTGAGTTCCCAGAGATTCATTCCCTTGAGATGAAATTTGCTCTTGAACGTAGAATAGTTAAATCACTGGAAGAAGTGATGAAGTAAAAAAGCTGAAAAGAAGATTTCAAAGGGCAGCTCAAAAAGACAAAATATAATTTTAAAATAAAATGTCAAAGACATGGAGTTACAAAATCAAAAGGGAAGAACGCATTAGACATTTCCCAAGCTGAAAGAAAAAAAGAAAAAAGAAAAACCTGGAGTTACACCATTGAAGGAATATGGGCAAAATATTGAATGATGTGAAAAGTATCAAAGGAGATAGAAGGAATATACAGGTCAATGTATCAAAAAGAAATGGTTGATGTCCAGTCATCACAAGAGGTAGCATATGATCAAGAATCAAAGGTATTAAAGGAAGATGTCCAAGCTGCATTGAAGTTATTTGCAAACGGCAAGACTCCAGGCATTGACAGACTACAAATTGAAATCTTTCAACAAAATGATGTAGCATTGGAGGTGCTCACTCATCTATGCCAAGAAATGTGGGAAATAGTTACCTGGCTAACTTCATATCAATTGGATGCTTTCCTCTCAGCTCTAGCCGTCCATGGCTATGTCCTTGTCCATGAGCCAGGAATCTTTAGATCTCACCATACTTCAGACCAACCAGTGCATCCTCTTTCTCTCATCTCCAGGTCAATGGGAGTCTGTGCATTGCATTTTTGTCAGTGTAGATTATAACAATCTATGCATAACATTATAAAGAATTGGTATTCCATAACAATTGTGCCTGTGAGGACCCTGTATATAGATCAAGAGACAGTTGTTAGAACAGAACAAGGGCATACTGAATGGTGTAATATCAGGAAAGGTGTGTGTCTTTCACCATACTTATTCCATCTGTATGCTAAAAAAAAAAAAACCTGAGAAGCTGAACTATATGAAGAAGAACATGGTATGAGGATTTCAGGAAGAATCATTAACAGCCTATGATATGCAGATAATAAGACCTTGCTTACTGGAAGCAAAGAAAACTTAAAATACTTATTGATGAAGATAAAAAAAATTACATCCTTCAGTATGCATTGTTCCTTAATGTAAAGGACATAGAAATCCTCACAACTGGATCAATAAATAGCATCATGATGAATGAAGGAAAGATTGAAGTTGTCAAAGATTTCCTTTTGCTTGGAACTACAGTCAACACTCATGGAAGCTGCAGTGATGAAATCAAAAGATGTATTAGGCAACTGTATTACAAAATATTTCTTTAAAATGTGAAGATCAAAGTAATCATTTTGAGGATTAAGGTGCACCCAACTCAAGTCGTGGTAGTTCACACACTTCACATGCACGTGAAAGTTGGATCACAGTGAATAAAGAAATCACAGAAGAATCAATACATTCGAACTAAGTTGTTGAATAAGAATATTTAAAATACCATGGGATTCTAGAAGAACAAACATGTCTGTGTTGGAAGAAGTACAGCCAGAATGCTCCTTAGAAGCCAGGATGGTGAAACTTTGTCTCTCATACTTAGGTAATGCTATCAAGAGGGACCAGTCCTTGGAGAAGGACAACATGCTTGGAAACATGGAGGGTAAGCAAAACAGAGAAAGACCCCCAATAGGATGGATTGCCACAGTGACAGCAGCAAAGGGCTGAAACATAACGACAAGTGTAAAGATGTCATAGTATTAGCAATGTTTTGCTCTGTTATACAATAGGGCTGCTATGAGTAGGAATAATGCAATGGCATCTAACAGTACCAAATTTTAGAGTTCATGATTATCATGACTTTACTTCGTATGCAGTATGTTTTCAAAAATAAGAAAAGCTAACTTGCATTTATTAAATGTACTGATTGTGAAAACATAAAATCTTGTGTATAATATTTGCTTTTCTGAAAACATTGTAAGTTTCACAGTAGCATAGTGCTTACGAATCGGGCTGCGAACCTTAAGGTCAGCAGTTCGAAACTACCAGCTATTCCATGGGAGAAAGATGAGGCTTTCCACTCCCGTAAAGATTTACAGCCTCAGAAACCCTGTACAGGGTCGCTATGAGTAAGTTCCGACTCCACGGCACATAACCACCACCACCATAATCCCCTTGATGTGTGAATTGGCTATACCTACTTTGTGGACTAGGTGTACCTGACCCAAGTCACCTCATATGCCTGTGAAAACTGGACAGTTAGTAAGAAAGATCAAAGAAGGATTAATGCATTTGAATTGTGGTATTGGAGTAGAATATTGAATATACTGCGGAATGTCAAAAGTATGAACACAAAATCTGCCTTGGAAGCTGTGTAGCATGAAATCTTTTAAGAGACAACGATGGTAAGACTTCATCTTAACTACTTTGGCATGTTATTTGAAGGTAGTAGTCCCTCAAAAAAGGACATCTTGCTTGATAAAGTAAAGAGTAAGCAAAAAAGAGGAGGATTATTGGTAAAATTGATTTACATAGTGGCTGTAACTATCGGGCTCAAGTATAGCAATGATGGTGAATATACTGCAGTACCAGTGTTTCATTTTGTTATACGTGGGGTTGCTAAGAGTCACAATTGACTTGACTGCAACTAATATCATAATAATCTCACACTGTGATGGGGAATCTGAGAATGCCAATTTTTTTCCCATGTAATCAAAGGTGGAAATACTTACACTATGGTTGTAAAATCGGATAAATTTTGTTACACTGCAAGGATAGAAAGCTATGCATCTAAATTCTGTTTTTGCTAAACCCCAAGGGTGTACAGCTGCAAGTCCCTAAGTAAAATGCACTCACACAGTTTCTGAATAAATATTTCAATACTCTTCAATTTCTTCCAAATCTCACTTAAGTCTCCTTTCAATGACATGTTATAAAAGGTGTATTATAGATTGCACCACAAAATCTACAATAGCACCACAATGAATTTTGGTTATGACTCTATTAAAATACATTAAAGACATTTGATTGGCTAGCATTCTGTTATCTTGAGACGAGGATGAGAACTCTAAATACCTATATTCTGTGAGTAATGTTTTGGACCATAAAATTTTGGACCATATTTTATTAAGTATTTCTTCTCAATAACTGAATGCAGATTTTTATTTTTAAAATACTGAATGAGACTTATAAAATGTATTTTCACTTGGCAAAGCAAGGAGGAACACATTCCATGTTAAACAGTTCAGCCCATCTGGATTTGTACAACACAGTGACCTGCTTATTGCCCTCTTTTCATACAGATTTAGAAATACCCTTTATGCATTAATTTAGGGAAATGTGGGGTTCTTAGACATTGAAGTTCAATTAAATTATAATAGAAAATCTTGTCTTATGGTTGGAATAAACTATGATTACTTTATCACTTAAAGGGTCCTCAAATATATTGTTTTGATCAAGGAAAACATTTTGCCTCCTTCCATTTTACTCTTTTAGCATGAAAATTAAACAATTCTCTGTCAAGATAGTTTTCATTGCCCCTTTGTTGATCAAGACTAAATAATTTTGTATTCAGGCTACTTTGGTACAAAAATATAAGACCCAAACATTATTATACTGTATTTTGTTGAAAATAATTTTGCTAAAACAAGCATATTGAGAAGAGGACATTGGTTGAGGTATATCATTGCTAATATCAGATAGATCTTGCATGGGAGTATAGAGTAACAGAAAGATGTTTGCCTGTGTCTTATTGATTGTGAAAATTCATTGAATTGTGTGAATCATAAAAAGTGTGGATAACATTGTATAGTGAGAGTGAGTGAGTCCTGGTGTGGCGCTGTGGGTTAATGCGCCAGACTGCAAAACCATTTGAACTGCAAGGTTGGTGGTTCAATCTCACCAGCAGCTCCTCAGATACCCTATAAAGGATTGCTATGGGTCAACCGACTCAACAGCACTTAACAACAACAACAACAAATAGATAGATAGATAGATAGATAGATAGATAGATAGATAGATAGATAGATAGAGATATATAGATATTTAGTGGTGGTGGTGTGCCATGGAGTCGGTTCCGACTCATTGCAACCGCGTATAGGGTTTCCGAGGCTGTGAATCTAAACTTGTGTGAGTAGGCAAATAATCAGCATGCGTCAAGGAACTAAATGTGAGAAAAAAAGAAATGTTAGGAAGGAAATTTACTCACTGATACAACCTGCCATGATTTTAGAGTCTGTAGGGACACTTAGAGGAAAAGGTATTAATTTAAAACTCTTTGTAGAGCAGGGTTGTGGTCGTTAAGTTGAATTGGTTCTGACTCATAGCGACCCTATATAGGGTTTCCAAGGAGCAACTGGTGTGTTTGAACTGCTGACCATGTGGTTGACATTGCGGTGCTGATCCTACAGTGACATACCAGGAGTAGAACTGTGTGGGACCTTAGCAGTCATTTAATCCAACTCAAATACTGCACAAACAGTTTGTACTCAGCAAACTTAAGTCACTAGAGTAAAATATTTTTGTAGTCAAATTGAGCATGAGATTCTTAGTCTCTTGCACTTAAATTGAAAAGCTCTTTCTGATATTCTATATCGGCTTCCAGTCACAGATAATAAGTGAGAACACAATTATGAAGGGTTTAAGGGACCAAATTAGCAACCTGTCTGGCAGGGACTCAATGCCAAGCCAGTGAACTATGTGCCAAAGATGTCTTATAGATCCCTGTCTTTCTCAAGGACTGGTTCAGTTTCAGGATAAGGCAGACCTAATTGTTGTGCATAAATTGGACATAGCTCCAAAGGTTAAATAAATTCAGGGCTGAGATCCAGGAAGAACATTAGAGGAAAGTCTTTGGAAAATTCATAGATGTAAAAGGTTATAAATCAGCCTTTTTTTCTGACAAGTCTCTACCAACTTCTGTAAGCATCCAATCATCTCACTGTCTACTTACTTCTAATGAACAATGTCAAGGTTACAGATGTGACAAGTTGATTCTTGACATCAGCCTTGTTTTGCATCGTCTTTCTGACATAGGACATAGAATTCAAATTCTGAGGGCCAGAGCACAAGTCACTGTGTACAGTTTTTCCTGGCTCTATTAGGTTAAATTCAGACTCTTATCTTTTGCCTTGTGGTTGTTGCGGTGGTTTATGAAGCATGTGTAAGGATCAGAGTCAGAGAAGCAGAACAGGACATTCGAACTGCATTTCCAATGGAGCCAATGCTCTAGGATTCTATAGCTAGGAAAAGTCAGAGGGTTATTCATTTTCAAAACTTCACCCAGGGGTAACACTGTCATCGGAATTACGGTATTCTTACTGATTCTGCCCTCCTAAAATTGTTTTCATAAAACTTCCTTGGCATAAGGTATTTTCATCGGCACCCCTTTGCTTTTCATTTTTTTCTACCATAATTGATTTCCTTGATAGAGGATGGTGAATCTGAAAGTGCTTTCATTAAATTGGCATTTCTCTTCCACTTCCATTTCTTACTGTGGTTTATTTTTGTTTGAAAAACATGCTTGCAAAGTGCCGTGACATGACAGATCCATTGAACCCAACAAAATGATAGTCATCTCTCTAGGATCTTTTGAAAAATATAATTGTAATTATCCTTTAAATGTGAGGCAACCACCAAATGAAGTCAGAGTTTAATTAATCCTGCATCTTTAGTTTTAGACCTGTGTTCGCCAGGGAAGATCAGGGAAAAGAAAGCAGTTCACAGCAGTGAAGTGCTATGGTAGAAGTATGGGCACAGAACAATCGGGAGCACTAAGAAATTAGTGATTGTCTCCTCCTGGGAGAGGATGCTAGAACTGAAGTCATCATTACCATCTTGCAAGAGAATTGCTAGGGTAATGAAGTTGATTCTTGAAGGATAATGTTTACTGAAATGAAACTCTGGGAAGAGAGGTAAATATTCACAAAGATACTTCATTGTATGCTATGGGAAAGAACTGTGAATACGTTGGATTGGTGGAAAATAAGATAGGCAAGGCATTTTTAAGAAGCTGTCATGTTCAATACTCTGGGTTTTATTGTGTAGTTAGGCTATTTTGAAGGTTGATAAATAGTGAAATAATTATTATGTATAAACTTTAGGAATATGACACTGTTATATTATGGAAGGGGACCTGGTGTGGCACTATAGGATAAACACAAGGTTAGCAGTTCAAACCCACCAGCTGCTCCTTGGAAAAACATATGCTCTTGAACATAGAGAAGATTCCTGTGTATTCATTCTGTTGAGTCCACATGTGTGTTATGTTGTTGAAAAAAAGATAATTTTAATGAGAACATCATTGGTCTTTCAAAATTCTATCATACAATCTCCAGCATAGTTTCTATCATCAAGGTCTTTGTTCCTAAGTACTGATTCTTCCTCGTTGTGTCCAACTTTCACATTTCAATCACCAGTAATTGCTATAGCACCTTGATTGTATGGTTGATCAATTTCAGACTGAAGAAGTTGGTAGAAAGTCTTCCATTTCATCATCACTGGGTTTAGTGATTTGTACATAAATTTAAATAATAATTGCACTAAAACAATGTACTTCAAGATAGATCTGAGACTGTTCTTTTTAACAATGAATACACCACCATTCCTCTTCAATTTGACATTCCAGGTATAGTAAACTATATGGTTTTCCAATTCAAATTGGCCAAAACACACTATTGTTGTTGTTAAGTGCTGTTGAATCAGTTCCCACTCATAGGGTTTTCTGAGAAGCACCTTGTGAGCTTTAACCACCAACCTTGTGGTTCAAACCAACCTTGTAGTGCAGTGTATTAACTCGCAGTATTATATAAGTACTCCAAATTAGAATGGCTAAAATCCAAAACATTAACACAACCAAATGCTGGTGAGAATATGGAGCAACAAGAATTTTAATCTCTTGCTATTGTAAATGCAAAATGGAACAGCCTGTTGGGAAGACAATTTGTCAGTTTCTAAAAGTCGAAGCTTAAGCTTGTCATCTGATCCAACAAACATTCCCTACATATTTATCAAGATGAGTTTATACTCTATGTCTAAGAAAATCTGCACAGAAATGGTTACAGCATATTTCTACAGCAGAACCATCCAAGCCACATTCATCTGCTACTTTGTCATTCTGTGGTAGTTTGTGTGTTGCTGTGTGCTGGAAGCTATGCCACCATACCTTAAATAACATCTGTGTCACCCATGGTAAGACATATTGTAGCCAAACTTCCAGACGATGATAGAATAGAAAGGAAAGGAGGTCCACTTCTGAATGGTTAAACACTGAAAACCTTATGAATAATGGTGTAACCTTGTCAAATACAGTGTTGGAAAATGAGCCCTTGTGGTCGGAAGGCATGCAAAATACAACAGGGGAAAACCTGCCTCCTCAAAATAGAATTTACCTTAATGATATGAATTGAGCAAAGCTTTCAGGACCTTCATTTGCTGGTGTAGCACAACTCAAAATTTGAAGAAACAGTTCACTGAAAAGGACTAGAGTTGGCCATTTTGTATCAGACAATCACATGATTTATTATGCAGGGAACGACTCATTGAAGAAGAATGGTGCTGCATCCATTGTAATAAAGAGCATTTCAAGATCTATCTTGAAATACTGGTTTCTGTGATAGGATAACATCCATACTAGGAAGATCTGTTAATACCACTGCTATTCAAATTTACTCATCAACCACTAAAATCAAAGATGGCGAAATCAATTCTCCTGGTTTGTTCAGTCTGCAATTGTTCAAATATACAATCAAGATGCATTAGTAATTACTGGTGAATGGAATGTGAAAGTTGAAAATTAAGAGAAAGGATCAATATTTGGAAAATATGGCTTTGATGATAGAAATGATGTTTGAGTTCCCATGATGCAATTTTGTAGAGCCAACCGCTTATTCATTGCAAATACATTTTTTCAACATGACAAAAGGCCATAATGCATGTGGATTTCTCCAAATTCTAATCTCTTGCTGTTGTAAATGTAAAATGGACTACAAAGGAATCAAACTGACGACATCTATGGGAAGAAACAATGGAGAAAC
Organism: Chrysochloris asiatica; assembly: GCF_000296735.1. Lineage (NCBI taxonomy): Eukaryota > Metazoa > Chordata > Mammalia > Afrosoricida > Chrysochloridae > Chrysochloris > Chrysochloris asiatica. Next base: position 8,631,808 of record NW_006408538.1, on the reverse strand, counting down.
TGAATACCATCTGTAGAACAGATCAACAGTTGCTCATACCATAGTTCAGGCTGAAGTTGAAGAATATTCAAAGAAGTCTGCAGGAGCCAAAATAGATTGTGAGTATATCCTACCTGTATTTAGAGACCCTGTCAGTAATATATTTGATGTATTAGACACCAATGTCTGAAGACCAGAAGATGACATCAAGAACATCCTACATGAAGAAAGGAAAATATTACTGAAAAGACAGGAAAGAAAGTAAAGACCAAAATGGATGTCAGACGAGACTAACACTTGTTCTTGTGCATAAAGAAGTTAAGCAACTGGAAACTATGAGGAAGTAAAATAGTTGAACAGGAAATTTCAAAGAACAGCTTGAGAATACATTTAAATATTATAATGAAAGATGAAAAGACGGGGAGCTAGAAAACCAAAATGGAAGAACATGTTCAGCATTTCTCAAGCTGAATGTACTGAAGAAAACTTTAAGCCTTGGGTTGCAATGTTGAAGGGTTATATGAATGAAATATTGAATGATGCAGGAAGCACCAACAGAAAATGGAAGGAATATACAGAGTTACTGTGCCAAAAAGAATTGGTTGTTGCATAGCCATTTGAAGTATCATATGAGTAAGAATTATTGTGTTGAAGGAAGAAGTCCAAGCTGCACTGAAGACATGTGTGAAAAACAAGCCTCCAGGAATTGACAGAATACACATTGAAATGCTTCAACATACTGATGGAGCATTGGAAGTGCTCACTTGTCTATGTCAAGAAATTTAGAAGACAGCTACCTGGCTAACTGATTGAAAGAGACCCATATCTGTGCCTATTCAAAGAAAGGGTAACCTAAAGGAATGCAAATATCATCAAACAAAATCATTAATGTCACATGCAAATAAAATTTTGCTGAAGAGAATTGAACAGTTACAATAGTACATCTATAGAGAACTGCCAGAAATCCGAGCTGGATTCAGAAAAGGATGTGCAACTAGGGATATTATTGCTAACATCATATGGATCTTGGCTAAGAGCAGAGAATACCAGAAAGATGTTTACTTTCTCTTTATTGATTATGCGAAGGTTTTCAACTGTGTTGTTCAAACATAACAAGGGGGTACCAAATGGTTTAAAATCCGGAAAGGTGAACCTCTGGGTTTTATCCTTTCACCATATGTATTATATCTGTATGTTGAGTAAAGTATACTAGAGGCTGGATTATGTGGAGAAAAATGTGGCACCAGAATTGAAGAAAGAAGACTCATGACAACTTGTGATATGCAGATTGCATAACCTTGCAGGATGGAGAAGTAATTCATTCTGTTGTATTTAGGATTGCTTTGAGTAGCAACAGACTCGATATCACCTAGCAACAAAAATAACCATCAAAATTGAAAGCAGCCAAGATGTTCTTCAACATGAATAAACAACATTGTACTTGTATAAGAGTATTCAGTGATACAAAGTGAGAGAGCTACCCAAAGAAGACATGAAGGAAGCTTTAACACACATTGCTAAGTGAAATAACTGTCTGAATGGAGTACATACTGTATTCTTCCACCTATGATATTCTGTAAAAGGCAAAAGTATTTAAAAAATAAAACAAAACCATCTTTGACTTGATTCCAATTATTAGAAGCAAAATTATAGAGATAATTGTGGTTACTACAAAGTACAAATGAAGTTAACTAGATGAGGTGCAAAGGAGTTTGAGGCAGTGAAAGTGTTCTGTATGTTACTGAAATGGTGGATAACATGACATTTTGCATTTCTCAAAATGCACAGGGCTGTACAACATGCAGTGTGAAGCTTAATTCAAACTGTAAACTTCACTTAACAATAATTCATTGCAATCAATCAATTGTAGCAAACACTACATGACATCCACAATAGAGAGAATTGTGATCAGGGGACAGAGGGTACATGGGAACCCTCTGAACTCTCTGGTCAATTTTCTATAAACCCAAAGTGCCGTAAAAAATAAAACAAAAGAGGAACAATGACATGAAAACCAAAAAGGAAGAACATGTTCAGCATTTCTCAAGCTGAATGTACTGAAGAAAAATATTGGGTTGCAATATTGCTGAAGAAAGAGGTGGCTATAGCAGTCTGCGTGTATGAAGATTACGGCATTATAAGCAAACCCATGTCACTTGATACACTATCAGTAATGTGCTTCTGGCTTGATTACTAGAAAATTAGCTATAGCTCTACCTCTTTTCTCTCCGTTCCAGAAAGTATATCAGAATGCAAGTGAATGAAAGCATGTAATTAGTTGGTTAACCTTAAATGCACCCTAATTTATAGAAAAAAATAATTTCGCAACTTCAGTATCAGAACTGTTGTAACCACCAAATTATGCCCCCTGTGACACCTATCACAAATAATTGAAATATATCAATGTGTCTGGACCTCTCGGTTAAAAGCTTTGACTTACAGGACCACCCTTTTTTTTCACTGTGACACTGTGTTATTGTCATTACATTGCTGTGTTTCTTGGAGCCATAAATATTGAAGATGAACATACATATTAAAAACAAAAAGCCATAACACTAGGTATCAGAAGGGTGAAAAACACACACATGCACACATATAATCACACACACAATACACACAAAAAACACAGAACTTAGCCTTTGGTTAGCCAGGAAATGAAAGCTCATCAATTGGGGTCTATTACTATAGAATTTGTCCCCAAATTGAAATAGCTTGTAACACAATTTTTTTTTTCCAGAAAATGCATAGTTGAGACCTAATAGGAGGACTATTTTGCAATTATAGTTGGCACATCTTTCTGGAGGAAAGGTAGGTTGGGAACAACATTCAAGAAAACAAAGGGATATTATCAGCACAGTTATATGTTCTAGGATTAGGAAACAAGATGACCCCAAGTCAAGGGGAAAAGCATCTCAGTCCAAAATAATTGGAGACAGAGGATGTATAGTGGGTGGGGACCATCACTCAAAACAATTTTTCATTGAATTTTAAAACATTTATTATCTCCAAAGAGTGTGCAATATAACGACATTACAAGACCAGGTGATTTGAGGTCACATAGATACTGGCTTGATAGTAACTTTGCCTTTACTCCTTGTGTGACATTAGTCAAGGTATTGAAAAATCTCTGAACACTTGCTTTTAGATACTTGTGGAATCACCTGACTGAAGCCAATTTGTTTTTTTGTTTTAAGTTCCCTGAGCTAAATCACACCTGAGGCTAATGAGTGGGGGCCTGAACAGACCAAGGATAATGAGTGGGGGGCTGAACAACACCTGGTGGCATGTTGGTGACTAAACCTCAGAAGGCATGGTGTAATCTATCATGGTCATCTGGAGAGGACAATGTTATTGTTCTTGTTGTTAATTGCCATAGAGTCACTTCCAACTCAAAGGGACCCTGGTAGGGTTTCCAAGGATCAGCTGGTGAGTTTGAACTGCTCTCCTTTTGGTTCACAGTCCAGCGCGGATCTAACAGCACCACACCATGAAATTCTAAAGCTTTAGAACTAAGCACCAGATAGGGCTGCATGTCCTTTTTTAAGACATTGATGCTTCACTGTGCGACCCCTCTCACATCTCACTGTATGTGATGTGTAGCCGTAAGAATACTGTATTCTTTGTGCAATTCTGTGATTCTTTCTAGTGAGTTAACAAATCTACAGGAGTAGTTAGAATCAGCAAAATGCTTATATCTGCCTATTTAGTAGTCAGAAGGAAGGTGTTCTTCTAACTAGTGAGCTTTAACCCAGTTTCGGGTTGTTGGTTGTTTAGGTGCCATTGAGTTAGTTCCAACTCAGCGACCATATTTACACCAGAAGGAAGCACTGCCCAGTTCTATGCCATCCTCACAATTGGTTATGATTGACTTTGGAGCCCAATTGAGAATGTTCTACTTTGGCATTTTGTGTTATGGATGGAAGAGTGGGAAGGCGAGAACTGGCTGCATCACCACATTTAGGGGACTAGATTCAGTATCCTTACCATGCGATTGGCGTCCTGGTGTGGCACTGTAGGATAAGCACTGGACTGCAAGGTCAGTTTGAATGCCAAGATCGGCATTTCAAAGCCACCAGCCTATCCTCGAGCTCTATGTGGGATTGCTGAGTCAGAACATCTCGAAGGCACTTACCACCACCACCACCATGCAGTAAGCAAAAAGAGGTAGGATTTTGTCCCGTTTGGTGCAATACCTCATCTGTTAAATGGGGGAAAATATCTTTCTTACAGATTTGCTATTAGAATTATAAATATTAAACACATATTATAGCCAAGACATTTGTTGTTGCTAAGTGCTGTCAAGGCAGTTCTGACTCATAACAACCCTGTATCTGAGGCACAACAGTTGGGTTTGAACTGCTTACCTTACGATTTGATGTCCTTTGCTTGCTGATCCTACAGCGCTGCACCAGGAGTACTAGCCAAGAAAAATTAAGTGTATGAAATACAAGCTGTTAGCACAACTTTATCTTTTCTCGCCTTCTTTCATCTTTGGGGACATAATATTTTTATTTTCAAAATCTTGATGTTGTAAGAGCTTTGTTGTTGGTTCCAACTCTTCACAACCCTGTATTGGGTTTCTGAGAATGTATATCATTATGGAAACAGAAAGCGTCATTTTTTTCCCTGCAAGCTCTTTATAATCATAGTAAAAATAACAAAACACTGTATATACAAATCATTGTCCTGTGTACTGAATCTGAGTTATCACATTTGTCCTTGCAGGAATTTTATTAAGTAGTTGAATTTATCCATTTTTGCAGTCAAGAAAACAGACTTAGAGAAAGATTGACTTTGGATTTATGTAACATCTGCAGAGACCATAATTTTATTCACTCGGGTCCACTTCTTTCTTCCCTTGTGCCTTCACACACCTAAACACCTACACACTCAGCCACCTAATCCTATGAGCTTTATTTGTTTATATTCACACCAAGAAGAAATCAATGATTAAAAACCACACGTAGCTCCAGGTGTCTGCTGCCTCCTGAATGTCAGCACATAGGGGTTAGTTTTGAAGCCTCCAGCTATGGGTTTGCCCTGCCAAGGATGTTTCCTGCTTTCCCAGCAGCTGGAAGGGCCATAGCTAGCTGCTTTGAAATGCGTTTGAACTCTAGCCCCTCAACTAGGAAACAGCTGTACTTATCTACAGAGAGACTCTGGAAGATTGGTTTGTGTTTTATAAGACACTCTAGGCAAGATGTGAGCAGTTTCTGATTTAAAAAGCGAAAAAATTCAGGAGCAGAACATTTTAGTATTTCCCCTTTGTAGACACTTATCCAAACTTTGATAGTTGCTCAGATAAAAAGTGTGTGAGTCTCAAATAAATAGAAGAAAGTCTGTTAAAGGACACTTTAATTGTTTTCCTCAAGGTGCATTTTTTACACCTGACATATTCCATGGCTCACATGTGAGCTAACAACATTTCGTTGCTCCAGGCTTCTCCTGAAATAATTTCCAAGGCACTATTCTGTCTTGTTATCTATCGCCTGCCCTTTTCTACCAGTATGTTGATGAAGTAATAATGGTATGAATTAATGCTGCTGCTGCTTACCCTAGGATTTAAAAATGGACATAGTGCATAAATGTTGATAGTCAGTAAGACATGAGGAGGTGGCCAAAGTTATCAGTTAAATGAGACTATGGGAAGCAAAATATATCGAAAAATCACAAAAGAGCTCAGCTATCTGGGAAATTTGTTATGTTTTCTGTCAGTGAAGTTTTTTAGAGATAGTAAAATTTTCAGCTTAGCTCTTTCTTACTGTAGACATCATTGTGAAATTATTTTATAAATGAGGTAATAAAAGTCAGTATTTTTTATTGGATCATGTTATGACATGGTCAGCCTCAAAATTTCTGGAAAAGCTGTGTTCCAAAGAAAACTTCAATGGGAAGCAGAATTTCAGACGGATTAAAAAAATTTTTTTTAAAAAAACAGGTAAACTGGCATTTTACTTAAGTTCAGAAAACTATATCCTATTTATAAGTGATAGTGTAAAGTTTACTTATGCTTGCTTTTGTAGTTTCTATTTTCCCCAGAAAAGTATATAAATTTTTCTAGGAACACATGTTTAACAGCATCTCAAAGATTATAAAAATGATAAAGTCCTGAGAACTCAACAAGCCCAGCATTCTGTCATGTTTTATTTTTCTAGGGATAGTGGATGAGAAGGTAACTCAGATAGTTTGTACTAAACTGGCGGTGGTAGTTGTGTGCCATCCAGTTGGATTTGACTCATAGCAACCCTGCATAGGGTTCTCAAGGCTGTAAATCTTTACAGGAACAAAAAGCCTCATCTTTCTCCCACAGAGCAGCTGGTAGATTCAAACTGGTGGTCTTGGAGTCCACTACTAATCTTTGTACTAACTAGGATAAAGCAAATGCTACTCAAACATGACTGAAGTTGTTTGACATATAAAACTTATAATTTTAATGAAGTCCAATTGATAAATTTTGCCTTTTGATGATTGTGCTTTGGGAGTGAGAATTTATATGTAAGCATTTATTGTTGAAATCTAGGTCCCAACGTACTCACCTTGTATTCCTTTTAAGTTTTATGACTTTAATTCTTACAACTAGGTTTTTGAGCCAATTTGACTTAATTATCATATTCTTTGTGAGATATGGGGCTTCAATTCATTCTTTTGCATGTGTAAATCAAGTTGTTCTGGCCCCATTACCAAATAGAATATTCTTTTCCCATGAATGAACTTAGCACTTTGAACAGTAATTCATTGACCATACATATATGGGTTTATGGACTCTCAGTTCTCTTCCATTAGTCTATATATCTATCATTATTTCAGTATCTGATTGGTTTGGAAAGTTAGTTTTAGAGTGTATTTGGAAACTGCAAAGTCTAGAACTTTGAGTCTACTCAGAGGCCCCTCAGAAATAAGACTTAACAGTCTGCTTTTTAAAAACCCACCATTGAAAACCATAAGAGCACAGCTCTACTGTTAAACAAACACAGGGTCACCATGAGCTGGAATCAATGTGACGGACTGGCTTTATCGTATGTTCATAGATCAAAGATAGATTAATTACCTAGTCCTACTGTAACAAATTTACAAAAGAGTGGTGGTGTTACCCCAAAACACTGGTCTGGTCCAATACCCTGGAGGATTTGGTTGCAATGAATAAGTACTCCATGGCATAAAACAACCACCACCGCCACCACCACCATATAAACAAAGACAAAATAAACTCTTTATTATGAGGCTAATGGAACACCTCTCAGCAAACAGGCTGGTTTAATTGGTTTTCACCTGACCCTTTGTTAAAAGAAATGTTTATACTCGTTTTTAACAATGCTAATTAATATAACATGTTAGTGGGATACAAATCCATTATTCTAACATTTACACTAAATCATATGTGTCCCAGTAAACACATCAAAAGAGAGAACATGATTAACTCCTTATCCCATTATGCAATGGGCACTGGGCTCCACACAGGGCTAGAACCAATAACATTCTAATGGAAAACAGTTATAACATGTACCTAAGAAACAAAGGCAGGTTGGAGGAGTGTATAAGATGCTTTCAGGCAGTGCTTGATTTTATTTATTCTTAGCTAAGCACTGTACTGGAAGGTTGGTTTGAACCACAAGGTTGGTGGTTCAATCTCACTAGCTGCTCCTTGGAAACCCAATACAGGATCACTGTGAGTTGGAACCAACTCCTTGGTACTTGACAACAGAAAACAAAATAGTTATGCTCTCAAAATTATTGCCTTTATGTTTTCAGTGGTCAAAAACCAAAGAAAACTTCTGCAGTCTAGAGGTCCAAATTCAGGTGGTCATCAGGACTGAATTCTTCTATAGGCTCTAGGTGACAATCTGTTTCATGCTTCTCTGATAGTTTCTGGTATTTGCTACATGCCTTTCACTAGTCTGTGCCTTGGTTTGCACATCTAATTTTCCTTTGTATCGTTGTGTGTCTTTATTTTTTTTATTTTTTTTTTTTTTCTGCTATATGGATTTAGGGCCCACTGTAATCCCTTGTGAATTTGTCTTGATCTTTAGCTTAATTACATATAAAAAGATCTTATTTTCAAATAAAATCACATTGTGAGGTACTGGGTGAATATTAATTTTAAGGAGGCATTATTCAATCCACTAGAGAAACAACAACAACAATATTGTTATCATTGTAAGTTATTCCTTAATTGATCTATACATTAAAATGAATCCCAATCAATATCCTGGTGGTGGTAATGGCTGTGTGCCGTAGAGTCGATTCCGACTCATAGCGACCCTGTACAGGGTTTCTGAGACTGTAAATCTTGATGGGAGCAGAACACCTCATCTTTCTCCCGCAGAACAGCTGGGAGTTTTGAACTGCTGACCTTAAAGTTTGCAGTCTGATTCGTAACCACTGCACTACCAGAGCTCCTTAATCAATATCCTAGCAGGCATTTTTTGTAGAATCTGACAAGCTGATTCTATAGGTTATTTGAAAATATACTGGATGTAAAATTGACAAATCAGATTGTACTTAACATATTTTATTCCAAAGCATAATATAAAGCTAAAGTAGTCAGTTGACTATGGTATTGGTATAAAGATGACCAAAACCAAAACCTAGTGTTATCAAGCTGATTCCAATGCATAGCAACTCTGTGTAGGATTTCTGAGACTTAAAACTTTGGGGGAGCAGACAACCACATCTTTTTTCCACAGTACAGCTTGTGGGTTTGAACAATCATCTTTGAAGTTAGCAGCCTAATGATTAACCCCACAGCCCCACCAGTTTCCTTGGTATAAAAATCGATGAATGATACCAAATACAAAGTTCAGAAGTAGACTTCCAAGATAACTGATAAGGGAAAGAAGAATCTTTTCAAAAAGTGGTGCTTGAAAAATTGGATATCTAAATGAGTAAATGTGATGGGTATGTGCCATGGAATCGGTTCTGACTCATAACAACCCTGTACAAGGTTCCCAAGGCTGTAAGGGTCGCTATGGGTCGGAACAGACTTGAAGGCAGTTCACAACATCAACAAACGAATAACAAAGATCTGTATAGCACCCCTTAAAAAATCAATGCAGGATAGATCATAAATTTAAACATGAATTTGAGGCAGAAGACATCCAGAACAAAACAATGAAAATGAATTCAACTTTGAGTAGACAAAATTACTTTTTAAAAAGTGCTGTGGTTGTTAAGTACCATGGAGTCAGTTCCAACTCCTAGTGACCCTGCACAGGGTTTCCGAGGCT
>NW_006408538.1:8595625-8622325 GCF_000296735.1 Chrysochloris asiatica | reverse complement strand
AGTTTCGAACCGCTGACCTTAAGGTTCGCAGCCCAATTCATAACCACTACGCTACCAGAGCCATAATAGGGAAGTTACTGTTCTTGGAACTTTCAGGTTGGGTCTAACTCATAGCCACCTATTTAGGGTTTCCAAGGAGCAACTGATAAAGAGCTCTGGTAGCATAGTGGTTACAAATCAGGCTGCTAACCTTAGGTTCAACAGTTCGAAACTATGAGCTGTTCTGCTGGAGAAAGATAAGGCTTTCTGCTCCTGTACAGATTTACACCCTCAGAAACCCTGAATAGGATCACTGAGTCGGAACTGACTCCATAGCACATAACCACCACCACCACCATCAAGGAGCAACTGATAGGTTCCAACTGTTGTCCTTGAGGTTAGCAATCCAGTAGTTACATTAAAGTGTCATATCAGGACCCCATAAGAGGAATAATAATGATATATTTTATTTCACCAAATTCGTAAGCCTCAGTTTTACTTAATGACTCAGGAAAATGAGAAGAAAAGTCAGAGAACAAGAAAAAATAATTTACAATGCATATATATGAAAACATAGCTGTATCCAGAAAATGAGGGCAAATCCAAAAGTATTACAACAAAATCATAGGAACCATTAGTAAACAAAAATATCAAAATATGAAGCTGGTGTTTCTCAACATATCAACCTTATTTCTCCCATCTTTTTAACTCTTCCTTGTAGGATTTTGTGATCCCTAGTTTATACTATGTCAGAGCAGCAGTTTGGGCATCCTGGGGGATTCAGCTCATGTTCCTTGGAATGTTCTTTGAGTTTGGGAACCAAAAAGAAATCTTAAGGGGCAGGATCAGGGCCGTAGGGTAGATGGTTGAGGTTTCCAACTGAAATTCTTATAGGACAGTCCTTACTACTTTCAAATAATTAATAGGAGTATTGTCCTGGTAGAAAAATTCCTTCACACAACTTTCCTGGCCTTTTTCTCAGCAATGCAGTTCTCAATTTTGTTATAACTTCATGATAAGCACCCATGATTGCCCTGTGCTTTGAGAAAATTGATGGAGTTTTCCCCATTGGAATCTAAGAAAATAATTGCTATAACCTTCTGAGCTGTCCTCTCTGCCTTGAATTTAACTGGCCCTTTAGTATAACCACTGGACTTCTAACACAAGGTTGGCAGTTCAAAGCTACCCGCTGCTCCTTAGAAACCCTGTACAGGGTTGCTATGGGTGGTAATGAACTCAGTGGCACACAACAACAACCAGATCCTCTTAGAAGTGACTCTTTACTAGACCTTTTTTAAAATGCAAGTGCATTACTTTGGATGAGACCAGTACATTACTTAGAGAACTTGTCCGTAGCCATCTTCTGATGATAGACACATATTTAAACATGTTTTGTTTGGATAAACTTTTATATGTATGAACTGGAACACTAGAAGCAATACTTTTGACTTCTCTGTGTATATGTTGTTGGTGTCAATGGCCTGTGGAGCTGATGTCAACTCATAATGATCCAGTATAGGATTTCTGAGGGGCAGATGGTGTGTTTGAGTTGCAATCCTTGCAGTTAACAGTCCAGTGCTTATGTTATAGCACCACACTAGGACTCCATCTTTGTATTTAATGGATACTTAAAAGAAGGAGCTCTGGTAGTATATTGGTTGTGAATTGGGCTGCTAACCTCACACTCAGCAGTTCAAAACTACCTGCTGGTCCACGGGAGAAAGATGAAGCTTTCTGCTCCCATAAAGATTTACAGCCTTGGAAACTCTGTACAGGGTTGCTGTGAGTCTGAACTGACTCCACGGCACATGACAACAACAAAACAATAAAAATAAGATAGAGTAGGAGAGAATATTTAAACACACACTCTATTAAAGAAAATCTGTGTCTGTTCAATACACACTGCCATTGGGTCAATTATGACTCCTAGTGACCCTATGTAGGGGGTCTGAACTGTAAAGTGTTATAGGAACAGATAGCTTCATCTTTCTTCCACAGAATAGCTAATGGGTTTGAACCACTGACCTTGTAGTTACCATCCGAACACCTAATCTACAACACCATCAGGGTCTTTATGAATGTCCAATTGTCGTTGTTGTTAAGTGCTGTCGCATGGATTCTGACTCATAGGGACCCTGTACAAGGTTTCTGATGAGTTAATGGTGGGTTTGAACCATTGACCTTAGGATTAGCAGACAGATCTTATTCTACAGCAGCTTATCAGGACTCTGAATAGTTAATAAGTACCTTAAGATAGTGTCAGTATCATTACATTATTTTTTACACAAATAATACTCAACCTCTACATTTGTTGATCTCCCCCTCTCCCGAGGAGGTATTTCCTTAAGCACCTATGCAGCCAACCTTTCATTTTAAAAACATTGTTAAAAATGTGGAGAAAAAAAAAAAAAATCACAACGTGTTTACAAAAATTTTTCCAGGGGAAAGGAGCAGTTGTCAAACAATGTAAAAGGATTGTGTTATTTGTGTAAAAATATACAGTAAACATCAGGGGAAAAAATTGAAATCACAATGACATTCTACTACACAGTCTCTAGAAGGTCTACAATTTAAAAAGATTGAAAAACACCAAGTGTAGTCGAGGATGTCGAACGAACACCTGGAGTTCTCACACATTGCTGGTGGGAGTTTAAAGTGTAAAACAACTTTGGCAACCAGTGTGCTTGTTTCTCATAAAGCCAAAACATACTTAAAATGCAACACTGTAGTTTTATTCCTAGATATTTATCCAAGAGAAATAAAAATGTATACAATAAATAGTTGTACAAGAATGTTCATAGCAACTTTATTCATAGAAATAAAAGACCAGAAACAAGCCAAATGTTGGTCAAAAGGTGAATACATAAACGAATGATGATATATACATAAAATGTAATACTCAGGAATAAAAATGAATGAGCTACTGATACATACAGCAACATCAGTGAAGCTACTATGTACAATGCTGGATGAAAGAAGCAAGCACAAAAAAATATACAGACTCTTGGATTCCATTTACATGTAACAGTAGAAATGACGTATCTAATCTGCACAGTCAATCTGGAATGTTGTAATTGCACTGGAAGATAAGCTACTGGTATTTCAAATACCAGGAGAGTCACCACCAATAGTGGACAAGTGCCAGTGGACCTTCTAAAAAACAACAGAGTATGAAGAAGGAGCTGGCAATCTACATGTAAAAAAAAAAAAATCCCATTGAAAACCTTATAAATAGCAGCCGAGCCTTGTCTGTTAGAATGCCAGAGGAGGAGCTCTTCAGAGTTGAACGCATTCAATATGACTGAAGAAAAACTTCCTCCTCCTCAAAGCAGAGTCAATGTTATAAGGGTATAGACAGAGCAAGCCTCTTGGGACTTTATTTGCTGATGTGAGGCAACTCCTAAGAAGAAATAGCTTCAAATCTATTAATCAGCACGTGGAATATACAAGTATGAACTGAGGAAATTTGGAGGTCATCAAAAATGGGATATATAAAGATCAGTATCTTAGGCAATGTTGTTGTTAATGTGTTTGTGCTGTCGAGTTGGTTCCAACTCATAACAATCCTATATCGAGATTCTCAGGAGTGGCTGGTGGGTTTGAACCACCAACCATATGGTTAGCCGTCCAGTGCTTATCCTACAGCACCATAACAGGACTCCATCATAGGCATTAATAAGCTGAAATGGACTAGTATTGCCTATTTTGAATCAAACAATCATATATATGATCTAAAATGCCAGTAATGATAAATTGAAGAGGATGTTTTGCATTCATTATCAAAAAGTGCATTTCAATATCTTTCCTGAAGTACAATGCTTTTAGTGACAGGAAAATATCAGTATTATATGCCTAATAGGAAATAATTAAAATTTTTACTTACTTCAGTTTGAAATTGTTCTTACATGAAATCAAGATACACTGATAACTACTGATAACTGAAATGTAAAACTTGTAACAAAAAAGGATCTAAGATCAGTAGCCGGGAAATATGGCTTTGTTAATAAAATCACACTTGAGATCGCATGACAAATTTTAAAGACATATTAATAGCAAATTGTCTTTTTTTTTTCAACAATGTAATGGTGTCGAAACATTTGGGCTTCACCAGGTCAAATGCAGGAATGAAGTCAAGTCAACTATGTAAGTGGAAAGCTGACTTAGAGCAGACAATTCACAAGATGGAGTTGAAGCAGAGTACAACCTTGAGATTTAGAGACTACCTCTAGAACAGATGTAATGCATTGGGCAGTAATTATTGAATACCAGATGAGTTCTGGGATGACATCAAGGACATCATATATGCAGAAAGCAAAAAAGACAGCAAAGAGAGAAAAGACTAAAATGGATATTCGAAGAGCTCTAAAACTTGCTCTTGAATATAGAGTAGTAAAAGGGAATGGAAGGAATGATGAAGTAAAAGAGCTAAAGATATTTCAAAGGGCACATCAAGAAGATATGTTATGCTAATGAACTGTTCAAAGGCCTGTAGTTATAAAATCAAAAGAGAAGAACAGTTTCAGCATTTCTCAAGCTGAAAGAAATAAAGATACAATTCAAACTAGGAGAGTTGGCCAGCCCTTTCCTGATTTCAGGAGGTAGGTGGCAGCATATGACCCAGAACTGAGGGAACTGATGGAAGAATTGATAGCTGCACTGAAGGCATTGGCCAAAAAATAAAAGACAAGACTCCAGGATTGAGTGAATACAGACTGACCTGTTTCAATAAAGGCATGTGCTGCTGGAAGCACACACTCGTCAATGCCAGTTGTATGGGCATTCCAAAGAAATGTGTTATCTAGAAACAAGTTTACTTACTTTAAGCAATATGGATTAGCTGGTGCTTTGACGGCTAATTCTCGTCTGCTAGAGGTCTGTCCTGCTGTGGCACTGTAGGCTAAGCACTGGACTGCTAACCCCAAGATCAGTTATTCAAATACACCATCTGCTCTTTGGAAACCCACCCTATACAGGTTCACTATGAATTGGAACTGACTGGGAGGCACTTACCTACAACAGGTGTCTATAGTAGAAAGAAAAGCAATCAAAGAAAGGGAATAAAATGGTAGAATGGAATCCCAGAGGTTAAAAAAATAGTGAAAGTGTAGAAATTTCACTGGACTGTTGTGTTTGTATAGGTGGAAAATACAAGCAATTTGGATTGTTAGTTTCACATAGCATTGTTCCGCCTTGCCTAAGGCCACACAAGTCACTCCTGGTGTAGAGCTGTTGGATAAGCTCTGAACTGCAAACCACAAGGTCAGTGGTTCAAACCCACCAACTGCTCCTCGAAACTATATACAGGATTGTTATGTGTCAGAACCAACTGTACAGCGCTTAACAACAATATATGTCATGCAAGGGATGAGTGTATGATCTACCGTGGAGACTAATGCTCTCTTATTATCAACCCTGAATTCTTCCAGCACAGTCAAGATGTCATAGTGGATATCACTACTTAGGTGTCTATCAAGAAAGCAGACCTCAATAACCTGAGTGATGCTAGACAAAAGAGAAAGGATGAAACATTAACGTTAAAAGAGCCATGCAAAGCTTAGCCCACTTCTGCTAACTCTACTTGGGAAATACTAAATTAGCTTTTCTGAATCTAAGTAAACAGTACCTGGACTGTCATTATGATGAAAAATTGATATTACTGCTAAGCATTTGATTTGAAGTCAAATAGCTGGAGTGTCTATTCATTAGTATGCCTAACATGTGAATTTTTGCATTCAATTATTTCAAGTAACATTTAAAGTCGTTCTGAGTAGCCACATAAATTGATGTTGTGTCTGTGGTTATTTTCTTTGAGAATCATATAAAATGTTTTTGGTCTAGAGTATCTGTTTCAGAATATATATATATTAAATACCTGTGACAGGACAAGATTGTTATTGGGTACCATCAAGTTGGTTCCGACTCTTAGCGACCCTATGCACAACAGAATGAAACAAGACTACAGCTGAATGAATGTCATATTTCATTTCATGTCTGACCATCTTAATGGTGTTAAATCTCTTTATTGATTCCATGAATTGATTTATTCATTGATGTCATATGCTGTTTGTCTGGTTTCCTTTAGTCCTTTGTTTATGGTCTCCATTAACTATTAGAATATATTTATGACAATTTAAACACATTGTCTAATTGATCCAATGGCTGGGATTCCTCACGGGTGTTGTTTTTGTTAAGTGCCATTGAGTCCGTTCTGACCCATAGCAATCCTATATAGGGTTTCTGAGGAGTGGCTGGTGAGCTTGAACTGTTGACCTTGCAGTTCAAATGATTTTGGAGTCTGGCACATTAACCCACAGTGCCACACCAGGACTTCTCAGGGATTGTTGTTTGTTATTAAGTGCCGTGCCGTCGAGTCGGCTCCCACCCATAGCGACCCTGCATAGGGTTTCCAAGGAGCAACTGGTGAGCTTGAACCACCAAGCTTGTAGTTCAAACGACTTTGCAGTCTGACACATTAACCCACAGTGCCACACCAGTACTCTTCAGGGGTAGTTTCTATTTTATTTAAGATGCCCACAAGCCCACCCTCACTCCAACTTAAGTTGCCCTTTTCTGTTGTCATATTCTAAGGACACCTGGCAATGGACAAATGTATTGTGTGCATCAAATCAATGGGATAACTTCATATTCAAAGAAGATACTATCATGTTCTATTTAATTATAAAATTGACATTTCCAATTTGGAGATGCAATTTCATTCTGACTAGTTTTAACAAAGCCCCTTCTTTGATTTGCTTTTTATCCCTGAAAGTATTCCTTGTGTTACAGGGGTTGAAACCTCTGTCAGTTTCTAACCAAAAGGTTAATGGAATGCGTTGGAATCAACTTGAAGGCAGCAATTGGTTTGAGTTTAGATTTCTTTGTTTTTTTCTTTTAAATTTTTTTATTCAGCCTAACTGGCTATAAATGATCTCTGGTGGCGATGCTGAGGCTTTCTCTTCCTGTAAAGATTTCCAGTCTTAGAAACCCTATAGAGGATCAGTATGAATTTGAATATATTACAAAAGTAAGAGCATACTTTTCATAAGATGTATTTAGTGATTTAAAAATTTTTTTAGAAATTGTACCAAAAGTATAATTTCACAAAGTATTTAATACCTGAAACTAATCACACATTATTGTTGTTAGCAGCTGTCAAATTAGTTCTGACCATAGTGACCCTATGCACAATGGACTAAAACACTTCCTGGTCCTGATCCATCCTCACAAGTGTGTCACATTTGAGCCCATTGCTGCTGGCCATTGTATCACACTCAAGTGTAGTATTAGTGACAGGCTTGGATAATATGTGGAAGCACCAGATGTTTGTGTCAGACTGCTTTGATTGAAATTCCATCTCTGTCATTTTCTAGCTATGTGGCCTCAAGCAAGTTACCAAACTTTGCAGCATCTTCATTCCCTCACCTTTAAAATGGATACAGTCCCACTCATATCACATAGACTTGCTTTCAACTAATGTATTCAAGGATTCCTGGTGTGGCTTTGTAGGATACACACTGGACTGCTAAATACAAGGTCAGCAATTGAAATCCACCAGCTGCTCCTTCAAAACCCTACACAGTGTGGCTATCAGTTGGAACTGACTACACAACACTTAATTTATGTAAACTGCATAGAACAAGTCCCACCCATGGGAGGAACACAATGGATATTAACAATTAATATCGGCTGTTAGTACGTCTGGAATCATTTTCCATGTAGTTGCCTTTCCATGATTGTTTTCATACAGGAACATCCACAAGGGTCTTTAAGGTCAAGTAAACATTGAGAGTAACAAGAATATCATAAGCTCCACTTGGCACCAGAGATGTTGAAAGGCAGCAGGACAGGAGATACCTGTCTAGTGTTCCAAGCAGCATCAGAAATTTCTCTTGGCAGGTGTTGCAGCAGCAGTGGTTGGCATGCAAATCACTCAGCCTTTTAGGAGCCAAGATTTCCACAAGTTGCATTCGAGGTGCAAGGACCCTCATGTGAAGCCTGTATCTGGGATACCTTCATTTAGCCATGGTGTATCGTCCTTTAAATATGCTACTGGATACCTTTACTAGTATTTAGTTGAATATTTTGCTGCTATATTCACTGAAGTCTGCAGTTACTGTTAGGACATGTTCTCTACTAGTCTATTTTTTGGAAGAATTTGCAATGTTTGGTGCTCATTGTTTTCTTAAACGTTTGGTAGAATTTATCAGTGAAACTCTCAGGGCCTGGACTTCTCTTTCTTGAAAGGGCTTTAAGTACAGATTCAATCTCTTATTATAAGTCTGATCAAACATTACATTCCTTTGTTCGTTTTTGTGAATTGTTTTTATGATTTTGTTTATATAGCATGTTTAAAATTTTTCCTTTCATCCTTTGTCTATCATCTGCCATAGCTCTTGTTTTTGTTGTTAAGTACCCTAGAGTCAGTTCCAACTCATAACAACCTTGTATATGGTTTTCAAGGAGTGGCTGATAAGCTTGAACCACGGATGTTGCAGTTCAAACCTACCTTGCATAGCTCTTAGAAGACATTTATTATAATTTGTTTAATAGGTCCAATGTCTGGTTTCCTCAGGCATGGTATCTATTTATGTTTTACCTTTGATAGGACCATACTTTTCTCTTTGGGAAAAGAAAATCACTTTTGGTATTTTCTTATTTGCATTTAAAGAGAAAACATTGGAATTCAAATCCTCATCTTTCCTCAGGATTTGGTGGTGGTGATTTTTGGTGGTTTCCATTGTCCATTGGTTTAGTACTTTTGATAGTAAATTCCTTGTTATGTATGGTCACTAAAGTCTCTGTTCCTTTATATCAGTAGTTAGCAAGTGACCTGAAGCTTCCATACCTGAAGTCAAAGAGGAACATATATGTGTATGTATAGTGGAGGTGGTTATGTGCCGTGGAGTCAGGTGCGACTCATAGCCACCCTGTACAGGGTTTCCAAGGATGTAAGGTTTGCAGCCCAATTCATAACCATTACACTACCAGAGGTCCTTACATGTGTATGTGTGTATATGTATGTATATATATAATATATGTATATATACACATACATTTGCACTGCTATTAAGTACATTCCAGTTCGTAGCCACCCTGTATAGGGTTTCTGAGGCTATAAATCTTTATGGGAGCAGACAGTATTGTCTTTCTTCCATGGGGCAGTTAGTGAGTTTGAACTGCTGATCTTGTAGCATTCTCCAGCCATAGTAGTCTTGGCAGCTTGACTCTGAGATGGGTCCTCCTTCAACACTATGTCAGGCCATCTAGGACTTCATCTTTAGCTCCTGTTAAAATAGAGCCTACATATCCACCAAAAACAGAAACCTAGAGCCTTCTCAGGTCTGTTTGATTATGCACCTAGTTCATGCAGATGTGTTGCCAGTGTATATGGTATCCCTCTAAGCCCTTATTCATACCTTTTTAGCTCTCCTCCTCCTTCTTTGGATTTTGTGTTCTATTGGAGGGGACGTCAAAAATTTGTTGAAAAAATGAATATGGGAATTTTCCTACAAACTTTTTGAAGCCTGCCTTATACATTGCTTGTCCTAATTACTGATCTTTGCTCCTGGTATCCACGGTGTATATGCATCTAAATCATTCAACATTACTACTTGCTGGAAAACCTTTCAAAAATGAAGGGAGGGAGAAGGCAAAAATAAAGTCAGTCTCTAATCAGTCTGTCAAAAACCGAAACAGAACACAACAATCAACCCACTCTTATATAGTTGATTCTGATTCCTAGTGACCCTATAGGATTGCTCCTTTGAGTTTCAAAGGCTATAAATTTTTATGGGAGGAAACAGACTAATCTTTTTTCCCGAGGAAAGCCTGATGAATTTGAACCACTGACCATGTGATTAGCATCCAAAACTTGTATGGTTTCTGGTGCGAGGAAGCTAATCTGGTTGCTGTTAATTTCACATTAGGTTCCATAGTTACTCAAAATTTGTGAATGGATAGTTTTTGTGGCGAGATCAATTAAGTGCCCTACTCTATAATTTTCTCATATAGCGCTTTCTGTTTGAAATTTGATTAAAAACCCTTTGTGT
The DNA here is from genome assembly GCF_000296735.1 of Chrysochloris asiatica. NCBI lineage: Eukaryota > Metazoa > Chordata > Mammalia > Afrosoricida > Chrysochloridae > Chrysochloris > Chrysochloris asiatica. The sequence continues at coordinate 8,612,297 of NW_006408538.1, read as the reverse complement.
ATGTCAGATATGAGTGTTGTTAGAGATGAGTGTTACCAGATATTAGGGACAAAGAGTATGTTTATCAAAGGGAGCTACCACATTGTTAATGTGATTTGTAAGATTTTTTAAATCTAAGTTTCATACTCTGAGTTGTTTGTCCTTCCAGTTTTAGAGACTAAATAAACTGGGGAAGTTCAGGAACTTTTTAATGGGTTTAATCAGTTGTTCCCAGAGACCCAACAGTTCTATTGAATAGTTCCTTCCAAAGGTTGATCTTGAAACTTTTACTGGCTATAAGCTTTTGTACTGGTTTGTAGACTTTAAGTAGTGCATAGTTATTCTCTGACTTGTGCTTTTGATCAAGACCCTTAACCATTCCTAGGCTGGTCTTTGCTTGTGTAGCCTGTTGTTTCACTATAGCAGAAACGTATGCATTCTACTGCACTCAGGCCTCCAAGATTCTCAGAGTGTTATAAAATGTTTTTTCATGAAATAACTATTTATTCAGCAGTTGTCCTTATCTGTCTGAAATGATTCTTTGCAGGCAAATTAGCAGTATTTTATTTAAAGAAGTCAATCTTAATTTTCCATCTCCTAAAAGGGTAATTTTTCACACAATTTTTGAGTCACCCCAGATATTTGCTGTAGCCCTTCAGGAATTTTAAATCAAACTATTTGTTAAGGGTCAGCATAAGATCACAATGGTGCAGGAAAGGCTTTCCTGATTCAGTATGACAACAAACCTGCCCACCCACACACACACACAACACCCTCTGCTTCTCTTTTGGCATCGATAATTCATTGCAATAGCCACATAGAACTCAGACACCATACTCTGAGTTACAGGGTTTACTAAAGACATTAATAGGTTATATTAATGTCTTTAGTAAAGTTTCTAAGTTGCCCATCTTTATTAACCCAGCAGTCTCAAAAGACAAGCATGTTCCTTGATTAAAAGAATATTCTGTTCTTGTTGGAACTTTAGGCTTAAACACCTCTGTATTTGGTTGGGTTCTGATCATTTCAGCTCAGTTGGCCTCTTCACACATTCTTTCAGCCGTAGCTCCCTGATAGGTTGGTGCCCACACAACTCCCTAAACTTCAGACCAACCAGTCCTTCCTCTTCTCTTAACTCCTTTCTTCATTCTCTCCCACTTCTACTCATTGAGTGTGCCCAGGTTGTTACCAGTGAGCTGTCTGTTTGCTGGCTCCTTTTAACTTTCAGTCCTAGTATGGAGTTTTCCCCGATGGACACAGACTATTTCTGCCTCAATCCATCAATGGCAAACTGCTTACTCAAAGTTCAAGATGCCAGTCATTTTCCCCTCCTTCAAAGGTAAATATGCTCTCTCAGCAGTTCTGGGTGGGGCTCAGATTTCTACATAAGCCTCTTACTCTGTACATAATCTACTGGCTTGAAATAATGCCTGTTCCTAACTCCCTTTTAGCATATAAAATCAAGTTTAGACTGAAGCCAGGCTTTCAAGTCCACTGTAATAACAATATCAAATAACCATTTCTATCACACATGTACATGTGGCCTTGGATCTCTGGCTGGCAGGGTGTCTCAAGTAGGCCCTGGCCCTCTATCTGTCATCTTATTTAAGCAGCCAGTACTTTTGCTCCAGGTAATTCCAATAGCTGCTTTTCTCCTCTCCGTTGCAGTATGTCTTATATTTCTTTCAACCATTAGCGTGAACAATCTAAGTTACTTTGTAACAATCAACAATTTTACTTCCTAAGTCCCTTCATTTTTCTCTGACAAAGTCCCATGGTTCCTTAAATTTAGAGACATTGCAATGAATCCACTTCTGACACCAAACTACAAAAAAATAATCATCACCAAACATCCTTCCCAAGATACACTCGACTTGTCCTCTAGGCTCAGTGATTCATTGTGATGGCCATACAGAACTCATGGCCACAGTATTTCCAGGCAGCTCATGATAAATGCCCATAGGACACAGCAGTCCACCATAAGCTTCAGTTGAAGGTACTCGGCTCTAACTCCATGGCACTCAGCAAGTCTCCATTACCCACTTAAGTGTCTGGAGACACTTCATTATACAAGCAAGAATCCTGACAAAGGCGCTTAGCTTTATTTCCTCCATGGGGTTTTCTTTGCTCTGGTTCTTGGTTTAGCTGCAGCCACTCGTCCAGTGGCCCAGCTTTCTATCTCTGGGTCAAGCAGGTTCAATGTCCAGGGATCACAGGATGTACTTCACTCCTATCTCATCTTCTTTGATGATAGTGACATCTCCCTTCCTACTTCTCAGATGGTTCGATTCCAATCAACCCAGTTAACATCCCACCTTTTCTTACCCAGACCCAGCTGGGCTACATGCTGTCATGTTGGTTTCAAGTCATAGTAACCTTGTATAGATTTTGAACTGCCAAACTTTTGGTAAGCAATCCCGTGCTTATCCTACAGAGCCATACAAGGTACTTAATATTATTCAGGTTTCAACGTTTTGCCCCAGAACAACATTTTGAAAATCTTTCTTCTTAAGGTGGTAGAGTTAATCACCTTCAACAATTTTACATGTATTAGAGGTTTTTTATAATTAGTGAAGGGATTTTAGCTTGATTCTGTCTACAGAATGACATAACAAAGTATGTTATTCTATTTAAAGTTGTGTACAGATTCAGAAACTCTAGGTGTCCTCTGCAGTACACAGGAATGCTTCACGAAATCTTTTAATGTTGGCAAAATTTGTTTTCATTCCTGCCACTTACATATATTGTGTATTTCTGGTTTCAGTAAGTTAAAAGGCCTAAGATACCTCGTTGCCACATTCTACTATCTTTCAAATTATGCATTTTTGGTATTATCTCTTCTATGTTTTGGGACTTGGTATGTAATGAAACTAATTTAATTGTCTTCCTAGCTAGACCACTGCCTCGGGCACATAACCTCAGCTTACTGTTTTCCTTAGCTCATTTATTCTGTATATAATATGAGACTCCTCGAACTGCAAAGATAGAATAATACCCAGGCCAGGCATCTGCCGATGGATTTTAGTAACCACAGAGCCAGTGTTTCAGCTGCAACCCTGACACTACACATCACAGAGAGGTGACAGTGCAGGCATATCTTCCTGTAAGAGTCGTCTGTGAATGACAATCTGCCAAATGAATATAATGTAAGAGACATGGGTTGTTAAAAAAAAAAAAAAAAGAATAAACTTAGTTTAGCTTTAAGGTATGCTGCAAGATTTTAGAAACACCACCCCTTTTCCCCTGAGATGATTTTTGTGAACATCCCAGAAAATTAAAAACAGAATTTTGCAAGTAATTATATCATTTGCCCAAATACCTAAGATGTTGACTAAAATGCTATTTATGTATTATATCCCCTTACTCTTTCACATTTAACATACTATACAAGTGATATGTTTAAAAAAGGTCCCCTTTAGCTGCAAGCACACACACACACACACACATTTGTATTAGTGAAATATGTGTGTGTGTGCTTGTACATATATGTATGGGATTTATCTTAGACTATAAATTCCGTGAGGAGAAGAACTTTTCGTTTTTAATCTTGTAAAATCACAAATTTATAATGTTGTTTTATTGAGAATAGCAATGTCACTTACAGAAAGGACTCGATGTTACCTCATCACCACTCTTCAAAGGCGAGGTCTTGCCTTCTACTGATTACAAATAGCCATTTGTAATGTTTATTATAGGAAAAAGGCTTGGCGATGGGAAGGGCTTAATGCAAAGCTTTATGAACCCCATTCTCCATGGGATTTGAAAGGCTGGGAGAAGAGAAAATATATCATGTGTAGTCATAGGGATATACAGGGATTTCCAGGAAATGGTCCATTTAGGAAAGATCATGGTAATTTGGTGAATGTGCAATATTTCTTCAACATGGTTTTGACAGCAGTAAGAGCAGACAGAACTGATTTTGGGATGTTGAACATAACTGGTTCTTCAGGATCTTAGTTCAAACTCCTTCCAGGGACTGGCATTCTTTTTTACCCAGTAAAAGCTTTGACCTTTGTAATGATGCTAGGGTACTGGCCAGACCAGTCCAACCTGTGAAACATCCCATAAAGCAGTAAAATGTATGCATTATCTTTCTTAATGGCAAACCCTCAAAGTAAAGAATTGTTATGAGTGTTGTTGTTGCTGTTAGATGCCATCGAATCGGTACCAAGTCATAGCAACACTAGGCACAACAGAATGAATTAGTGTCCAGTCCTGCTCCAATCTCACAGTCATTGTTACTGCCACTGTGGCATTTCCCATATTTCATTGGGGGTCTTCCTCTTTTTCTCTGACCCTCCAATTTACCAAACATGGTATCCTTCTCCAGTGACTGGTCCCTCCTGACAATATGTCTGAAGTATGAGGGATGAAGTTTGGCCATCTTGGTCTCCAAGAAGCACTCTAGCTGCACTTCTTCCAAAACAGATCTACTGGTTCTTTTGGCAGCCCATGGCACTTTCAATATTCTCCTCCAACTCCACAATTCAAAGGCATCAGTTCTTCTGCGGTCTTCCTTATTCTCTGTCCAGCTTTCGCATGCATATGAGGTTATTGAAAATGCCATGGCTTGGGTCAGGTGCGCCTTACTACTCAAGCTGATATCTTTGTTCTTCAATACTTTAAAAAGGTCTTGTGCAGCAGATTTGCCTAATGCAATAATACTTCATTTGATTTCTTGACTGCTGCTTCTGTGAGTGTTGATAGTTGCTCCAAGAAGAATGAAGTCCGTGACAATGTCAATCTTTTCTCCGTTGATAAGAATATTGTTTATTGTTCCAGTGGTGAGGATTTTTGTTTTCTTTACATTGAGATGCAATCCATACCGAAGGCTGTGCTCTTTGATCTTCATCAGTAAATGCTTAAGTCCTCTTCACATTCAGTAAGCAAGGTTGTATCATCTGCATATCGCAAGTTGTTAATGAGTCTTCCTCCAATCCTGATGCCACGTTTTTCTTCATATTGTTCATATTAGAGTGCTGAGGATGTCGGTTCTTCATTATTCACTGTCCAACTTTAACATGTATATGAAGATATTGAAAATACCACGGCTTGGGCAAGGCATGCCTTTGTCCTCAAACTGACATCGTTGCTTTTCAACAGTTTAAATAGGTCTGTGTATATTTGCCTAATGCAATATATCATTTGATTTACTGACTGCTGCTTCCGTGAGTGCTGATGGTTGATCTGAGCAAAATGAAGTCTTTGACGACTTCAATTTTCTCTCCATGTGTGTGGATGTTATTTACTGGTCCAATGGTGAGGATTTTTATTTTCTTTGCATTGAAGTCCAAACCATATTGAAGGGTGTGGTCTTTGATCTTCATCATCAGTTAAGTCCTCTTCACTTTCAGTAAGCAAGGTTGTACCATCTGCATATCACAAATAATATGCATTTGAATGGAAAATAAAAAAAATATAGAATTTTTATGGGTGGTCTTTCCTCATAGCATGTCCGAGGGTTTGGCTGCTCAATTGTAAAGATGCCCTGCACATCTTTACAATTGCTTAAGCAAGTTGGGGATCAGGCTTTAGCATTTCTTGGATTTTGGTCACAAGATTTAAGTCTATAAGTGATTCATGTTTAATCATGATTTCTTGACCCCCTTTTTCTTGTGTCTCAAATCAATTCTGAGAAATGGTGAATGTAACTGAGATATCATTTCAGAAGGTAAAAATGGGTCTATGCATGTTTCAGGAGCCCTGGTAGTTCAGTGGTTATGAATTGGTTTGCTAGCAACTGAGTTCACTGTTCGAATCTACCAGCCATGCCGAAAGACAGATGTAGATTCTGAGTCTTTCTACTAAGTGCCAGTGAATACGATCCAATTCATAGTGATCTTGTATAAGGTTTTCAAGGAGCAGCTGGTGACTTTGAGGTTCAAACTAACCTTGCAGTCCCGTACTTAGCCTAAGTGCCACAATGAGTTAGACACGATTTAGTAGCACATAACAACATTGATGTTTCACTAAAATGATAAATGATGAACACTGGAAGGTTTAATATATTCAGTTAAGTTGTCAATACTAAACAAAGCAATCTATAAATTCAATAAAGTTGGCAAGCTCACACTGTATGATTTCTTAACACAAAGCCACAGCAATTAAACCATCTTGACACTGGCATAATAATAGATGAAGGGAGTAGAATGAACTAATTAATAGTCAATAAGGATGCTAGTTCCATCCGATAAGGAAGTAAAAGTATTTTCAATAACTAATGCTAGGAAAATTAGGATTCAAGCGTCACATTACACACAAAGGTGAATTTAAAACATTTCTAGTTTTCATTGTTAAACCCTTGAAATTCTATGAAGAAAATGCAAGGGTAAAGCTATGGACCCAACTTTTAGTGATAGTTATCAGATAAGATAACCGATGTAGCAGAGCAAACAAAGATCATTTTTAGATGAGCAAAATTATGTGAAATAAATAAATAAATAAACAAACACGGGCTGAGAGAGAAAATATTTGTGCACCATATATCCAGTAAGGTTCCAAAATGAAAAGTGAAAAATATTCAATCATAAAATGCCATCTAGTCAGGTTCAACTCATAACCACTATAAGGTTTTGAGGAACGACTGTGGGTTTGCATTACTGACCTTGTGCCCAGAAATCCAGTGCTGATTGTATAGCTCCACACCATGAATTCTAAAAGCACACAAAAAATGGCTCCAAGTCTTTATCCATTGTTGTTGTTGTTAAGTGCTGCGGAGTCCATTTTGTATAGGATTTCCAAGGAGCGGCTGGTGGGTTTGCATTACTGACCTTGTGCCCAGAAATCCAGTGCTGATTGTATAGCTCCACACCATGAATTCTAAAAGCACACAAAAAATGGCTCCAAGTCTTTATCCATTGTTGTTGTTGTTAAGTGCTGCGGAGTCCATTTTGTATAGGATTTCCAAGGAGCGGCTGGTGGGTTTGAACTGCTGACTTTGTGGTTAATAGTCCACTGCTTATCCTACAGTGCTACACATAGATAGATGTTAATCAAAACCACAATGAGATACTATACCATCCCATTAGATTGGCAATGAATGAAGTTGCTGAGGTGAGGAACCTTCAACCTTTTCTTATAGAAATGCAAATTTCTTATGGCTAAGAGTACGATAGATAGTTGAACTACTAACCTGTTTCCCTTAGTGACATTTATAAATAAGAGATCACAATGGTATGGGATGGGCAAATGGCATGTATTAATACATGTCTCTGCCATCAATAGATGGGTACTGATGGATTCTCTCAGTAAGACACTTACCTTACTCTCATCATTAAGGAGCATGGACAACAGGTCGAATCAACCATGCTCTCCAGCAGAAAGATGTAGCTTTCAGCTCCACTAATGATTTATATATAGCCTCAGAAACCCTACACAGGGTCACTAGGAGTTGGCAGTGACTTCACAGGACATACTCACTACTTCTTCCACTCTCATTATTGTGATTTGTTGTTAAGTGCCTTGGAGTCAGATTTATAGCCTTGGAAACTCTTTTCTTTGTGTGAACAGAAAGTCTATTATTCCTAGGGAGCCTGGGCTCGAACTGTACACTTTGTGATTTTGCAGTCCAGTGCTTATCAAAAGAGCCACCAAGCTATTACTCTCATTGCAATTATTTCTTAAAAGGTAAAATAAAAACAGTGATTTACAAGGAAATATGCTAGGCCAGCTAAATTCAAGGTAAAGAGTTCAGCTCTGAGGTTATGGTGACAGTTTTTTTGGTATTCCAAATGGGTAATCTTAAAATGGGAAGCATGGTGGTTCTATAGTTATCAACACAGGACTGACTATCCACCAGCTGCTCTGCAGGAGAACTATGAAGTTTTCTGCTTCCAAATATTTGAAGCCTCAGAAACAGGGTCACTATGAGTTGGAACTGATTTGTACATTTAACAACAAACCTGTTTATAGTACAATATCGATGTTCCAGCCACTAAAGGCAGTAATGATGAAATTGATCAAACATGCAGTCAAGATGTATTGAAAATTATTTGTGATTGGAGTGAAGAGGTTAGAAACAAAGAGGAAGGATCGGCAGTTGGAAAATATGGCCTTAGAAAATACCTATTTGATAGAAAGTATACTGGAGATGTTCTCATTCCATGGGTCTAGAGTCCTCAACTGCTCCACGTCTCCATGCCATTACCTCTGCCTTTGTCTCTGGTGTTGCTCCTTCTATGGTTAGGATCCCACCTTCTGCTCATACTCTTCCCTTTTGATGGCCCTAGGGTTCTTTATTCTTGGAACAGAGGATTAACCACTCCCCTCTCTTCTACCTTTACAGTTATAATGATAACAATTATTTACTATTGAATCAAAAGAATCCTATCCCCATAGCTGTGTATACAAGATGAAAATTATTAGTGGAGACTCTATCTCCCCTTTCCCCACAATTTCCTTCACTCTGAAACGAAACTCCTTCATAAAAACTTGTAAGCCAGCCACTGTGTGATAGCTACCCCCACTCCCATTTTAGGTAGCCAATGTCTAAGTGGCCCTTTCCTATCAGCCCTGTATACCGAGGGGATAGGATTGATCTTTGATGTGAAAACCTCTTCACTCTCTTTTAAAATATTGAGGTATTGCATCTATAAGCAAAGGCCAAGTTCATCAAATGATAGCAGTTTGCATTTGCTTCCTTTATCAAATTTCTTTATCTTCCTCTAGTTGAGTTCTGATCATCAAGCCATCCAAGCTAAGTCAAATAAGTACTATCTGAAAATTTGGGTCTTCTTGTGTGCATCCCCCCATTTCACATTAGCTGGATGCTTCACTCTCAGATCTAGCCACCAGTGTGGCTGGGTCAGTATCCATGGGTTCAGGAGTTCCCAAGTTTCCACAAACTTCAGACCAACCAGCCCTTCATCTTCTCTCTCTCATCTCAAATTTGACAGGAGCCTATGGAACATGGTCCAATTCAGCACATGTCTTTTCCACACTTCCACTCACAAGTAGACCAACAGTCACCAGTGAGCTTGCAATCCTACTCATGTGTTTTGATAGAGTATCAGTCTTGGAAGAGGGTTTGTCTTGAAGGGCTTTGATGGCTCCCAGGCAAACAGTTGTTTTTTTTTCCTTTTTATAGTGCAACAGTCTACTCTTATTTTTTTCTGGAGGTCTTCCTTTCAAGAAGTATCTTCGGTTCCTCTAGCTACTGTGAGTTGGTCTGCATGTCCTTGTAGATTCTGGATGTGGCTCAGGATTGCATCTAAAGTCCTCTACACTATAAAGTCTCTACAGGAAGAGACTTTATAAACCCTATTTCATTGGGTAAATTCTAGACCCTGTTTTAGGTATTCTAATCAGTTATAGACCAAAAACAGGCTTACATGCTTTCTATTATCATGTTTCCCAATATTCCCTTCTATCCCACTCAAATGTTTCTTTTACAATAGTAGGCAAGGGAAACCGATATCCATAAGATATAGTCAAGCACCTTAATATTATTTCCCATGTAGGTTATGCCTGTTGTCCCATGGTTGAGCATAAATCATTGCAAACCTACCTAATTATTTTCCCATGCACCTTGTTCTTCCATTCCCCAACACCCAAACTATGATGTGAATATCTCCAACCCCTGGTAAACAATGACAATTTTTTCTTTTACTATTGACATTTTTTTTCAAGCTTTTACAATCATGATCATATGTAGTATTTGTCTTCTTGTGACTGCCAAATTTCACTCAGCATAATGTCTTCATGGTTCATCCATCTTATGAGGTGTTTTGCAGCTTCCTCATAACTTTTCAAAATAGCATGGTATTCCATTGTATGTATGTACCAACGTTTGTTTATCCATTCTTGGAGTGATGGACACTTAAGGTATCTCCATCTTTTTGCTATTTTGAGTAGTGCTGTGAAAAACATTGGTGAGCATACATCTACAGGTTCTGACTCATATTTCTTGTGGATATATACCTAGTAGAGAAATCGCTGTTTTGTAAGTTATTTCTAGTTCCAACTTGGTAGGGTGCCTTCTCTTTTTCCACACATTTGCCAGTATCTCATTGTTGTTTTGATTTACATCTCTCTAATGATTGTAAACATCTCAGCATGTTTGTTGGCTACCCGAATGTCTTCCCTGGTTAAATGTCTGTGAATGTCCTGTGCCCATTTGTTGTTGTTTTTTCTTTCAGAGATGGTGTCATTTCTTATAGATTTTAGAAATGAGTCCCTTGTCTGATATGCCACTGCCAAAGATTTTTTACCATTCTGTGGGTTCTCTTTTCCGATTTGTGATAGCCATTGACTCCTAGTGCACCCTGTTTGAACAGGAAAGAACAGATACAAGGTCAATAGAGCACTCCCATCACTGATGGATAATCAGAAGTAAAGGTGAAAACATTTCTTTTTTTGGTTTTTCTATCTGCCTACCTCCAGCATTCTTATTTATATTGTGGATTATGTTGATCGTTTTTCTAATGTTGAAGTATCCCTGTTATGAATTCCACTTGATCATGCTGTATTATCTTTTTGATGTGCTGCTGGATTCTCTTGACTAGGATTGTTGAAAATTTTTGCATCTGTGTTCATGAGGCAAATTGATCTAGAATTTTTTTTTTTTAGTGACGTCCTTTCCTGGTTTTGGTATGAGGGTTATGTTTGCTTCATAAAATGTATTAAGAAGAAGTTTTCCATTCTCCTCTATATTCTGGAATAATTTGAGTAGAATTGGTGACCATTCTTCCCTGAGTGTTTGGTAGAACTCACCAGTGAAGACTTCTGGGCCTGGACTGCTTTTGGTTGGGAGTTTTTGATGACCTGGTCAATTTCTTCTTTTGTAATGGGTCTCTTCAGGTTTTCTACTTCACGCTGTGTAAGTTTAGGTAGGTCGTATGTTTTTAAAAATGTATCCATCTCTTGTTAAGTTTTCAAATTTGTTGGAGTACAACTTTTCATAGTATTCTGTTATTATCCTTTGGTTTCGTTGTGACCTGTCCCGTATGGTTTCTAATGCATGTTATTTGTGTCTTCTCCCTCTTTTCTTTTGTTAGGATTGCCAGTGGTCTGTCAATTGTATTAATCCTTTCAACAGGACAAGAAGCTGGTTCTTTGATTCTTTCTATAGTTTTTCTGTTTTCTATCTCATTTATTTCTGCTCTAATCTTTATTATTTCTTTTCTTTTGGTGAATGTAGGTTCCCTCTGTTGGTCTGTTTGTAATTGTTGTAGAGGCTGTGTTAATATGTTAATTTTGGTTCTTTCTGCTCTTTAGATGTATTCATTTATTGCAATAAATTGTCTTCTCACCACCCCTTTTGCCATGTCCCAAAGACTATGTTGTGTTTTAATTCTCGTTTGTTTCTAGGAACTTTGTGAGTTCACATTTAATTTCTTCTACTACCCAGTCACTTTTCAGCAGGGTGTTATTCAGTTTCCATGTATTTCACTTGATTTCTAGTTTGGTATCATTGTGGTCTGAGAAGATGTGTATTGTTATGTTGTTGGGTTGAGTCCTCTGTACACATCTGTGAGGTCTAGTTGGCTGATTGTGTTGCCTGTCAAGTTTCCTTCTGGTTGTTCTATCCAATTTTGAAAGTGGTGTATTAAAATTGCCCACGATCATTGTAGATTCATCTGTTTCTTTCTTCAAATCTATTAGAGTTTGCTTTATATATTTTGGAGCTCTTTCATTGGGAGCATAGTTATTTATTATGGTTATGTCATCTTGTTAAATTGTCCCTTTAATCATGAAATAATGTTCAGATTTATCTGTTATGCTGGTTCTTGCCTTGAAGTTTATTTTATCAGAGATGAGTACTGCCACTCCTGTTTGTTTTTTATTGAAATTAGCTTGGTATATCTTTTTTACATTCTTTGACTATTAATCTGTTTTTTTCCTCTGTGTGTAAGATATCTCTCTTTCAGACAGCATATTGAAGGATCTTGTTTCTTATCCATTCTTCCACCCTCCACCTCTTAACTGGTGCATTTAATTCAGTGTAATTATTGATAGGTATGGATTAATTGCTGCAATTATGTTTTTTTGTGTGTGTGGTGCTTCTGCTTTCTTTGTTCTGTGTCTTCCTTTGTTGAGTTCATGCTTTTTGTGTTCCTTCTTGTGAGTTTCCGCATAGTTTTAATGTTTCCATGTTCTTGAATTTTCATTTTCTTGGTATGTTGTGAGTATTGTTTCTCTATGAGGTTACCTTATAGTCCATTAGCTTTTTCTTCCATTTATCCTGTAATCTACCTGACCTTCTCACCATCTGGATCTCTGTTTCTACGTGTTTACCTTCTTTTACATTGGAATTGTTTTGATCATAGACCGACTCTTAACTATATGGCAGCAATTGCTCTCTCTTCTTGGGTAGCATAGTGGTTTTGAAGTGAGCATCCAAGGCCAAGGCCAGCAGTTCGAAACCACCAGCTGTTCTGCAAGAGAAAGACTAAGCCCTCTGCTCCCACAAAGATTCACAGTCTCAGAAATCCCACGCAGGGTCACTGTGAGCCCAACCAACTCCCAGGCACTCAGGTAGCAAGAAAGGCGAGTGCCTCTAAATGCTGAAAGTATCTGTGCACGTGTGGTGGAGTCTGCTCCACTCCCTCTAGTCACCAGAATGAAGGTGTGCAAACAGCCAATGACCAGATAGTATGGTCACCTTTGCTCTGAGGTTTCTGCGATTGTTAATTCCCAGCAGGTCTACTTTCTTCCCTGCCTGGGCCAGTTGTTTGCTTTCACCCAAGTTGCCGGCATATTCGAAAGTACAGGATTTTTTACTTCCACTACAAGTTCCACTAGCTATAAGCCTTCAAACTTTAAAGATATCTGTCCTGAACCCGCTTCATCTGATACTCTTTGGTATTGCTGATGGACACTTCACTGTATCTCTACCCTATCTGCCATCTAGCCCTGCCTCACAAATAACTTTTTTAAACAACATAACAGATGACTATACACATGGACCTCACCAGATGGAATAAACAGGAATCAAAATGACTACATTGTGGGAAGAGATGGCAGAGAAGCTCTGTATCATCAGCAAAAAGAAGGCCAGGGACAGACTGAAATAGACCATCTATTTCAAGTTCAGGCTGAAGCTGAAAAAAATTAAAACAAATGCACATTACAAGAGCCAAAATTTGACCTTGAATATATCCCACCTGAATTAACAGATTATGTTGAGAACAGATATGCTTTCAACACTAAAAAGATCAAAGACCAAAAGAGTTATGAGATCAAGAACATCACACAGCAAAAAAAAAAAAGTCACTAATAAGACAAGAGAAGGAAACGACCAAAGTGGATATCATAAGAGACTATGAAACTTCCTCTCCATTGTAGAGATGCTAAAGCAAATGGAAGACAACAAAGTCAAATATTGTAACAAAATTTGCAAAGACCTGGAGTTAGCAAAGACCTGGAGTTAGAAAACCAACAGAGAAGAACATGCTCAGCATTTCTCCACTTGTGGTATTGAAGGAAGCAAAAAGAATCAAGATGGAAAGAAGGAAGGGCTTGATGGAACACTAGGCATAAAGGCTGTGCAGATCTCCACCAGTAATAACATGGAATACCTGATGAAACAGGTTCAAAGGATGTTCCCGGAACTCTGAATTTCAGAAAAAGTAACAAGGGGATCAAAGGCTTAACATGTCCTGTTGTAGTCATTTTAAATGGGAAGGAGCAGACACAAGGTCAAGAAAATCTCTCCTATTATAGAGGGCTCTGTCTGCCTTCATCCACTCTGGGATTGAAAGGATCACTAGGGGAGGAATCAACAGGAACAACTTAACACAGGAATGTCTTCCAAAAGGGATCTGGCCAGCCTAGGGTTTATTTGGACTAAGAGAAACCCTGAACAACTTGAGACCAAAAAAAAAAGGAGAAGAAAGTTCCAAAACAAAACCTTCAGTTACAACATAAAGTGCAATAGGAACATCTTAAAATTTCTCAGCCAGCTATGAAGGCAAGAGGTAATAAAGAGATATTAAAGTCTTATGATACTTGGTTTTGGTGGGTTTTGTTTAGTGATTTTTGGACTTTAGTCTGATTTTTTTCAGTCCCCTTTGATCATGGTAGGGGGCTCTTTCAACAGGAAACAGAAAATACCACCATCTGTGTAAGAACCAACATCTGCTAAAAAGCATCTACCAGGAGGCAATCATACCAACATCCACTCATCTAATTATTAAAACTACAACAACAGATCATGTCTGCTCATGTGCAGATACAAGAGAGAAGAACAGAAAAAAGGTAGATCTGGATTTTCCATTGGAAAGAATACAGGCTTCGGAACTGCCTGGTAAGAAATTTGAGAGAATAATAGTGAGGTGCATCCAAATAGTCCACAGAAAAGTATGAGGAAAATAAGGAAAAAGTCAGAAAAGTGCTACAGGAAGATCAAATAAAATAGCAATATCATTGGAAACAATTCAAAAAGAGGTCCAGACAATCAGTAATAATATAGCAGTAAAGGAGCTTTGGTAGCATAGTGGTTACGAATCGGACTGTGAACTGCAAAGTCAGCAATTCAAAACTACCAGCTGTTCCATGGGAGAAACATGAGGCTTTCTGCTCCCGTAAAGATTTACAGCCTCGGAAACCCTATACAGGGTCGCTATGAGTCAGAACCGACTCCACAGCACATAACAACAACAAAAGGAATATACATGGAAAGGGCAAAGGAGTAGAATTGAAGGGATAGACTTTCTTAACATTTGTTTTCATGTTCAATGATTCTGGGTTTTAAGATTCATGTGGGACAACATGAAGACAAATAGCCTACAGGTGCTTGGAATCCCAGCAAAGAGGTGACAATTGGCAGAAAATTCTGTAAGAAGCTGAATGAACCCCAGGAAGAACAGACCCCAAAAGATATCATAGTCAAACTCTGCAAAAATCAAAGATAAGCAGACAATTCGGAAAGCAGCTAAGGAAAAGAGAAACATGACAAACAAAGGTACACCATCAAGATTGAGCTCTGATGTCTCAGCAGAAACCATGCGGGCAAGAAGGCAATAGGGAGACATATACAAAACTCTGAAAGAAAAATCTGAAAACTCCATGGGTAAATGGTTCTTTACTGGCAATCAAATGTAATGGTGCTAAAGTTAGGGGACTTTGAAACATCCTAAAGTGAGTTCTTTGGACTAAGACAGACTCTTTTAAATGAAGGAAAAGTTAATGAAAAATAGGGTAACCTCAAAGAAAATTACTTCACAGCATACCAAGAAAAGGAAAATACAAGACCATGGAAACATAAATGAATTCAGCACAGGAAAATATGCAGAGCTAAGAATCCGTCAACATTACAAAAGAACAAACAACATAATGACATTGATTAATTAATACTTATTGATAATTACACTCAATGGCAATGGATTAAGTGCACCAGCCATGAGACAGAGAGTTGTTGAAAGGATAAGAAAACAAGCTCCTTCGATATGCTATGTAAAAGACACAGGAGTGGTAATGCCCATCTATGCTTCTAATGAAAGACCCCAAAATATATGAAGCAAGCGCTAATAGAATCAAAGAAAGAAATATACAAATCTACAATAATAGTGAGGGTTTTAATATACCACTTTCCAGAGAGAAACTGAAAACACAATCAACTCACTTAACCCCATAGATGTGTACAGCGAATTCAACCCAACAATATACATTCTTTTCCAGTGCACAGGGATCTCCGGAATAGACCATGTGAAAGGTCACAAAGCAAGCCTCCATAAATTTAAAAACATCCATTTAAAAGCATCTTCTCAGACCACAAAGATGTAAAACTAGACATCAAGAAGACAAAAGAAATAAAGTCAAATATATAAATATAAAGCTGAAATCTAAAAAGTTTCAAAAGCAGTGCTGAAAGGACAATTTATGGAAGCAAATATGCACATCCAAAAAGAAGGGAGACCCAAAACCAATTCATAAGCACATGTGTAGCAATTTAAAAGGCCTGCAAAGTAAACCTACAGTCCACAAAAGAAAAGAAACAGAGTTATACTCCAACAAATTTGAAAATCTACAGATGGATACACTATTAGAAAAGCCTGACCTACATAAACTTACGGAGAGTAAAGTGGAAAACTTGGACAGACCTATAACCAAAAAAAGATGACATTGATGAGGTCATCAAAAACATCCCAACCAAAAAAAGTCCAGGCCTAGACAGCTTCACTCGTGGGTTTTAGCAATCATTCAGTGAAGAGCTATAAACATTTCTACTCAAATTATTACAGAATATAGAAAATAATTGACAGCATCCTAATACATTTTCATAAGCAGGAATGATGTCACTAAAAAAGAAAATTATAGACCAATTTCCCTCATGAACATGTTGTTGTTGTTAGGTGCCATTGAGTCGGTACCAACCCATACCGACCTTATGCATAACAGAACAAAACACTGCCCGATCCTGGACCAACCTCACTATTGTTGCCAAGCTTGAGTCCATCGATGCTGCCACTTGTCCAATCCATCTTGTAGGGGGTCTTCCTTTATTCCACTGACCCTCCACCTTCGCCAGCTCCCCCCTGACAATATGTCCAAAGTATGAAAGACGAAGTTTGGCCATCTTGGCCTCCAAGGAGCACTCTGACTGCACTTCTTCCAAAACGGATCTATTGGTTCTTTTGCAGTCCATGGAACTTTCAATATTCTTCTCTAACACCATAACTCAAAAACTTCAATTCTTCTATGATCTTCCTTATTCACTGTCCACCTTTCGCATGCATATGAGGTTATTGAAAAT
>NW_006408538.1:8586923-8588807 GCF_000296735.1 Chrysochloris asiatica | reverse complement strand
AGCATTGTACCTCATGACTGATCTGGATATGTTCTTTTTGACGATGAATGCAACACCATTCCTCTTCAATTTGTCATTCCTGGCATAATAAACCATGTCGTTGTCAGATTCAAAATGGCCAATACCAGTCCATTTCAGTTCACTATTTCCCTAAGATATCGATGTTTATGTGTTCCATTTAATTTTTGACAACTTCCAATTTTACCAGATTCGTACGTCATACATTCCATGTTCCAATTTTCAATGGATGTGTACAGCTATTTCTCTTCATTTTGAGTTGTGCCTCTAACTGACTGGAATACCTAAAAGGGGATCTAGAATTTGCCCTGTGGAATAGGCTTCTTGTAAAACTTTTGTAGACTCTAGGATTTTAGGTGGAATACTTAGCAGCTAGAGGAATACAACCATGTGTGGGAGCTATGAAAGCATGCCATCAAGGCCCTTCAGGACAAACCCCTGCCAAGACAGGAACACAGGGTCAGTCTTATACGCTTGTGGGTGACCGTGTTGGTTTACTTGTAGGGGAAAGGCAGTCGTGAAGACATGGGCTGACCTCTACCCTGTTCCATAGACTTTTCTTGACCTTGTCATGACAGAAAAGTGGAAGGATGGGTTGCTCCAAAGTTTAGGGCGACTAGGGAACTCCTGAGACCATGGGCCCTGACCTAGGCCCTGGGGGGCTAGATGTGAGTGAAGTGTCCAACTGATGTTAACTGGGGGATGGGAACAAAAATGCCTAACCTTGCAGATAGTACCCACTTGACTTAGCTTGCAGGCCTTGATTATCAGAACTCAACTGCAGGAAAATAAAGAAGTCTGAAACAGGAAGTAAAGTGTAAATTGCTACAATCCGATGAACTTAACCTGTACTTATGGCTGTACTAGCTCAGAATAACTACTAAATAGGACACTTCATAGCAAGAATCAAACTTTATCCCTTCAGAGTAACTTAGGCATTGGCTATCTAAAATGGAAGTGCTGTAAAGGCATGGATTGGCTGGTTTGCAAGTTTTCAAGAGGGAGTTTACTTTCAGAGCAAGGGGAGGGCAGTGGGAGGTAGAATCCCCACTGAACAGTTATCATCTTGACTAGATGAGTCTGGTGAAAGGATATGGGGATAAGACTGAGTAGTGAGTAATTGTTATCATGACTAATTGTGATGGTCACAACTGTAAAAGTAGAAGTTTTATAACATAAAAGGGGGAGTAGTTAATGTTAAAAATATTGTTACAACCAGAATCTTCAGTGATAGGAAATTTCCACTTGAAAGGATGAGCAGACCAGCCTGGAGTGGCTAGAAGAACAGAAGATACTTCTTGAAAGAAAGACCAATGGGAAAAATACAAAACAATATAGCCATACCGACTGTTACTACAAGAACAAGCAAGTTGCTTGCCCAGGAGACATCAAGGCAAGGGGTCGGGTCCCCTTAGTGCAAACCCCCTTCCAAGACTAAGACTCAATGGGAATACATGCTCTGATTGGTGACCACATTTGTCACCGAAAAGGGGAAGTGAGGGAAAAACAGCAATGAAGTGGCGAGCTAAGCCCAACAACGTTCAAGAGACTCCTGTGAACCCGGGTAGAGACCTGGGGACTCTTGGGCCCAGAGTCAGTGATATAGCCACAGAGGACTAGAGTAGAGAGTGAAGCGAAAACCTGTTAAGAAGAGAGGGCATATGCACAAGGACACCCACACTTGCAGATAATACCCACTTGACCTGGTTTCAATGTCTGGATGATCAGAACTCAACTAGAAGAAGAAAGAAGAGGAAAAAAGAGTAATCTGATACAATTTGATGAACTTGACTTACACCTATGGCTGCAGTAGATCAAAAGAGGGAACAAATCTTTACAGCAAGGATCATTCCCACCCCCTCCATA
>NW_006408538.1:8572514-8586036 GCF_000296735.1 Chrysochloris asiatica | reverse complement strand
ATACCACCAGGGTTCTTTAAGCAAATACAAAGTAACCAAAAATGATTAGTGTTTTGTAAGGATGAAAGTGAGCATTTTGTTTAGTGAGTTTACATTAATAACAGTGGGAATAATTTGAGAAGCAGAATGAGAGCAGTTGCCCAACGTGAAGAATATAATCAATTTGAGCAATTTATACATATAAGTATATAATAAAATATACACCAACTCAACTACTAGTGTATGTATATTTTCACAATAACAAATGGATAGATTAATGTATATAAGCATGGATAATATTATAAAGTGGTGATTAATCCTTAGAGAAGTAAAGCAAAATGAAATCCAGATTTCTAACACTTTTGCATAATAATTTTGTGGGGTTTTTTTCTTTTTACAGTTGGACAGTGTCACCTCCCTGATTCAAGCAGCCAAAAATTTAATGAATGCCGTTGTGCAAACAGTGAAAATGTCTTACATTGCCTCAACGAAGATCATTCGGATCCAGAGTCCTGCTGGGCCCCGGCACCCGGTTGTGATGTGGAGAATGAAGGCTCCTGCAAAAAAACCCTTGATTAAAAGGGAGAAACCAGAGGAAAGCTGTGCAGCTGTCAGACGAGGCTCAGCAAAGAAAAAAATCCATCCTGTGCAAGTCATGAGTGAATTTAGAGGAAGACAATTTTACTGAAACTGCTATTCTTCTCTAGTGCTATATTACAAAGCCCTGGCTAACTACACTGCTTTATTTTCACACTTGATTAATTCTTTAGGTTCACTAAGGTTTGGAGTTTAACCCACAATTAATATGAAGTGTTGAAGGCTGAACCAATGAAAACAACTTACATTTGGAAGCATGACATTTCATGCCTTTATGGCAAGTACATAGTAGGAAAGCAATAGACGTTGGTTGAATGAATGAAAACTTCTGGTTTCATTCAGCCTTTCCTGTCACAGAGAATATCTTATATGCATTACCAAATGAACACAGGCAGTTTAGTTAAGTCCTCTTTCCTGAGATAGTCCAAATATACCCACTGTTTTTACTTTTAATGAAAACAAAGACATGAGATCTTGACATGGTCTTCATGGTAAACAAAAAAGTCTCTGTAAATGTCTTATCTGTGCTGTCTCTGCCTGACCTAGCGTGGCAGCAATTTACAAGTATATAAGATAGCTGTATTCAATTGACTGATTAAGGTAGCATCCATCAGAAACTAACCAAGCTTGAGTAGTCAAGCTACTTGCTGGATTTTGAAGGTCAGCCTTGGTTATTAAGAAAGTGTTTCATTAACATTATAAAGGCTACAATGAGTTTGGATGTCACAAATTGCCTTTTAGTGTTCTGGTGTGTTCAGCAGTTCTGTATTTTGAGTGTTGTTAGGTTCAAAAGGTCCCATCAGAATACACATATGGAGGAAGAGTTTATCACCCAATTGGAACACTGGGTGATACCTAACTATTCCAGAGTGAGTTATGATAAGAGAAGTGTAAGGTGTTCTGCATGACTAAAAAGCCATTTGTACCAGCTTGCAATTGCAATTAAAAGGAAAAGGCCAGTTTGAAAACCTATTGACACTGAGTAAAATATAACTGTGTGAATTGTACCATTGAACTATGAATTACTGGCAATAAAGCTGCAGTGATCTTAATAGCATTCTTTTTAATAAAAGGCATTGAGGTCATTTTCTAACTCCAGTCTCTATGCTTAGTCTCAATTCAGTTCATCATTAACTTCATAATTATTGTCCCAATGTAGTCCATTGCCCATTGCTTCTCTCTCTTGGACAAAGTGTTCTTTTGATTTGGGGGCTACCATAAGTTCTGGAGAAGAGCTAAACTTCAGTTTTACTCATTTCCAGACACCGAGTTCCCACTCACAGTATTTTTAATATGCATTCCCTATTCTACTTCATTATATTGATAGCAGTTTAATTGCAGTTTCTCATTAGTACAAAATTGCCTCTGATGAGTTGCCTCAATATCTTGTCATCTAGTTGATGAGGCAACATTCATGCATGCAATACCACTTGGTGTAAGGAGGACCCATTTGGGTAAAATATTCATAAAATATATGAAACATAAAAACTGCAAAAAAGTTGAGAGAATGTTGTCTGTGCGATCTTAAAATGGTGGGGATGTAGAATAGAACGTATAAAGAATGATATTTAATAGATTATTACTAATCTTGTTGGAAATGTTAAATTTTCTTTTATTATAGTGTATTTCATTTTTTCAAATTCTAGGAACATAAAATTCTCATAGGGTGAAGGCAATGTATATTTCTCCCTGTCTTGCACTATAGACCAGCCCACTGTTGTTGTCTTTTGTTTCTTTAACAAAACCATAGAAACATTTATTATACAATAATATCAAAATGTAAAGCTATTTTCTTTGACATATACTCCATCTAGAACTATACACTTCATTTTATTTTCCTCTTCACCCAGAGGTTATACTCACCTAAGAAGAGTATGACGTATGAAAGGGAATTAGAAAATCCAGACAATTCTGTTTTCTGGATTATTTAGACCATTAAGGCAAAATAGGAAGTTTCCTTTGTTGAAATGCTACCATTATTTTCTTCTCTAAGTCTAGACATTACAAGAATATCATTGATGGTGTTGTTGTTAAGTGCCGTCGAGTCATTTCTGACCCATAGCAGCCCTGTATAAGGTGCCTGAGGACCAGCTAGTGAGCTGAACCACCAACCTTGTAGTTCAAACAGCTTTGCAGTCTGGCACATTGACCCACAGTGCCACAACAGAACTCCCTCATTTTATTTCCAGGTAGAAGAGTATATTATTTAATTCAGAAATCTAAAAACCGAAGCACCCAATTCTGTAAATATTTTAGCTCCTTCTCTATGCTCAAGAAACAAAAATCTACTTGACAGTGCATCACTGGTTGGAATTTAGAATGCACTTGTGGGTGCCAATAGAGACAGAAATATTTTGAAATTACGCTTTTACTGAAAATTTTTATCTCTTTAACAAAAATGACTACTCAATTTCTGATTTTATAACTTCTGATGTTTATGGGGGGAAAAGATTATGTTATAAAGTATAGGTAAATTATTTTAATCAATAAGCACAATTCTTAAAGGCACAGTAATATGTAAAATCTTCTACAACAGAATTTTTATGGTAGCTAACATTTCATCTATGTTCTTTCTGACATTTTATCAGAGGGATTGGTATCTCTTATGATATCTATTACGATATTTGTTTGATCCTGATAATCAGAACTTCACTTTCTATTACAGTGAAATTCATTTAAATTAATATACCCTGGGAAGGAGAAGAAAGTTTACACAACTTAAAAGAGCAGTTACTTTCCTGGTTAGCAATTAGCCTCAATGTCAGACCTTAGAATGGAATCATAATGCTAACTTAAAAAATATCCATGAATTCATAATCCCTTAAAGAGTCTTCTATCTATGAAGTCTGTAAAGTTTTCATCAACCATGCAAGGTGAGAAAAACAAATCTCTTAGCTTTTTTTATCACAAGTAAAAGTTGTTGGATTCAAATATTTATATCTTCCTAATAGTTTCTGGATAAAGCTTGATCAATGTATCAAGGTTAATTTATTAATTGTTCCCTGTTTTGTCCATCTGAAGACATTAGAGGAAATTATGAATGCATTAGGAAAAAAAGCATTTTCCACATGTTTTTCCTCTAGTCGTTGCAATCCCTTTAACTTGGCACCGTCAATACAACATTTATATTCCCCATAAAATTACTTCATTACAGGGGTAAATAAGAACCCCAGAGCTACATGGGGAGGCCCATTCTTTTTTTTTTTTGCCAGGGTTTACAGATCAAATTAATTTTCCATTCAGCAAATCTTACACATTTTATTTCATGTAACTGATTGCAACCCCCACAATGTAACATCACTTATTTATTCCACTTCCTTCCTGTGTTTGGTTTCTATTCCTCATTTTTTCCTTAAACTTCCTGTCCTTGTCATTGGACAAATGCTGCCTTTTTTTTTTTTTTTTATCTCAAATGGTTGATTTTTCTAAAGGAGTCCTTATTTCTCTAGTATTTTTGTTCACCTTCTTGAACTGTCTATTATTTGACAAAAAATTGAGCCATGGGGGTTAATTCATTTCCAGACCTGAAGGGTGACCAAGGGCCACAATCACAGAGGTTCCACTGAGCGCTAGTCAACCAGAAAGCTTGGTGTATTTTTTTGTTTTTATGATTTTGAATTTTCTTCTACATATTTCTCCCACTTTATCTAGGATCTTCTACTGTGATCCCTCTCAGAGCAGTTTTTAGTAGTAACTGGGCATCATCTAGCTGTTCTGGTCTCATTATCGTAAAAGCAAAGGTTCATGTGGTCCATTAGTTTATTGGACTAGTTGTTTCCATGTGTCTTCAATTTTATTCACTCTTTTGTTGCAGCCTACATGGTACATCACAAGCTTTTAGTATCCAGTTGGAGAGGTCCATTTTTGTAGTCTGAAAATCTTGACACATTTACCAATCTTTAATTAGGTAAGTTTTCAAGTCATATTAAGAAAGATAGTTAAAACTATACACACGCTAGAATGATCAATTATCTTCTTCAAACAACAATATATGCTCCAAGTTGGTAATAAATGAATAGTCGAAAGGAGCAGTGTTTGATAGCAGAGGAAGTGCCTTTAGTGACTTTTTCCTACATTTTCAGTTTCAGGATGGTCTTCTCATCTATCCTAGTCTTGGTCTCAGTATCTTCATATTAACTGCTTACAGTTTTCTACTAGAATGAGACAATCAGACTGGCTTATCCAAGCTAACTGCACCCCCAAAAATGCCCTTCCCTTTCCATCTCCAATCCTTTTATACATTGATCCTGAATATGAAACTTGACTTATTTTGCCAGACTTCAGTTACAAGTCCAAATGCTGTTTCAGTAGCATTATCCATTGGTTCTTTCTTATCCCGGGATCATTCTTATTTTTTTTGTCATCAAATGCTCATTTCTGTACTAAGAGATATGGTTCCCATGACTATAGATTTCTGTATAAAATTAGCATGGGCAGAATGAGGTATCCCTCTGCCCCCATGATACTGACCATTCTCTTGCAAAGTACCTGCAGAATCACCAGCTGATTAAGCATCACTGTCAGTCAGCAAAACAGGCACCAGATTCTGAAGTTGAATGAAATACATCCTTAGACCTAACTCCTGCACACTTAGGAATCAGTAACCATTTTTTCTGTTTGAAAAGTCAGAAATACTTGCTTGACTTGATTAGAAACTATGGGGGTATTCAGTTTAAGCTATAACCTGGATATTATTTTCATAATTATTTTAAAGTCAATGAAGAACTCAATCCAGATATAGAAGGATCCAGAGTAAAACAAAACTACCAGGCCAGAAACCCACTACTTTGTAAGACTGAAGATCGGGTAACCGTAAAGAAACATAATACACACCTTCAAATCAAATCATGAACAGGAAAATCCATGAAATTTTGTAAACATTAAAACTATGAAGAAATTGACAAGAAAAAATCACCAGAAAAATGAACTCAGCACAGAGAAAACTGTAGAATAAAGAAATCAGCAGCATCATGAAGTAACTAGGAAATGATTATAATCTGGAGTATAATTTCTATATCATTTTTTCAGATGAAAATTCTATAGCATTCTTTCTTCAAGACCATATTCCCGTATTATTAATAAACTGTTACTATTAGTATTATGCATATTTCTGCCAAATAACCATGCCAGACTTAAGAAAGTGTCTACATATAAGGTAATTTGAGTTTTCACTTTGATCCTTTGGGTCTAATTAGGAAAGGGAAAGCATATGCTCTTAAAACCAGATGTATGCACTAGAAGATGTCCTAGTCAAACCTATTCACACTATGCTGCTGCTGCATTCTGTCAAGTCATTTCCACCTCATACTGACCCTGTATAGGGTTTCTGAGGCTAAATATTCACAGGCTCAGAAAGCCTCATTTATCTCCCCCAGAGCAGCTAGTAGATTCCAATTGCTTACCTTATAGGTAGCAGCAGCCACTGCACTACCAGGGCACCTTTAACACTATCCTATTGTTTACATTGTTAAGTTCTATCAAGTCGGTTCCGACTCATAGTGATCCTGTATAGGACTTCCAAGGAGCGGCTGGTAAATTTGAACTACAGACCTAGCTGTTCAAACCAACATGGCGGTCCTATGTTTTATCCTACAGTGCCACACCTGGATTCCCAGAAAAGGAAAATAATGCAATTTAAAATTTATTTTACTATTGTTAACCAATATACATTAGTCAGACCCAACAAGATGGCACTTAACAACAACATAAACAGCACACGTATGTTTCTATTACAGCAGAAGAATCATTTACAATATTAGTCATTTTACTCATTATACTAACCTTTGTCACTAAACCCAAGTAGAAAGGATTTGTTCCTGAACTTTTAAGAAAAAAAATAGCAATACTAATAAAACTATCCTCAAAGAGAACCCATCCCTGCCAGAATCCCATCTGGAGGCAAAGAGCAGTCTGTGGGGCTGAATACAATTCCTCGCCCACATCCTGGGACAAAGGTGGTAGATGGCTGCTTAGTGACATCCAGTAATCCCCAATGGTTGGTGGGAACAAAACATTGGGATTAACATTCAAAATGAGTAAGTTGGAGGGAAAAGACTAACTAGGAGTACAAAAAAGTCATGAGAAAGTGAATGCTAGAGGCTGGGAAGGGAAATGAGAGTTAGTTGGAAAGGCATACAGTCTTTATAGCCAGACACAGGAAAAGCTTGTGGTTCAGGGAACATGAGGCAGCTTTCATCAGCAGATTAAGCATAGGATATAAGCATTTGTGTTTGTGGTTTGAAAGAAGTCATTTTGGAGGCAGAAAGATAAACTCAATCATTTTTAAAGACAATGTAGTGATTTATCTTCAAATTGAGAAACATTCAGCCCCTTCTTAGGTTACTGTATTAACGTCTATGGGTGTGTTCTAATATGAGGACACATCAGATCATTGTACCTGACAATTTGTTGAGAAATTATGATATTCCAACCCTAGGTCTTTAGGATGTACAATGTAACATAATGTTTATTCTTTTAAGAAGTTTTTTGTTGCAGCTCTGTGTCAAATGCTATTAATTAATTTAATCCTCTGAATAACCTAATGGGTTAAGTTTCACCGTTTTATAGATCAGAAAATTTAGGCATACACTGAATAAGACGTTGGTTCCAAAAAGGATTGACTTTAAAATTCAGTTAGTTACATTTCAGAGTCTGAACTATTAACTGCCATACATGTAGACTTCCTGGAAAATGGAATTGAATTTATCTGTTTGAGATACATATTCAAATGTTAGTGGATTCCTAACTAAAGAGCACAAAAATTTAGTATCCATCCATATCCTGTGCCATTCAAAACACAGTCTCACTTGTGGTAACTCAATGCAGAATGTCAGATATATGGGATTGAATATTTTATGTAATCTGAAATAAAATAACTCTTGACTAATTACTGTTGTTACCACAGGATATAAAACATCACTGTAAATACCTGCTTATGCCTATTTCAAGTATGGATGTTAAGTCCCCTTAAGTTGGTTCTATTCATAGTTTCATTGAATAGGGTTCCTGAGGAGTAGAGGGTGAGTTGAAACCACTAACATTGCAGTTAGCAGCCCAGAGTTTATCCTATAGTGCTCAATCAGATCGGAACCTATTTGTTTCCTATTTTATGGTGAATGTGTGTGTCTGCGTGCTTTTGATCATGCTCCCCAGGGAACCATGACGCAAAGGTTATTTAAACGGGCTACTTTTCTTGGTATTGTTATTTCAAATGGACCCAAACTATACCAAGTTTATGTTTCCTTCTTTAAGTGGATCACAAATGTGGACAGTATTTGCTGACTACAAGTACTCATTTTTTTTGTTTCACTTCGTCCTTCTTCCTCAAGACAATTGAAGGCTGTATTCTTCGGCCCATATTGCTGGATAGGATTCCTTATCCACAGCCTTAGTCAAAGGAGCAGCTCATCTTTTTTTGTGATGGAGCCACAGATGGTACTTCCAAATAGAAATTTGCTTATTTGGGATTTTCACTCTTGATAACTAGTAGTAATCAGAGCATCAGTTCCCAACTCTAAGAAAAGGAAACACTTCTTTGAAAAAGAAGATAATTCTCTTTTTCAAAAAGGCTCTTCTAACAATCATTGAAAAATCTCTTTGGTGTAGGGCAATATACAAAAGCCACTTAAATAGCATTTGCGGAATAGTCCCCTATGATTTTATTTTTAACAAGTTATGTCATGTTCTAGGCCTAAAGAGTTTGTTTTCTCCTGGCATTTTCAAGAAGGATGCTTATTTTTAAACCTCTGGTCATTTTGTTTCAAAGGTCCTTATCTTCTCAATCAACACTTTAAAGGCTTCTCTCAATAGGTGCCCTGGTGTTTCCAAAGCTGGAGATCACTTGCTTATTTGGATAGTTATGTAGATATTATGTTGTCATTAGGAGCCATGGAGTTAGTACCGATTCATAGTGACCCTATACACAACAGAACAAAACACCACCTTGTCCTGGGTCAACCTTACCATCGTAGCCACGCTTGAGCCAAATGATGCTGCCACTTGGCCATTTTATCTCGCTGGGGGTCTTCCTCTTTTCCTCTGACCTTCACCTTACCAAACATGATATTCTTCTCTAGCGACTGGTCCCTCCTGCCAATATGTCCAAAGTATGAAAGACAAAGTTTGGCCATCCTGGCCTCCAAGGAGCTCTCTGACAGGACTTCTTCCAACACAGATCTTTTAGTTCTTTTGGCAGCCCATGGCACTTTCAATATTCTCCTTCAACATCATAAATATTCTCCTCCAACACCATAACTCAAAAGCATCAATTCTTCTATGGTCTTCCTTATTCATTATCCAGCTTTCGCATGCATATGAGGTTATTGAAAATTGGCTTCAGTCAGGCACCTTAGTCCTCAAGCTGACATCTTTGCTCTTCAACACTTTAAAAAGGTCTTGTGCAGCAGATTAGCCTAATGCAACATGCCATTTGATTTCTTGACTACTGCTTCCATGAGTGATCCAAGAAAAATAAAGTCCTTGACAACTTCAATCTTTTCTCCATTAATAAGAATGTTGTTTATTGGTCCAGTGATGAGGATTTTCATTTTCTTTACATTGAGATGCAATCCATACCTAAGGCTGTGGTCTTTGATCTTCATCAGTAAGTATTTTAAGTCCTCTTCACTTTCAGCAAGCAAGGCTGTATCATCTGCATATTGCAGGTTGTGTATGAGTCTTCCTCTAATCCTGATGCCACGTTTTTCTTCATATAACCCAGGTTCTTGGATTAGTTGCTCAGCATACAGTTTGAATAAGTATGGTGAAATAATACAATCCCTGTCGCACACCTTTCTTCATTTTAAACCATTCAGTAGCTATATACCTGCCATCAAATCAACTAACTCATGCCGATCTTATGTATAGCAGTAGATGTTTGATCTTGTGTCATCCATACAACCGCTAGCATGTCTAAGTCCATCTTTGAGACTGTTGTACCAGTCCCTACTGAAGGTCTCCCTCACTCTTGTGGGCCCTTTACTTCACTAAACATGAAATCTTTATTTATTGCTTGACTTCCTGTCATAACAAGCAATCCAAGACAATGCTGTGCTATGATTCCTATGGTTTTTCTATGGCTAATTTCCAAAAGTAGAACACCAGGTTTTTCTTCCTATCTATCTGATTTTCTTTCTGTATCTTAGTCTGAAAACTCTACTGAAACAATGGGTGACACTGAGAGTTTATAACATCATAGCAACAGTTCATTGAACTGACAGACAGGTTGCAGTTTATTTGGATAGCTCTGTGTTATGCAATCCTAAGTCAACTGTTGGCATGGCCTATCACCTTCTTGTCCATTTATATCACCTGCATGCCTCCTTAGTATCCACTAAGAGTCTAGTTTAGACTGATTTGGTTCTTTGTTCTGGGCTCATACCACCAGATTTTTACTAGAGTCTGTGCTAATAAAGCTTGAGCAAGCCTGAGATGTAATTTCATATTCTCTGTTAAACAAAACCTTCCTCCTTATTGAGACTTTACACATAAAACTAACTTTAAAAATACTCTAGAGATGGGATGTTCTTGTAAAATTTATATTTTTGCAACTCTATTAAATTGCTATTCAATGTGTCCATGTATATATGAATTTGGGGATCTCAGCAACTGTCTTCAATTATTAGTTATGTTTTTTGTTGGTTTCAGTTTTCTTCATTTCAGTCCTTCAAACAAAAATATCCCTGGATCTAATAACAGCATAATGGTTTCTCCCCCATATCTGTGACTAACAAGTCCCTGAAAACTGAAGTAGACATATGTTATACCCAATTTAGTACCTAATAGTTGGGGCTTTAAACGAAATTTACTTGGGCTAGCTGGGTGATTAAATATGAATTAAAACTTCCAATGAAAATTACCTGATGCCCCTGGTTTTCCTTTTTACTTTTGACTTCCTTAGTGATTTGGGGGGAAAAAAGGATCACTTATTTATGTACGTTTATAAGCAACAACTTTGACAGCTTAAGATTAGTTACACTGATAAATGTAATATGCATATTAAAATTCAGATTAAAGACAGTCTTGGGTGAAATAAAATAAATCGGAAATAGTCATGTTTATTGCAGCAATATCTTGAGTGCTTAATCACTAAATAAAATGTATTACTTATCTTCGAATAGAAAATGTTCTTTAATACCTTCATGACACTGATACAGAAGTCAAAATCCTCTTTGTTTCAGATTCTGCATGCCTTCTGAGCTTAAGTAAGTTTTCATTTTTCTCTCAATTGAATGACTTATGTAACACTGGGAAACAAACCCAGTGTTACATAACTTAAGTAATTCAATTGAGAGAACGATTTCAGCGTGGACTTTTGACTCTTATAGTCATTACTTATATTCTTTATGAATTGTTCTCTAGCTCAGGGCTATGAGCATTATTACTAAACTATATTTTCTAGAACATATGACAATACATTCCAAAATTCAACATGAGATGCTATTGAATCTAACAATATTTCTGCAACTAAAATTGGTGGGTTTGAACACTGTTTGTGGTTTCCTTATCTTCAGGTTGGTCATAACCCTTGTTTTTCAGTCTGAGTCTCAGGGGAATTGTCTCTGTAACCTCTTCCTGAGGTCAGTGTTTTCTGCTCTGAGACATCTTTGTCTCCCTTCAGGGAGAAAGTAGCAAAAATACTTACTGGTAAATCTCAGTCTGTTTCTACAGTTTCTCAAAATGTAGAATGTAAGGTATTATCTTTATCACATAATTCCTATGAAAGACAATGCTTCCCCTGTTAAGTTCTGCCAGATGCCTACTGCCTCTTTGTTAATGAAAATGCCAGCATGGGTTGTCTCTCTGTGTCAATGTCTTCTGAGCCCTAGGAGCCCATATATGCTCTGGCAGCAGTATTCTCTCAGCCTTGCTCAGTTCATCGTTCAGGTTCTGGGGGTTGAAGTAGAACTAAAAGCCCTCTTGATAAGAAGAGTCTATTACTTCCTGGAGGCTGAGCCAATGCCCTGACATTTCCTGGGCAACACCATTAAATATTCCTTCCAGGAGCAGTAACTCAAAGTTCCTGTTCTTCATTGCTATGTATCTTGAGCCTTCAAACTGGTATGAATCCCTATTTATGGGGAAGGAGGGAGGTTCTCTTGTATGTTGAGACTAGATAAGGGAACTCCTAAGAAGACATTTGAGAGTGTCATTACTAAGGTAAAGGGGAGGGTTTGGGTTGAATA
Source organism: Chrysochloris asiatica (assembly GCF_000296735.1). Classification (NCBI taxonomy): domain Eukaryota; kingdom Metazoa; phylum Chordata; class Mammalia; order Afrosoricida; family Chrysochloridae; genus Chrysochloris; species Chrysochloris asiatica. Next base: position 8,574,277 of record NW_006408538.1, on the reverse strand, counting down.
GGTCTACAGAGTCATAATCTGATTTATACAAAACAACCCTTTTATACTGAAGGTGATGTAGAGAGGCTGGAGACATGAATCTGCTGCTCTGTGTTACAAAGAAGCAGAATATCTTTCTTCCAAAAGCATTACCTGCCTTCTCGCTGCCCTTTTAGTTTTGCTGATAACAGCATTTTAAGTGTACAGGTGAAATCTGGATATTTCCCTTTCCAACAACACAAAAGACAATTTTCTAGCAGTGCATGGAGTATCACTCAGGCAAAATTCCAAAGGACAAAAGTGGGTTGGAAAGAGATGGGGACGGGGCTTGACAGCAGCCTAGACAGAAAGACTATACAGATCCCCGTCAGTAATACCACAGACAACCAGAGGAAACCGATTCAGAGGATAGTTTTGGAACTCCGAAATTCCATTAAAGGGATGAGTAAGTGGATCAAGTGCTTACCAGGAGTAAGACGTGGAGCAGAATCAAGAAGAGGTGACTTCGAGTTTAGGGGCAGGAGAAACAGAGACAGGCAGGGGTGGCTCCTAGAAAAAAACAGAGAAGGTGCTTTGCTGGAACAGTTCCATGGCTTTGGATCTAATATAAATTGGGGGGTATTACTTTTAGGTGCTCACCAGTAGAGGTATCTGACCGTGGTAGGAATACACGGCGATTTCTGAATCGATCGTGATACTGCCTGCGGGCCCCCAAGCCTAGGCTGAGATCAGAGGGTGGGGCCACAGTCAAGTTGATACAGCACTGAAACCATGGAGTGGCTTCTGGAGAATGAGTTGTGACGGCTGTTTATAATTTTTCTTTCCTCCTCTCCCATGGCATCCTCTCTGCCCAGTCGGGATACCTTCAAGTGGGTGTGGACCCTTCAAAAGGGTCCAGTGCTGTGCCCACAGAGTACACTTTTCCCATGGCACCAAGAGGAAATCCATGAAAACAGTCCCACAAGCTAATTCCTTGGCTGCTTATGGTGTCTGACTCTGGGACTCAGCCCTAAAGCTGACCTGGGCAGAAGCCTTTCTTCCACCCTACATACCAAGAGACAGAAGGCCTGGCCATACAGCCAAACCTTACTTGCACCTTGTAAAACCCCCAACATAAAAGGCAAAAGCCAACACCAATTACTACATACAAGAACGCAGCTATTTGGAGAATTACGCTGCGTATATACAGCTTAAAATAAAATGAAATAGTAGACAACCTTACTTCCATTCATTTTTCAATATCTATCTGCTTACTTCCTTGGTGGTGACTAGATGAGGGACCTGAGCAAATAGATGCTCCCACCCACCACTGGAGGTTTCTACTCTGCATGCACACTGACATGTAAAGCAAAGGCTACTGAACAGTTGTCTATGGTTTTTTGTTTATATGTGGTGGTGTTTGTCTCTGCTTTTAAAATTATTTCTCTTTTTTTGGACTTTTGGTCTCACTTTTTTCCTGGAGGGTAGAAGCTTTCTCTCCCTATGTTATCCAAAAGAGGCAATGATCGTGGCCATAGGGCCAAGCTGCAAGCATACCACATAATATTCCACCATGTGTACATGAGCCAATACCAAATGCTAGACATTACACAGATAGCTAACACTTGATAAGATAGCCTGCAACTAAGTAATAAGAGACGTGGAAAGGGAAGCATATCTCCACATCACAACCACCAGGAGATGCTCAATAAGCTTAAGAACACAGCAACATACATTCATTTAATCATTGAAAAGGCATCTAACTATCGAAAATGTCCAAGAAAAAACAACAAAAGATCTCAGCA
>NW_006408538.1:8570520-8571504 GCF_000296735.1 Chrysochloris asiatica | reverse complement strand
TTCTGAGGTGGGAAATTTCTACTCAAAAGGACAAACAGACCAGCCTGGAGCTGCTTGAGGAATGGAGGATACTTCTTGAAAGAAAGACCAGCAGGAAGGTCAAAAACAGTAAAAGCAATCAGAATGACTACTCCAAGAATAAGTAATTTGTTCACTGAGGAGCCATTAGGGCAAGCAGTTGGGTCCCATCAGGGCAAACCCCTTCCAAGACTGAAACTCAAGAGAAATGTGGTCTTGCTGGTGACCACACTGGTCTACCAGTGGGGGGAGATGGGGAACGGGCAGAATTGAAGTTGTGAGCTAAGTCCAACCACGTTCAACAATCTCCTGTCCACCTGGATTGAGACATGCTTGGCCAGCAGTATGGCAAGACCTAGGGACCCAGGTTCCTGTACCCAGTGACAGGGACATGGCCACAGAGGACTAGAGTGGAGAGTGAAGTGTCCAATTGATATGAAGTGAGGGGAGATGCACAAAAACATATATTTGCAGATAGAACCCATTTGAGTTGGCTTCAATGGCTGGATGATCAAAACTGAACTAGAGGAAGAAAGAAGAGGAAAAAAAAGAGTAGTCCACTACAATTTGATGAACTTGACCTATATTTATGGATACAGTAGCTCAAAAGAGGGAAAAAAATCTTGACAACGAGGATCATTCCCACCCCCTCAGTACACAGGGTTGACAGGGATGGGCAACTTAGACAATGGCTACCTAAAATGGGGGGCACTACAAAGGCAAGAAGTGACTGGCTTACAAGCTTTCCAGAGGGAGCCTAGTTTCAGAGGGTTTGAAGGAAGGTAGAAACTCCATTGAGTGTTTTCCAATCTGTCTGGATCGGGCTGGTGAAAGGATATGTGGATAAGTCTCTTGAGGTCCAACAGTGAGTAATTGCTATCAGGACTGATTGCAATTGTTGCAAATGTAAAGGTAGATGGTTTGTAACAAAAGGAGGGGAGTGGTTGATCTTGCAGTCCAGGAGTA
>NW_006408538.1:8567843-8569531 GCF_000296735.1 Chrysochloris asiatica | reverse complement strand
ATTTTCTTGGACTCCTATTTTACAGGAGGAGCTCTTTCTCTTCTGGCCTTACCCAACAAGAGAAAGCAATTGTGGACATACAGACAAGCTATAATCAAAACCTCTAAAACCCCTCCAACTGGGCAAGAGCCAGTGTCAGGTGATATATGCCAAAGCAGTGTCTACAAACACCTGATAAAACACTATGAATTCAGCTGTAATAAAAAATGAAGAGAGAAATTAATTTCCTGATCACACCTACCAGGAGGCCACTGGCAAGTGCTTAAAAATACACCAACATACATTCGTCTATTTAATAGAAATATAATATCACCCCAGTGTCTAAATAACAGCAAAAATGTTCTGCTCACATGAAGAAACAAGACAGAGTAGCTCTAACAAACAACCAAGAGGAAGAGCTAAAAGTTGAATTGGAGGGAAAACAGGATTTGGAATTGCCTGAGAAGGAATTCAGGAGAATGATAATGAGGCACATCCATATGTTCCACAGAAAGGTCAAGAAAAATAATTAAGAAGTCAGGAAAGTGCTACAGGAATGAACAATCAAATAAAATAAATATAGCCTTGAAGGCAATTCAAAATCTAAATTACGATGTCCAGACTATTAATGCTAAAATAACAGAAATGGACAATATACAGAAAGGGCAAAGGGGTACAATTGTAGGGATGGAGTCAGAGTCAGCAAGCTTGAAGAAAAGTATGTCAATATTGCTAAGATGGAGGAACAAGTAGATAAAAGAATGAAAAAGAATCTGACGAAAGCCTACGATTCATGTGGGACAACATGAAGAAGAATAACCTCCAGGTGACTGGAATTTCAGAACAGAAAAAAATCAAAGAAAATGAGAAATCATTGAAAAGCTTCTGGAAGAAAATTTCTCTAACATTTTGAAAAATATGAAGATTAGGATCCATGAAGTTGAACAAACCCCAAGTAGGATAGACCCCAAAAGAAAGTCACCCAAACATAGCATAATCAAACTCTCTACAATCAAAGTCAAGGAAATAATCATGAAAGAAGCTATGGAAAAGAAGTCTTATTTACAAAGGCAAATCAGTAACATTAAGCTCTGTTTTCTCAGTACAAAACATGCAGGGAAGAAGGCAAAAGAGATTAATATACAAAACTCTGAAGGAAAAAACTACCAACAAAAAACATATTTGATTGACAACTTCTCTATGTGCAATGGCAAAATCAGAACATTTCAGTATAAACAGATATAAAGGAATTTTGTAAAAGCCAAGCCAGCACTTTAAAATATACTAAAAGGAGTCCTTTGGACTGAGAACCAATAAAAGCTCACAGAAAACACAGATTGTAACACCACCCGGAACTCAGGTCTGAGATGGAAATGTGCAGAGCACACCAGAACTACAAAGATTAAACTAGTGGATCTGGCAAGTCAGTCCATGGACAGATAACTGAATGTGAAAGAAAGACAGGAAAAGTATAGTAACAGATATCCAGGTGATGATGAATTCAGTAAATTTCAGAATAAAACACTGTTCTAAATAAAGAAAGAAATTAATAGAATAGAGGGTAAGCTTAGAGAAATTTAAGACTTCACAATGTTATCAAGAAAATGAAAATCAAAGATTATATAAACACTAACACTATGAAACTGGCAAGAAAATACACAAAAAAGTCAACTCAGCACACGAAACCATGCAGAACAAAGAAACCAGGA
>NW_006408538.1:8564501-8565988 GCF_000296735.1 Chrysochloris asiatica | reverse complement strand
GTGCTCCAAAACACGCTAAAGAGAGTTCTTTGGCATGAGAGGTAACAAGACCAGACAACAACCACAGACTGACATATATGGAAACACCACCTGTAACTCAGTCCAGAGACGTTAGAGTTTAGGGCAGAGTAAAAGTACAAGATTAAAATTAGGGGATCTGGGAGAGTTCAGTCTATAAACAAAGTAACTACAAAGCACAAGAAGGAAAACCTTAGTAACAGAGATCCAGGTGATGAGGAGGTCAGGTAGATTTTGGAATAAAACAGACTGTTAAAAAAAGAGGAAGAACTTAATAAAATAGGGTAACCTCAAAAATGCTGGATACATTTCAACATCAAATGAATGTCCACGAAAAGTATGGAAACATTAACACTTTTACCAAAATGACAAGAAAAAGCACACACAAAAACTAAACTCAAAGAAACCAGCAGCATCACAATAAACGAAACAAAATGTCATCAATTAATCCATACCTATTGATAAATAAACTAAACATCAATAGATTGAATGTACCAGTCAGGAGGTAGAGCAGCAGAGTGGATTATAACCAGGATCCTACAATATGCTGTCTTCAAGAGACATAACTAATGCACAAAGCAAATATCTATTTGAAAATTAAAAGGTCAAAACAAAGTATTAACAAGTTAATTACCATACAAAACGAGCAGGAGTAGCAAGATTAATCCCAAGTGAAAAAAAAAATATATATATTTTAAGCAAAAACCAGTATAAGACACAAATACAGTAATTTCTGATAGTTAACGGGTCGATTGAACCAGAGGACATACTCATAATATCTATGCTTCCAATGAAAGTACCCCAAAATACATTAAGCAAACCATAATAGAATTGAAGAAATACATTTTTCATTGATACTTCTACTCTGCCGTGATAATGGGAGACTTTCATACACCACTTACAAAAAAGAACCGAACAACCAGAAAGAAGCTCAACAGAGAAACAGAAGAATTGAAAACCACGATCAACCAACTTAACCTCACTGATCTGTAATGGACATTCAATCCAATATCAGCACAACACAAATTCTTTTTTAGTGCACACAGATTATTCTCCAGAATAGACCATGTGTTAGGCCACAAAGCAAATCTCTATAAATTTAAATATACAAAAATACTACAAAGCATCTCCTCAGACCACAATGCTATAAAATTAGAAATCAACAATAGGAAGATGAAGTCAACAAAATCACGCAAATGAAAACTGAGTAACATTCTGCTTAGAAGTTACTGGGGAATAGAACAAATGAATGCTAAATCTTAAAATTCCTAGAAATGAACTAGAACCAAAACACAACATACCAAGATGTTTGGGACACAGCAAAAGCCGCGGTGAGAGGACAATTTATTACAATAAATTGTTATCTTTGGTCGGTTGATGATGCATGGAGGGGATTGGAACCATGGCAATGAAACAATATATGATAGAATGAATGTAAAACTAAAGTTCTCTCATGTAAAATATCATAT
>NW_006408538.1:8562714-8564236 GCF_000296735.1 Chrysochloris asiatica | reverse complement strand
AGTCGATTCCAACCCATAGTGACCCTGTATAGGGTTTCCAAGGAGCAGCTGGTGAGCTTGAACCGCCTACCTTGCAGTTCAAACGGCTTTGCAGTCTGGCACATTAACCCACAGCGCCACACCAGGACTCCATACTTACGGATGTAGTACCTCAAAATACCAATTGAGAGTGAAGGAGTCTTTACATCAAGGACCAATCGTATCCCCTCTATACACAGGATTGATAGGGAAGAGAAACTTAGGCATTGGTTACCTAAAATAGTAAGTAGAGTGGGTCCTGACCACAAAAAATTGGGTTATACATTTATGCATTTGAAATGAACTCATTTGTGATTTTACTAATCCCTGCCCCCTCCCCCACCGCCAAAATAGCAATTGAACTCCTATCATTCAGCATGCAAGGTGTTGGAGATATAAAGGTGATCTTAACATGATAACCTCCCCAAGGATTTCATAAGACAATGGAATTCCTCAGGGGCTCAAACATTATCTGGCATCAGGGCCAGGTACAATATTAGGGTCTTATGAATTTAGCTCTCAGAAGCAGGTAACCACATCATTGTCCATCAGGAGCAAGTGGTGGGTTCAAACTCTTGACCTAGCAGTCATGTGCTTTAATATTTTCACCAACAGGGTTCCTTGTACACTCAACTCACTACTGTGGACTCATAGCAATAATATAGGACAGAGTAGAAACACCCACAGGGTGGCATTGTGAAAGCAGACTACCACATCTTTATCCTGCAGAGAAGACTCTTAGGAACTTAATAAAAATCACCATATTTGAAGAAAATACTAGTTCTCCCTTAATCATTTCCCCAAATATATTTATTCTAGAAAATCAAAATTACAAGGACTTGCATTCTTGAAGACAAATAAAAAAGTGGTATTTCTTTATCATTAGGTTCTTAAGAGGACCAGAATGGAGGTATGCATACAGTGGGTTGCCCATGAACATATACCAAAAAAAAAAAGAAAAAAGAAAAAATCAGAACAAAACCAATAAAGTGTATTGTCCACCTTTGCTCCGAGGTTCCCACGGCATTACTACATAGTGGGTCTGTTCCCCCACTTGGTCTTGCCATCTGGTATCAACCAAATTGTCAGTTCTGGGCCGCCGATTCTAGCAGATTAAAAAGTACGCAATTTCTTACTTCCACTACAAGTTCCACTAGCTATAAGCCTTCAAACTTTTTAAATATTCCTACCTATGTGCTGGCACATAACAACAGCAACCTATGTGCTTCAGGGGTCGACCAACTTAGAGACCTACAAGCGCAGCCCTAAGCGTCTCATTACAACCCTGTCGCCCCTGCTGCATTTCCACCTCTTGACTGACGCGACATCCGAGGACGGAAATCCCACCTTTGAGCCGGACTTAAGGGCCAAACAAAGACAGACTAGGAAGAAAGAGTGACAAACTACTTCCGAATCGCTAGTCACTGAAAACTCTATGAATAGCAGAGAAACACTGTCAGATACAGGACCGGAAGGTGGGAAGGCACTCAGAATGCGACTGGGG
>NW_006408538.1:8556891-8560397 GCF_000296735.1 Chrysochloris asiatica | reverse complement strand
AGAAGGATGTCATCCTGGGTAAGGTGGAGGGTCATAGAAAAAGAGGAAGACCCCCAACAAGATGGATCAGTCAGGTGGCATCACTGATGGCGTCAAGTGTGGCAGCGGTAGTGAGGTTGGCCCAGGATCAGACATTGTTTTGTTCTTCTGTGCATGGGGTTGCTATGAGTTGGTTCCAACTCAATGGCACCTGACAACAACAACAACAACATGTGGTTCAAGGAGCTCTGGTAGCATAGTGGTTATGACTTAGGCTACTAACCTCAAGGTTGGCAGTTCAAAACTACCAGCCGTTCCATGGGACAAAGATGAGGCTTTCTGCTTCCATAAAGATTTACAGCCTCGCAAGCCCTGTACAGGGTCACTATGAATCGAACCGACTCCACGGTACTTAACAACACAACCTATGAGGTTCCGAGTTTTGGAGCCCTGCCCTGAACCTCCTCCTTCTCCTGTTATTCTGTTGTATTGCTCCTCAAGTGTTTTAAAACATACATGCCACTTTGAAGATTAAACCATGCCTGAACTAAACCATCTTATTTCCAATCCTTCATCTGTATGTGGAAGCTGGAAATGAATGAATATAGAAGACCAAAGAAGAATTGATGCATTTGAATTACAGTGTTGGCAAACAATATTAAATACACCATGGACAATATATACTTATATGTAGTCCATGGTATTTTTATTATATAACAAAAGAACAAACAAATCTGTGTTGAAAGGATAATAGCCTGAATATTTCTTAGAAACAAGGATGCTGAGACCTCGTTCCTCATACTTTGGACATGTTGTCAGAAAGGACATTATAGAGAAGGACATTATGCCTGACAAAGTACAGGATCAGTGAAAGAGGAAGATTCTTGTAGGATGGACTGACACAGTAACTACAACAATGGACTCAAACATAGGAGCCATTCTGAGGACCGCATAGGGCCAGGCAGTATTTTGTTCCATTGCACATGGGGTTGCATGAGTTGGCACCAATTCATCAGCACCTACTAACAACAGCGATATGATTATCTTTTATTTACTAAGATTCACACAACTAGTAAGAATTAGTACAAGGACTTGAATTTTGTTCTCTTTGGTTCCAGTGTTTCCAAAACATACAAATACTGAGTATTGAATATACGATAGACCAGAAATGAAGTGATACAGTCAGTCGTAAAACTTTAAAATTTTATAATCTTATCTTGCAAAAGTATTACACATCACTGTTTTGTTGCACTTAGGTGTGGTCACATTACATGCTTGAACAAAGAAACGTGAATCCCAGATTTGTATGTCATTTCCAGACCAGCCTGTCCTTCATCATAGTTCCTCCCCCACAAGGCCAGTCAGGTTCCTGATATGGATGGTTCCATCAACTTGGGTACTGGAGTGAAGAAAGCTTGAAGCAGAATCATTGTCAAGCTATGATGGAAATCTAACATGAGCAAGAAATAATCCTTTGTACTTGTGAAGCTTTGGCGTTTTGTTCTTATTTATTATCTAGCTAGCCAGTTCATCCCAATCCATACAAATAATGAGCAGCAAAGTGCATCATTTTTCAAGAAAGACAAAAAATGTGGCCAGATAACAAAGCCACTTAAAAAAAAAAAAAAATTCTTGTTGACATGAAAATAAAGATGTCAAATAGATGAGGGGAAGTCAAAATGTAAACTATGAAGAGGGAGGGAAAGAAAACTTACAGAGAAAATATGAAAAGGGAAAATTATATGCCACATAAACTTACTAGTGAATATGAGATGCGTGCTAACTAATGACAATTAAATAAAAGCTCTGAACACTTGGCTAGTCTTGCACATAGCTTCATAATGAAAAGTAGATTGCAAACAAATCTATTTGTTTGAAGGGAACAGACCGTAGTTGTTTTCTTTATCACGATTCAAGCAAGCTCGTTTCTCTAAAATCATTTAGAGATAAATTATTTCCATAACAAAATCAGGTTCTGCCTTGCCAAGTCTCAAGGTTTTTAAAAAGTATTTCTTGGAAAGCTGTGAGTGTGGGATTTTGATCATTTGTTTATTTTTCTGGCTTTTGGTATGTTTTTGAAGCCGTAGCTATGCAACAGAAAAGAAACTCAATAATTCCTATAGGAATGAATTACAGGGAGGGAGTGAAGTTCTTAATGTTAAGACCCCTCAGAAAGTATGTAACAACTTCAAGTCCCTTTGCACTGAGAGAGAATGTAAAAAACAATGTGTTAAGTGGGGGCAGGTGACATGTCAACAAGAATTCTATAGGAAGAAAATGGCAAAGCAGAGTCTGTTTTCATTTTATGTTAGGAACAAATTCTAGTCCAACTATGCCCATGAACATGGTTTAAAAAAGTAAAATAATAGCCTATGCATAAAGAAGTCATTATCTTTTAACATTAAACTTTATTTTCCCTTTCTTTTCTGATTTATGATACTTAGTTTAAAAAGTTACAAAATAAGTAAAAAATAAGCAAAAAATATGCTACTCTCTAGAGATACTATTTAATAATATTTGGTTTATATTCCTATGAAGTTTTATAACCCTTCCTCCTTTCCACTTAATTGCTCAGAGAATAGATGCTATATACAATATTTTGCAATCGCCTTTTTGAAAAATCATGAAAACTTTTCCTTGTATGGAAATAATGATATACAACATCCATGTGTATGCATATAATTATGTGGTATTCAATTATAGGGTGAGTTAAGATGTACCCAAACTACAGTTATATTAAAACACCTGTCCACATCCACAGTAGATGACAACATAGAGCATGTCAAATGAATTATGTGGCAAACCATTTGCAAATCAGCCATGGCTGATCATACCCACCAGGAGACACCCAGTAAGCTTAATAACACAACAATAATGCACAGGGAACTCGTGCTAAAAGCAGTCCAGTGACATTTGCAAAAGGAGGTGTTGGGGATTCTACACCTTTTTTCTTCCTCTTCCCTGTCACAACTTCTTTGCCCAGCTCAGATGCTTTCAGTCGGGTGGGTGCACACACACCCTCCAAAAAAGTCTAGCGCTGACCCCACAGTTTTCCCATGGTACAGAGAGAAAGAGCTTGGCAGCTACTTATGACGTCAGCGTCGGGGTCCCAGGCCTAAAATTAACTTGTGTAGGACCCTTTACTCTAGCCTATCTAGCAAGAAAAAAGCAGGCCCATCAGGCCTGACAGACAAACCATAGAACAATCTGTAAAACTACAACATAAAAGGACACAACTATCTCGAGAAATATGCTGTGCACACATAGATACCTAACTGATCTTCAGAGATAAAAATACTGGACAATATTTCTCCCATTAACTTCTCAATATCTATCTATGCACCTCCACAGTGGTGACTAGAGGAGGGGCCTGAGCGAGCGGACACCCCCACCCAGTGCTGGAGACTTCTAAGGTATACACACACTGCCTGTGTAGCAAGGCAACTGGACAGTCAGCCACAGTTTTATTTTTGTTTCAAAGTGGTGGTTTTTGTCTCTGCTTTTATATTGCTTCTGCTTTTGGTCCT
>NW_006408538.1:8544743-8556111 GCF_000296735.1 Chrysochloris asiatica | reverse complement strand
CATTGCTCAAGAAGAACAAGGATGGAAGCCCCTCACTACCTGATATCAAAATCCACTACACGGCTACACTGGTCAAAGCAGCCTGGTACTAGTACGATGGAAGATACATTGATCAGTGGAACACAATTGAGAATACAAAAATTAACCCATAAACATACAGCCAACTGATTCTCGACAAAGTGCCTAATATATTGCATGGGGAGCAGATAGTCACTTTAATAGAGGGTGCTGGCAGAACTAGAAAGCGATATGCAAAAGATTGAAATAAGACTTTTACCTCATTCCCTATACAAAAAGCAACTCAGCATGAATTAAAGACCTAAATAGGACTCTCCTGCATTCCTGGTAGGATTGCAAAATGGTCCAGCATCTCTGGTAAGCAATATGGCACTTCCTCAGAAGGTTGGAAATAGAAATACCTTATGGTCCAGCAATTCCTCTACTTGGTATTTACCCACAAGAAACGTGAGCCATAACATGATTAGATATATGCACACCAATGTTCATAGCAGCACTATTTACAACAGCAAAAAGATGGAGACAGCCTAAGTGCCCATCAATGGAAGAATGGATAAACAAACTTTGGTACATAGGCACAATGGAATACTATGCTACTTTGAAGAACAAGGAAGCTACAAACCACTGTATAACATAACCTTGAGGACATTATGCTGAGAGAAATTAGTCAGTCACAAAAGGAGAAATACTGCATAGGACTATTATTGTAAAAGAGTAAGGAAAAGAACCAGCATTGAAATGGGGACAAAAATTATATATATATTTGCTGATCACCAGGATGTATGGGATGAGAGGAGGGGAGGGAGGGAGGAGAAGATAGAGCACAGGGTAAGGAATAGACACAGGATAGCCTGGGTGTGGTGGGGTTGTGGGGGTGAAATACACAGGAAGAGGGAGGTGAATGGAAGAATAAGACTGATGGGAGAACAGTTAGGCAGGTTTGCATGGGCTAATTGGGACAGAGGTAAATGATGGTGTATGCACAACCTTGGAACAACAGGGCTCTAGGATACAGGGATTGAGGCACGATTTGAAGGGATAAAAGAGGGGAATAGTGTTAAGATGCTTGGCTGTCTTTTGAATCTTGGTGTCCCTTTCCTACCATTGTAAAAAAGACACTTGCTATGGGGAGAAAGGAATAGCCAGAAACATCACTACAGAAAGCTTTTAAGTCCATCTTCAGCCTATAACTGAATGGAATACCTTAAAGGGGGCTAGAAGTTGCCCAGTGAAAGAGGCTTCCTGTGGAGCCTTTACATTGCACAAGACCATAGATGGAATCCAGAACCCCATCTAGGACTGACTGAGGTAGGAAATTTCCACTGGAAAGGATGAGTAGACCAGCCTGAAACAGCTAGAAGTACAGGAGATACTTTGTGAAAGAAAGACCGGCAGGAAAATTCTGAGAAAATAACAGCAGTCTGATTGATTACTACAAGAACAAGTTAGTTAGCTGTTCGCCCAGAAGCCATCATGGCAAGTGGTTGGGACCCCTCAGACAAACCCCATTCCAAGATTGAGACTCAGGAGGAATACATGAGCAGGCATGTGGTCTGGCTGGTGACTACATTGGTCACCGATAATGGAAGAAGGGGAAAAACAGCAATGATGTTGCAAACTAAGTCCAACCACAGTCAATAGACCCCTGTGAACCCAGGCAGAGATCTGGATGGCCAGCAGTATGGTAAGACCCAGGGACTCCTGGGCCCAGAGGCAGTGACATGGCCACAGAGGACTAGAGTGGAGAGTGAAGCATCCAGCTGAAATGAAGTGAGGGGAGATGCACAAGAACACCCATACTTGCAGATGGTACCCACTTGACCTGGCTACGATGGCTGGATGATCAGAACTTGACCAGAAGAAGAAAGAAGGGGCGGGGGGAAGAGTAATCTGCTACAATTTGATGAACTTTACCTATACTTATGGATGTAGTAGATCAAAAAAGGGAACAAATCTTTCCAGCGAGGATCACTCCCACCTGCTTGGTACACAGGGTTGACAGGGATGGACAACATAGAAATTGGCTAGCCAAAATGGGCGGGCCTATAAAGGCAAGGAGTGACTGACTTACAAGCTTTCAAATGGGAGCCTAGTTCCAGATGGGGCAGGGGAAAGTAGAATCACCACTGAATGATTTCCAATCCGTTGGGACCAGGCTGGTGAAAGGAAATGGGGATGGGACTCTTGTGGTGCAATAGTGACTGACTGCCATCAAGATTGACTGTGAAGCTGGGAAATATAGAGCTAGATGTTTTTTGACAAAAGGAGGAGAGTGATTGATTTTGCAGCCGAGGAGCGGAGGTCCCTGGGACCATCAAGTGAGAAGAATGGAGAGTGGGACCCTACCCAGAGAGTCAGTGACACCAGGGATGGAGACAGAGACGATGATGTGAACAGATGGAGCGGCTGGGGACACTGGACTTAGGGAGGGAGGAGGTTTGTGTGCTGGCAGCCGGGGGGGAGGGGTAGTTGTGTGGTGTACCCTTTGGGGTTATTTGATGATGCATGGAAGGAATTGCAACCATTGCAATGAAATGAAATACAACAGGATGAGTGTAAAACTGATGTTCTCCCATGTATATCTCACAATAAAACTTAAAAAAAAAATTTTTTTTAATTAAATTATACAGCCAGAGTGAGGATAATTTTTGACTCACCCTCATGTATTGATGATACTTTTTTCAGTTTTATTTTTTTTTTAAACTTTTTATTGTGAATCAAATGAAAGTTTACAGCCAACATCATCAGTTTTACAGTCAGCAAATCATACAACGTGTTTCATCTCCATGAAACAAATTGTGGAACAACAGTTAACTCACTAACAGTTAGCTGACTTCCTTCCTGTAGTTCCAATTTCCATTTCACCCTGCTTCTCATCCCTTCTCAACTTAGTCCTTTGGTAAATGTTGACCTTTCAACTTGAATGATTGAACAATCCATGGTTAGCATACTTTACTAGTGTTGTTGTCCCCCACTTATCCCTATCTGTTCCTTAAATGAAAATTGGGTCACAAGGGTGAGTTCCTTTCCAAACCTGAAGGGTAGCTGAGGGCCATAGTCTGTTTGTTACCAATAAACCTAGTCTTTTCTTTTTCAATTCATAACTTTGAGATTTGTTATATACATTCTCTTGCTCTATCTAGGACCCTATAATGAGATCCCTTTAAGAGCAGTTGGTAGTGGTAGCTGGGCATCATATAGTTCTTCTGGTCTCAGAGTTATGGAGACTGATGGTCACATGTTCCATAAGTCTATTAGACTAATTAATTCCAAGTCTCTTTAATTCTCATCATTCTTCTTTCTTCTGAATGTGGAGAAACCAATAGCTGTACCTTAGACAGCCACTCATGAGCTTTTAAGATCCCAGATGCTACTCAACAATGTAGAACATTGTTCGTTTGTTTTTCTCATTATTGAATATCAGCATTCTTTATGCTATAAAATTAGTAAACTGTACAAATATTCAACTATTTCAGTATGGCTAAAAAATTAAGATACATACATATATGATATAACTATGTTATGCCAATTAATCATGGTGATCCCTCAGACCATGGTCCTGATTCCCCAGATCTGACATTTGCCTTAAAATGTCTGATAATATCTATAGCAATGAAACAATATAAGATAGGATGAATGTAAAACTAATGTTCTCCAATGTAAACTATCACATAATTCACAATAAAACATGTTTTTAAAAGTCTGATAATAGCTAATAAGTTTTCTTCATTTTGCTTGCTGTATGCTCCACCACACTTATAGTTATGTTTGCAGGAAATGTAAATACCAATGTTATCGATACCCTTTTTCAAACTCATATATTTGTGGTATATTTAAACACATTTATGTATATCTCATTCTTCCTCCCATACCCAGTCAGCCTGTGTCTCTGTCTGTACACCTACCTGCCGAACATGATTTTGCCAGGGTTGTACATATAATACTATTTACATCTATTTCAGTTAGCCATTGTATACATCCCTGTGTCTTCAGCTGTCTTCACCATTCTTCTGCCATCCTTCCCCTTCCCTTCCAACCTTGCCCTCCATCTTCTTGCATATTGCACTCCCTGTCACTCATGTTAACATTTATTAAGTAGCCAATGAATTCCTCTCCCTTCCCTCGCACCACTGGTAACTATCAAACAATGTTTCTTTTAGTATGAAAGCTTTTTCTTGAGTTTTTACACTAGTGGTCTCACACAATAATAATATTTGTCATTTTATGATGTACAATGAATAAGGAAAACCAAAGAAGAATTGATACATTTTGGTTATGGTGTTGGAGAAGAATATTAAGAGTATCATGACTGATATAAGAACAGACAAATCTGTGTTACAGGAAGTACAGACAGAATGCTCCGTAGAAGCCAGGATGGTGAGACTTCATCTCTTATGCTTCTGACATATTATCAGGATAGATCAGTCCCTTGAAAAGGATATCATGCTTGTTAAAGTGGAGTGTCAGAAAAAAAAAGAGGAAGACCCCCCAATAAGATGGACTGAGACAGTGAAAGCAGCAAAGGGCTCGAGCATAACAATTGTGAGGCTAGAAGAAGCAGGCATAAGGTGGCTATGGGTCAGAACCCACTCTATGACACCTAACAACAACTCCTTCACTCAGCAGTGCCATACCATTTCCCACAGTGGGAGGATATCAAGAACATCATATACGAAGTCAGAAAAAGGTCATTCAAAACAAAGGAAGAAAAAGAAAAGACCAAAGTGGATTTCAGAAAAGACTCTGAAATTTGCTTTTGGGCATAAAGAAGCTAAAACAAAAGATAGAAATGAGGAGGTAAAAGAGGTGAACAGAGAATTTCTAAGAACAGCTCCAGAAGACAAAGTTAAATGTTCTAATGAAATGTGCCAAGACCTGGAGTTAGAAAACCAACAGGCAAGAACATGTTCTGCATTTTGCAAGCTGAAGGAAGTAAAGGGAAAAAAAAAAAAAAAAATTCAAATCTTGTCTTACATTATGAAAGGATTCTATGGACAAAATATTGAATGACACTAGAAACATCAAAAGAAGATGGAAGGAATCCACATTCACTGTACCAAAAAGAATTATTTGATGTTCAATCATTTCAAGAGGTATTGCAGGAAAAAAATCCAAGCAGCAGTGAAGGCACTGGGGAAAAAAAAAAAAAAAAAAACACCACACAACAGCTCCAAATACTTACAGAATACAAATAGAAATGTTTCAAGAGATGATTGCAGGACCAGGCTGTGATTTGTTCTGTTGTACATAGGGTCACTATGAGTTGAAACTGATTCTACAACATCTAACAACAGCAATAATGGGTTTTGCAATTCCCTACATTATTGTCAACCTGTTGCATGAGTTCCTATGCCTTCAAAAATGTTATAACCAAAAGCTGTATTCAACTGAAACAAACAGAAAACAACTGAAGCATAGAACATCAACCTAAGTGAGATTTCTCATGAGGCTTCCGCTAAAAAAAACAAAAAACAACAAACTTTCTCTCCATTTTCTGTTCTGTTTCTTTTTAGTTTTCCCAAGTTTCTCTTAATATGTAGGGCTTGTACTTAATCTTGTCTTTAATGAGAAGATATCACATGTGGATGTTGCCAGCAGAGATCCCACCTGAAGGAAGGCCCTGCTATCGTGTAGTGAGGTCCCTGTGAAACATTTATTTGGCCATTGGATGTCATCAGTGTTCTATGGAGCACCTGCTGAGGGAGTTCTAGGACTGGGAACTTTAAAAGTTAAAGGAAGCAATTCGTTTATTGCTTTGTTGGCATATTGGCATGCCTCTCAGTTAAATGGTGTGGAAATAGTAACAGAATTCATTTTTATTAGGCAATGTTTTAAGATATGTTCATAATAAAATTTTGAAAGAAAGAAAGCTACGTAGTGTGATAGTGTGAATCTAACAGACTTAGTGTTGAAATTAAGCCAGTGGCTAAGGCAAATAAATCTCATAATCAAGGGAATCTGTCAGACTCAATGTTGAAATGAAGCCAATTGCTAATGCAAACACATTACATAATCAAGTGACGTCACAATAACATTTATTCTTTTCACTCTGGTCAGTGAATTTGCCTAAAAATACAAGATAATAAACTTTTCTGCTACTTCATGTACTAAATGTGAATGTCAATGTTGGACATTTGAGGGAAGGCAAATACATCCAAAATATTTTGTTTTCTACTTCTCTTTCAAGTTACACAAAAGTATCTTAAAGAAGTATACTAATGAATAGTATTATTTTTAAAGTAATTACCAAAGTAATAATATCCATTACATCCCTGGTGTGGTGCTGTAGGATAAGTGCCCTACTGCAAGGTCAATTTGAACCACAGGATCGGATATTCAAATTCACCAGTCACTCCTTGGAAACCCTATACTGGGTCACTATGGTTTGGAACTGACTCATTGGGACTTAAAAACAACAATTCATTAACCTTACATTTTAACTTCTCTAAGATATTTTTATGTAACTTGAAAGACAAATTTTTTTTAAAAAAAAGCTATTTTGGATATATGTGCATTTCTCTAAATGTCCAATATTAAGATTTGCATTTCTGTAAGCAGAAAAGTATATTATCATGTATCATAAGGTCAATCCACTAACCAGAGTGGAAATTTATTGGCGTCCTGGTGTGGTACTGTGGGATAAAGTACTGGACCACAATGTCAGTTTGAACCACAAGGTTGGTGGTTCAAACTCATCAGCCGCTCCTTGGAAACCCTAAACAGGGTCATTATGAGTCACAATTGACTCAACTGCACTTAACAACAACAACAAAGTATTAAAGATTTTTAATCAAATCAAGCCAATTTTCAAGCTATTAGACAAACTAATATTTTCAAAAGTTATTATATTATATATTTAAAATATTATTAAGGTGTATTGACAATCTCACTATAAAATAATGTAAGCAATACTGAAGTATTAAAAATAAATTATCTTTGTCTCTTAACCAGATAACCACCATCCCCTTCTCTTCCAACTCACAACAATCCATCTCCTCTTCCTCTTTGTAAAAAGTTGTGTATGTTCTTTTAGATATTTTCCTATATATTTATATATGTCTCCATACAGTTGTTAAAAGGTGTTGGAGATAAGTATAACCATTAACATGTGATGAAGTTACAGCAATATAGTTTGGTAGGTCTGTTTCAGTAGAAGAATAAAGAGAAAAACAATTTCCAGGCTTCCCTCACATCATGTCTTAGTTACACAGGGTTGGAATTAAGATTTGCACTGTTATTGTTATTGGCCTTTATTCTATATAGTCACACGAAAGTCAACCCTTCAAGGCTCTCAAAGTCTTTGGAGGTACCAAGGAGATATATAAATATAGGAGATTCAAGTTAACACTGACCTTTAGCTGGACAGGGTAATTTTGCTTTATCTTCATTAGGGAGTGCTAGTACATTAACTGGGTAATAAATTTTTATTTCTTCTCACTTTCATTGTGATCAGGTTTTTTTTTTTAATATTATTACACTTTTGTTGAGCTAACATGCTTTAATGAGGACTAACTGTGTCTGATACGTGCTTGTTCAATAAATAAACCATTATATTACACACAGAAGGTCAATAGGGACAGAAGTTAAACAACCTTGCTCTGCCTTGGACCACATCCATTGTAAGAGATTAACAATTAAACATGAGGCATTTTTGGTTAGAAGAAAAATCATACAGGTTTATAAACAAAACACTTCTGAGTTTGAATTTTCTGGAAGAGAAGAAGGGTAACATTTATAAATATATTTATCCATACATCACCAAATCATGGATTGAACATATTAATTGTACATTAATAACATATAGCTTTGTTCAGCCACATGCTGTTACTATGGTACTTACTTCTGACTTTCTCATACAAAGAGAAAATGACAAAGGCATGGAAAAGAAAGTCCAAGAGAAAAGATGAAAGAATTGAATTTATTCATTTAAGAGAGAAGTATCTTGGAGGGCAAAGTAATAATGTGCTTCACACAAGTGGAGATTTCCCAGAGAAAGGGACAGCTGTGACTCTCAGGGCGTGGTTTCTATCTGCACAATCCCTGAAGCCAGAAGGGCACTTATAGGAAGAGAAGCACTTATTTTATAATTAACTAAGGTCGAGAAATCCACTTTGAAATTTTTGCTTGGAGACCGGCAATGGAAATTCTCCTCTGTCAGCACTGATAGCAGAATAAGAGAACACACCTTCATGCTGATATGAAGAATTCTGGATATAGACTACAGTTTTAAAATTTATGCGAGTAAGAAGAAAGTTATTACAGATAAAGCTATGAGAAGACATTAAAAAGTGGATGATAGTGTGGGATAGTTTAGTAGTAAGAAGTTACTTTTTCAAATTACTAGTAAACCAGTAACTTGATACTAGTATCTTAAAAAAATTAAGATGGAGATCAATCGTTAATCGTGATTTTTTAAAAAAAAGCATACATGGGCTGAGAATATTTATCTAGGGAAAGTCTTCCCAGTATGCATTGCATTATGATGCCTTTATATAAGTTCAACAGTGACATGGTTTACCAGCTGGCAAGGTCTCCACAATATGATTTCTCTGATGGGCCTCTTGGCATCATAATATACTTGAACTACAGGTAGGAGGTACCTTTCTCAAAGTCTGTTGGCAGGATCAGTCAGGCTGATTTGCTATAATCTTGAGACTCTCTGTTGATAGAAGAACCATTGCACCATGTGCCAGTCATGCATACGTTTATTCTCATTTTTAGATGAGAAATTTTACATGTAGAAAGTGGACTACTTGGGAGTCACTACAGAATTTTTTTTCCAGGTGACTCAAAATAAAACAATACTTGCTTCTAGTTACAGAAAAATCATGGGAAAATTGCAGTACATTTTCTGTTTTCTCATTTATTGGCTCAAAGAGCTTATCCTACAAGAGTTTTCTAGTGACATTTTTCTACTATGACAATAACGTGTATTAGTATTGCAATGGCAAACAGGCCTTAGTGTAGCTAATCAGCAATGTAGGACTTGGACTGTTAGAGATGGTCCCCTCTCCACTTCTCCTCATATTTGTCCAATCTTATATTTTAAAGTTAAAAGAATCTAAAAACCAAAATTGGGGATACTTTGAAATGAAGTTTGCCAGCCTAATTATTAAGATTTTTTTCAGACCAAATGACAGTTTTGCTTAATGTTTTAATAAGACTTTTTAAGGTAAGACATATTTTCTTAAAATAATATGTTATCTATAATCAGCTGCTTCCCTTGGAAAACATCACCAATTTTATATTTTTGCCCTGCTGAAACAGATGGTAAGTCAGCAACACTTTCTTAAAGGCACAAAAAGGGAGGCAGGAATAAGAATCCAGGATGCTTTTTCTTCTTTAGATGTCTTGATTATGTTTCCAAAGCAATTATCTTAATGTTAGAAAAGATTGTACTGTAAGATCCCAAGAATTCAAAGTTAGTGTGAAATAAGCACTCTGGCAGAATTAAAGATTAATTTGCTAATCACTTGAAGAGCCTAATTTGACTAATTAGTGATTTTGGCAGCTGTCTACTTTTCCCTTTAAGGAGCCTGGTAGCATAGTGGGCTGCTAACCGTAAGGGCAACAGCAGCGTGAATCTACCAGTCATTCCCGGGGAAAAAGATGAGGCTCTGAGTCAGTACTGATTCAGTGGTACACCACCACCACCACCACCTTTCCCTTCATCTAGTCAAATATTATTAGGAGTCCTGGTGTGGCGCTATAGGCGATTCACTGTACTACAGGTCAGCAGCTCAATCTCATCAGCAGTTCCTCAGAAACCCTACACAGGGTTGCAATGGGTTGGAACTGACTGTACAGCAATTAACATCAACCGTAAGTCAAATATCATCTTTAAAATATATTTCTCCCAGAAAGATGTCATGAATTTTAAAAAGAATTATTGTCCCAGCCAATTATGATCTAAATAAGAGTTCTAATTTTATAATGGTCTAAAGTAACCTACAATTGCTTTTCAAGTATTTCCTAGTCATTTTGTATACCCTGAAGTTTGTTAACCACTGGGATTCTAATTCTCTTCATCTAAAATGGTTGATAATTCTAAGGAGTGAGTACCTCTTTAGTGTTACTGCTCCCCCTACAGACTCATCCTGGTGTGGTGAAAGATAAGACTTTCTGCTCCCGGAAAGATTTAAAACCTCAGAAACCCTACACAGAGTCCCTATGGGTCAGAACCAACTCCACGGCACACCACAACCACCACTATTCAGGACATTCTATTGTGATTCCTTTCAGAGACAATGGTAATGGCAGCTGGGGACGATCTATTCTTCTTGTCTGAGGGTATGGAGACTGACCTTCACGTTCACAAAGTCTACAGTGAACTAATTATTTCCATGTATCTTCAATATGCATCAGCTTTCTTATCCCCAGTCAGAGACTAATAGTTGTACCTTAGATGACTGACTGCTTATGAGTTTTGAAGATCCCACTTGCTACTCATAGATCCCACTTGCTACCCACTTGCTAGGACATAGAACTTTGTCTTTGTGGACTATGTTAAGCTAATTGACCAGGCTCAGCAAATCATTTCCCTAAGGTGTTTGGTTGTGTATAAGAAGCTTTCATAATTTTGCCCCCTATATGCTCCATCTTGAAAACATCCTATTCAGAGTCACTATGGGTCGGACCAATAAACAACATTCTTATCAACAGGGAAAAGATTGAAGTTGCAAAGGACTTAATCCTTCTTGGGTCAACTATCAACACTCATGGAAGCAGCAGTCAAGAAATCAAAGGCAAATCTGCTGCACAAGACCTTTTCAAAGTGTTGAAGAACATAGATGTGAGCTTGAAGACTAATGTGTGCCTGACCCAAGCCATGGTGTTTTCAATAACCTCATATGCATGTGAAAACTGGACAGTGAATAAGGAAGACCGTAGAAGAATTGATGCCTTTGAGTTATGGTGTTGGAGGAGAATATTGAAAGTGCCATGGGCTGCCAAAAGAACCAACAGGTCCGTGTTGGAAGAAGTACAGCCAGAGTGCTCCTTGAAGGCCAGGATGGTCAAACTTCATCTCTCATACTTTAGATATATTGTCAGGACAGACCAGTCACTTTAGAAGGATATCATGTTTGGTAAGGTGGAGGGTTAGAGAAAAAGAGGAAGACCCCTAGTGAGATGGATTGGCCAAGTAGTAGCATTGATGGACTCAAGCATGGCAACAGTAGTGAGGTTGGCCCATGATCGGGCAGTGTTTTGTTCTGCAGTGCATAATGTCACTATGAATTGGTACCAACTTGATGGCACCTAACAAAAACAAATGGGTTGGAATCGACTTGATGGCACTTAACAACAACATACATACATATATATATCTATATCTGTATCTATATATCTA
>NW_006408538.1:8540713-8544643 GCF_000296735.1 Chrysochloris asiatica | reverse complement strand
ATACACACACACATTTGTAGCTGTTTTCCACTCTCCAGTTCATATCCACTTAGCTTATATGCCTATCTGAGAAGCATTTGGTGGGTTTGAACTTCTTACCCTGTGATTTGAAGGTCAGTGCTACAACATCACACCTCCATTTTACTGTATATTATCTTCCCCTTTACCCATATTAACCCTTGCCTACCCTTTCTTGAATGTACTTGAGGTGATTGAAAATACCTCGGCCTGGTTCAGAATGGCAAGACTTCATCTCATGTACTTTCAACATGTTATCAGGAGAGACCAGTTCCTAGATAAGGACATCATGCTTGGGAAAGTAGAGGGTCAGTGAAAAAGCGTAAGTCTCCAAACAAGATGGACTGACTCAGTGCCTACAAAAACGGGCTAAAACATAGCAATGATTGTATATCACAGGACCAGAAAGGCATTTCATTGCGTTGCCATACAACCTAACAACAACCTTAACATTAAAAATGAGAAATTTCTTAATGAAGGACTCAAATTTAAAAAGAAAAGTACAATTGGGATTTATAACAAACTGACATATGAGTGGTGGTTGGGATTTACAGAGAAAGTCAAAGAAATTTGAAAAAGTGAGGGAAAAATCTCATGACTGTTTTGAAGGAAGAAATGCAGAAGGGTAGACAGTGAATATTAAATAAATAGCCAGGTAGAGTCCTGTTTCCTCTTCATACTAGAGAAAAATTACCTCATGCTGAGAATTGGTGTTAGCCAGGGTAAAATGGCTTTAGCAACAATCAGCACCACTTTATACTCTTTCCACAAGGTAAGAGGTAAAGACCTAACCAAAACCTGTTGCTACTGAATTGATTCCAAATCATATCAACCCTGTAGGATAGCATAGACAAAGTTATCTGGTGCTACTTTAACAGCATTAGAACAAGTGGATGGCTGTAACAAGCAGAGGTTTATTTTTTCACCGTTTAGTGAGCTAGAAGTCCAAATTCAGAGTGCCAGATCTAATGCAAGGCATTCCTCTGTCAGCTCCAGAAGAAAGTCATTGTCTCCTGTCAGCATCTGTAAACCCAGCATTCCTTGGAACTCTCCATGTAGCATCAATCTCTGCCTGGACCTGAGAGCTGCACAGGGCAGTGACTCCACGTCCAAACAACACACTACACTACACACCTGAGTCTTTTTTGGTGGTACTAGGTCCATACCTCTTTTTCTGCTCATTTCTCTCTTTGTACGATAAAAGATGTTACAGAGCAGCCCCCAAGGAATTTTCCTTTCCAAGGTTATCAGGGCTGGGGCAGGATTAAGGGTGTTGCAAGGAGTCTCGGGTAGAGTAGTGGTTACGATTCCAGCTGCTAACATGAAAGCCACCAGTTCGAAATTACGAGCTAATCTGCAGTAGAAAGATGAGCCTTTCTGCTACCATAAATATTGACAGCCTCAAGCACTGTCACCTGGGCGACAACATGGTACCGAGCCTGAGCCCGAACAAGGGCTAATCTCTCAGTTCTAACTGCCTGAGTGTCATCTGGGGGTCAGCCTAACCCTGCAACGCTAGGCTGACGCACTTGAACTGACCCTTCTTCTGACACTTGGTTTATCACATCCCTTCTTCCAGCAGGAAGAGAATCCCACAGTCTCTAGAGGAGCAAAGAACAATCACAATATATTTTAGATGTAAAGTAAATTACATCTGGAATTTACTGCTGATCATCCTGAGAACTGAAGTTTGTAGTTAGAAAAGTGGGAAATAGGCCAAATTAGATTAATTTTGTCCAGACCTGGGCCAGGGATTGGCAGAGTCGGAGAGACCTGTGAGAAAGCTAGCTTGCCCGAGAAGTGCGCAAGCGCAGAGTCTTTGGTTCGCCACCATTTTTTTTTTTTTTAGCTTAAAAGAATCTTTTTATTGTGAATTGAGTGAAGATGTATAGACAAAATAATCAGTTTTACATTCAACAAATCATATATTTTGTTAGAATTATTACATCAAGTATGTGAATATTGCAAGTTTAGGACTGTAGCTAAGGCAATAATCCAAAATACAGAGAGCCATATGTAGTAAGCTGTTCATTACTCAGGTTTTTGGGGTGTTTTTTTTTTTTGTTTTTTTATTTTTTTTAATGTTTTACTGTGAATTATGTGATAGTTTACATGGGAGAACATTAGTTTTACATTCATATCATCTCATTGCATTGGTCAGCACTGTCTTTTTTACCTTGGGAAAAAAGACTGATAATTTTATAAAGAAACAAAGTATTAAGAATATTGTGAGAATGCTATATTTTATGTCCTTTTGTAATCATATCATCTTGGGAGGATTCATGTGAGACAGAAGTTCAACTTGATTAGATGCCTGAGAATTAATACTGGCGAGAAAGCAACAATATAGTAACTGTGGAAAACGTTCATTGACGTCCTAGCTAAGGAAGTCATGTAAGAGAAAACCTCTGCATGATATGAATGTTAAAAACCTTCCACTGAATCACATCTCCTTTAGCATGTACAGATGCGTATTGGAGGGGAACCTTATGGATGTAATGAATATGGAAAAACCTTTAGTCTGAAACAAAACCCTATAATGAGAAAATGCATACTAGAGAAGAATCTCAGGGATTAGCTTAATGTGGCAAAGTGTTTTCTCGAAACTCATCCCTTACTCAGAATTTGAGAAGACATACATGAAAAAAAAAGAGAAAAAAAAAATTACGTGTAATAAGTGTGGAAAAACTTTCAGCCGGAATAGAAATTTCCTTTCTCATCAGAAACAACATATTATTGAGAAACCTTATGAATGTGGGAAGGCTTCTATTCAGATGGAAAGCCTCATTAGATACCAGAGAAAACCATATGTATGTAAGGAATGTGGGAAACCCTTTAATGGAAAATCTTCTCTCTCTGACGATGAGAAAAGTCATCCTGACCATTTGAATGTAATCAATGTGGAAGAGCCTTCAGCCAGAAACAATAACTCATGAAACATCAGAATATTCATAGCAGAAAGAATGTGTAATTAATGTGGGAGAACATTTAGCCAGAAGGGAAAACTTCATTATCCATCAGAGAATCCATACTGGAAACAAACCTTTTGAATATAAAGGATGTGGAAAAGCATTCATTCAGAAGTCAAGCCTCATTAGACACCAAAGAAGTCATACAGGGGAGAAACCCAATGCATGCAAGCAATGTGGGAAAGCCTTCAGTGGCAAATCAAATCTCACTGAGCATGAGAAAATTCATGTTGGAGAAAAACCCTATGAATGTAATAAATGTGGAAAACCCTTCTCTTGCATCACTCCACTTATTGTACATGTGAGAATTCACACAGGTGATAATCCTTATGAATGTAAAATATGTGGAAAAGCCTTCTGTCAAAGTTCACCTCTTACTGTGCATATAAGAAGTCATACAGGCAACAAACTCTATGAATGTAATAAATGTGGAAAAGCCTTCTCTCAGTTCTCAACCCTAGCTCTACATATGACAATCCATACAGATTAAAAATCTTATCAGTGTAGTGAATGTAGAAAAGCCTTTAGCCAGAAGTCACATGACACTAGACATCAGAGAATTCATACTTATTAAAGCTCTGTGGATACCTTTAAAAATGCCTTCAGCAAAATTTATACTTAACACCACATCAGAAAATTTATTTAAATAACAAACTGACAACAAACATCACGATTAAATTCTTCAACAACTTAAAAATTAAAGCTGAGCTTTCTAACAATAACTATCATATGCAGATGATACAACCTTGCTTGCTGAAAGTGAAGAAGACTTAAAATATTTACTGATAAAGATCAAAGAACACAGCCTTCCGTATAGATTACATCTCAATGTAGAGAAAACAAAAATCCTCACTACTGGACCAATAAACAACATTCTTATCAACAGAGAAAAGATTGAAGTTGTCAAGGACTTCATTCTTCTTGGATCAACTATCAACACTCA
>NW_006408538.1:8523263-8539550 GCF_000296735.1 Chrysochloris asiatica | reverse complement strand
AAAAAACTTCTTCCTAATAAGTCCTCCTGATTGTCCTATGCCTTTCAAGAAAATCTATCAAGGTTGCCCCTTTGAAGTTCTAAAAAACTCCTTGCATAAACTTCTGGGTTAATTGCCTTGAATTTAACTGGCCCATCAGATCTCCTCAGAAGTAACTATTTTCAAATCACTGAAATGATTCAAACTGCATTTTTATAATTGAGGTCATGAAATTTGGTGGCTAAGAAATTCAAATTAACTACAAAAGATAGATTTCACATCCTAAAACGTATTTCCTTCTTGACATCTCTTTTACTTTTTTATATCATCTTAAGTGTGATCATTAAGTACCTTTTTCAATAATAGATAGATAGAGCAGGCTTTTGTAAAAAAGAAAAAGGAATTGATTTTTCTGTTGGTTCCTGCATATTGCAGGCCGTACCCTGGTGTGGCGCTGTAGGATCAGCATTTGACTATAAACCACAAGGTCTACAGTTTCAACTAATACAGGGTCACTGTGAGTTGGATCTGACATAACAATACTTAATGACAACAACAAACCTATCGTATTACCACAATGTGCTGGCCTGAAGCATTTCAGGTCTTTTAGACATTTGCTGTTAGTGCTTAATTTTGGGTGGCCTCTTAATTTTGGGTGGCCTCTTAATTACCTTATACAGAAATCCAATGATTACACCTTTCTTTATTAAAGGCAAATAAATAGAAGAAAAATATAAGGGTCACATTTCCTCTAAGGTGAAGTTTTATTTCATATTGATGCTTACCTCAAATATATTTCCACTTATATATTTTCAAAGGACGTACAGCCTCTACAAGTACGATTATACAAGAACAATTTTATTACCCTGCTTGATACTTTAAGTCACCTATATGGACCCAAATAGATGATGTAGTTAAATGAGATTTTCCAGGTTCTGACTTTGGTAGTAACATATATAATTTCAATTCACAAATGTGTAATTCATCAGACAAATAAGGTCTAGTGAACAAAATATGATCTTGAATATATCCCAACTGAATTTAGATATCATCTGAAAAACAGATTTGATACATTAAGCACTAAAGCCTGACGACCAGAAGAGTTGTTGGATGACATCAAGAATATCATCCTTAAACTGAAAAGAAATCAACAAGAGGATGACTGATTCAAGCCCAAGACAAAGTTAAGGAGGAAACCATCTCTACTTCAGGAGGCTGTTCATAGACCACAACTTTCTTACGAACCCTAACCTGATGGGAATGTGTGTGTGTGTGTGTGGTGGGGGGGAGGGCAATATAGAAATCAACAGCTTTTTATATTTTATATAGCATAATAAATATATCGTAAGCCTGGGGGGAAGAAGATGGAATGAATATACAGTTACTTTACCAAAAATACATTATTGACAGTCAACCATTTCAAAAGGTAGCACATAATCAAGAACCAGTGATACTCAAGGAAGATGTCCCAACAGAATGCTGAAATCATTAGACAATATCATAATATCGCATGCAAGTAAATTGTTGCTAAAGACAATTCAAAAACTGCTGCAACATTATATTGACGGGGAATTGCCAGAGGTTCAAGCTGGATTCAGAGGAGGACATGGAACAAGGAATATCATTTCTGATGTCAGATGGATCTTGACTGAAAGTAGAAAATACCAGACAGATGTTTACCAGTGCTTTATTGACTATACAAAGGCTTTCAATTGTGTGGCTCATTAGAAGCTATGGACAATATAGTTGTCAGACTGAATGTGGACTTCTAGCCTCCAAAACTGTAAAAGAATAAATGTCTGTTTGTTAAAGTCAACCCACGTGTGGCATTTCTGTTATAATATCGCTCAATAAATAAGATAGGCTTCCTTTAAAAACATTTCTAGTAAGTTTGCAAATTCCACTAATTTCTTTTTCTTTGGAAATGATCTAACAGCTCCATTATATTTGAGGGACAACTCTGCTGGGTATATAATTCTTGGTTGACCATTTCTTTTACTGTCACAGTTGTATGTATGTAATAGCATTTTCTCTCCTGCATGGTTTCTGCTGAGAAATCAAAATTATTGGTTGTTCCTTTGTAGATAACATTTTGTTTATTAATTTCAGGACTATTTTTTGCCTTTGATTTTGGAAAATTTGATTATGATATATCTTGGTGATTCTCTTGATGGGTCTATTTTATCTTGGATTTATTGGGCTTTTTGAATTACATGGCTTCTTGTCTTTCTTGAAATTCAGTAAGTTTTCTTCCAACAAATTACTGGCAATTTTCTCTGTGCATTAAAAAAAATTGTTCAGTTTAGAATTCTGATCACATATAAGTTATTCCTACTGATGGTATCCAATATAATCCTTAGGCTTTCTTTATTTTACCCTCCCCCACCAGTCTTTTTTCTGATGGTTCCTTGAACAGATTAGCATTAAGGAATTTGTCTTCAATTTCACTGATTTTCTCTTGCATTTTATTAAATGCTACTTCTTTGTCCTTCCAATGTACTACCTAATTCTGAAATTTTAGTATTAATCTTCTGGATTTCTACATGTTGTTTTTGTATGATTTCTACTTTTCAATTTTTCTCAATTTGTTTTTGTAGTGATTTCGTAAAGTCTTCTAAAGTTTTGTCTAAGTTTTCCTTGATTTTGTCTGTGTTTTCCTTGATCTCTTTCTTAATCTATTATTGTTGTTGTTAAGTGCCGTCAAGAAAGTTCTGGCCCAGAGAAATCCTGAATAGGGTTTCTGAGGAGTGGCTTGTGAGCTTGAGTTGCTGACCTTGTGGTTCAAACTGACTTTGAAGTCCAGTGCATTAACCCACAGTGCCACACCAGGAGGTTCATAAATATAAAACTTTTGAATTTCTTATTAGGTAGTTCTAATACCATTTCTTCCTTAAGAAGGTTTTCTCGTTCCTTATTTTGGTCACTTACCTTGTCCTGTTTCTTTGTCTAAACAGAATCTGTCATTTCTGAGATATTGTGATGTTATTTCCTTTATTTAATGTTTGTATGTTGATTTATTTCATGCAGGTTTTAAGCTTCATTTTTTCTTGATCTATCTGGACAAGTGTGGCAGGCATATTACTCTGATCATTACTTGGTAGCACTTAGGCACTCATCACCTGTCTCCTGGTGCATTGGGGAGCAGATGAAGATATGCATACAGACCTCTGCTCACTGTTCTTGGACAGAAGTTGAGGGTCAATTAGGTAAGTGTTGGCAACTTTCTGTCATTAATCAAATTGTTCAAGAGTGGAAAATGACACTCATCCCATAGTTGCTAAGTAGGTAGAAGAGATATGGTTAGATAGTGTAGGCACAGTAGACATCTCCTGAAGAATAGAGGGGGAAAGGAAAGGAGAAAAAGAAAAAGGGAAGAAAAGAAAAGAAATAAAAAAAGGAGAATGTAAGCAGTAGCAGACACATGCATGCTGCTTTTAGCAGAGACTGCAGAAGCACAGTGCACAATTCACAGGAATGTACCACTCTGACCACAAACACATCCGGTAGATATGTGTTCCACCAAATACAGAAGTAATATACATGTGATACTCAACCCTTAAGACTGCACACTGCCTACTGTGGAAACAGTAGCAATGTGGCACCTAATCCAAGGGAGTGCAAGTTAAGGAATGTTGAGTCAGTGGACTCTACAGAGCAAACTCTAAATAATGAGAAGGTGGTAGGTGCTCAATGCTAGCTCTGTGGAAGACAGTACCATCAACCTTGGACACCATGAATGTATAGCATGGAAACGACAACTTGCAAAACTCAGAAACAGAAGGGGCACATTATGTTTTCCCTGTGAGTGAACCTCAGGCTACTGGGGGAGCAAATGGTGGGAGTTGTGGGTTGGGATGCTGGTGGATGACCAGGCAGAAAGGAGTGGTGGGGAGGGCCCCACTGACTGCCATGCGAGTGGGACATTACACTTCCGATCATCAGGAATGTGTGAGGGTAAGGGGGAAATGGCAACTCTCTCTTTACTGGCCACCAGCCAATGCAGTCTTGAGCAAGTTGAACCAGTCATCTGTTTCCTGCCCTGACTAGAATGTTGCTTTCAATGATTAAAAAGGTCATGATGTGCTCAGCAAATCTTTTGATTTGTTGCTTTTGTCCACTTTATTTTTCCAGTTGGCATTTTGTCTATTTTTTTAAGTTTTCATTTGAAGCTCATAGTTCCACAATTATCACTTGTATTTCTTTATTTTAGTTTTTCAGGTATTTGTTGTAGATGGTCGGAGTGGTATTTCTGCCTAGTTCTGATTTTCAACTCTATGCCATTGTTAAACATTCAGAAAGTGTTTAACCATGTAAATGACAAAGATTTCTGGTCAGTTTGTTTCTCTGGAAGTGTCCTTCATGTATATTATCTCCCATGTAACAAAGAATCTACTTACTGATCTTTTAAAAATATTCATGATGTTCTTCCAGAACTGAGGGCAATGAGGTTTTAGATGACTTCTACTATGCTCCCATGATTCTACATTCGTCTTTACCAATTCAACTATATGCTTTCTTATATACAAATTATGTACTAGGCACTGAACTGGGCACCAGGGTTAACCAGACCTAGAATATTTATACTCTGATATATGGTATATCTATAATGCCATAGGTTGTCTTTTTAACTAGTTAGGAAGTTGTGTTACACTGTTGCATTGTTGTTGTCATTAAGTGCCATTGAATTTGTTCAAACTCGTAGCAACCCTGTATAGGGTTTCTGAGGAACAGCTGATTGGTTTGAACTATGGACCTTGCAGTTAGCAGCCCAGTGCTTATCCTACAGTGCCACACCAGGAATGATGTGTCCACTGAATCAAAGCAAAAAGACTAAAATAGATTGTAACTGTTATTATTTACCTCAAAGGATAAGAGGACTTTTAATATTCTGGGAAAATAATTGGAAAGAACTCCTAAAACTAAGCCAAAGCAAAGTCATGATGAGCTAAAATTCTAAGCAAAGATCCTTTTTCCCCAGTTCCATGCAAAAAATGTAACATTCAGGACCTTGTAGGCTTGAACTCACTAACTTGGGCTAGACCTGGATTCACTTTTCTCTATGAACATTGCCAAAACCTGAATTTAAACCTCTAGCTTTCAGCCAGTAATCTAGGCCTATACACTAGAGAACAATCCATACCAACTCAGAATCAAGAAAGAGCAAATTCTTTAACTGATGAATGGATTTCTGCCAATATAAACCAATCTCTCTTGGCCTGCTAAATATTTAACATATCCAATTATGTTTCACTTTGTACTGTAACCATAGAATATACTTAGAAGTAAGCCAAATGATTATATGTGGGCTGTAACTATAAAGCAATGGTATTTGTTCATAGCAAGGCTTATGGGAATTTAGGCATGTTTCATTTGAAAACAATAATTTGAATTTATTTGACACAGTGGTATGCATTAAAGAGGATTTCAATAATTAGATTTTCCTCCTCTTGCTTCTGAAAGGAAATAAGTTGGTAGAATGACTTGTTCCTGCCAAATTCAAGTTGTTTAACCCCAGAAAAGTCACCTGATTTAGCTGTGTCTTCATTATTTCAAAAGAAAAATACTATCTATTATTTATGGTGATTAAAGTCATGTGAAAAGTCATCATAAATTGGAAATCTTATAAAAATGTAAAATGGGGGTATTACATAGAGATTTGTACCCCCTTTCTTTTAGTTTGAATATGTGTTAAAACAGTATCAAGTGAACATTTGCAAAATTTTATACGATGGGATTTTTCAATTTAACTGTAACCCATTGGGTTTCCTTGGTTTAAAAGTCATCACTCCTGTCTAAAATAGAAAAAACAACAACTTTTCTTGGACTCCTCCAAAAACTGAGCTTGCAGAAAACTGAAATTGCTGTCTTTATGTAAAATCTAGGAAAAACAGACAATTCAGAAAAAGTAGTGAGAGCCTTAAAAAAAAATTTTTTTTTAATTAAAAAGAGGAGAATTGACCACTGAACTGGAAAAGTGATTCACTAAGGTTGTAATATGAGTGATTTCATTCAGCATGTTTTGTTTTCTTACAGTATGATATAGGGTGAGGAGGGAGAAAAGAGTTCAGAGGTTCGAGAAGGCTATGAGTTAAGAAAGAAATTCAAAATGTCTATTGTAAATTTATTCAGACAGAGGGTTCCATTACAAACTTTTATATCAGTTATTTAGAGTAAACCTTCTTCAACTGAGGGTTCAGATAAACTCAACTTTGTCAATGGATTGCTGCGGACTCCTATTTTATTACAATGGAGAGGGCCTTGAAGCAAGAGTAGGTAAGTACCAACATGCACAACCTGGTCCTAATTCTTGGGTTCTAGTAGCATTCACCTATACAGGAAATCAAGCTCCTATAAGAAATGACTTATTTTAGAATTGGGCCAGGGAATATTCAAAATGAACCTGATTTATTTTATAGTGCCAAAAAGTAAGGGGGGGCTCAGGGGAAAAAACATGACAGTGTTACTTCAAAGGGACACAGGAGATACTGAAAGAGTTTTCAATGGCCAAAGCTGGACGAATTTGAGTAATTAAATGAAAATTTTTATTATTACCCAAAGTATAAAATGAATGTGCTTAACATAAAAATAGATATTGGTTTGACACTGTCGGATAAGCAGTAAAGTGAAAACCTCAAGGTCAGAGGTTCAAAATCACCACCCGTTCCTCAGAAATCTTATGCAGCATTTCTGAATTGATGGCACTTATCAACAACAAAGGAGCTCTGGTAGCATAGTGGTTATGAATTGGGCTGCAAACCTTAAGGTCAGCGGTTCAAAACTACCAGCCGCTCCGCGGGAGAAAGATGAGGCTTTCTACTCCCATAGAGATTTACACCCTCGGAAACCCTGTACAGGGTCGCTATGGGTCAGAACTGACTCGACGGCACTTAACAACAACAACAACAAAAATGATATATTGATAAATATAATAATATCAATAAAATGAATATATAACTTGGAAAGAATAGATAAAATCTCCTATACAGAATTCCAACTAATATATGTTGAGCCTTCCCCCTAAAGGAGGTGACATATGATTCCCCAAGCTTTGAATAGGGGATGCATATAGTGACTTCCTTGTAGTGACTATAGTTTGGAAAGAGGAAAAAAAATAAAAATAAAAAGCAGTTTTACTGTGGAGAAACCTGGCCCCTTCCTGCAGGTGATGAAGGTTAGCACCATCTGTGAGAAGTCATGCTGATAGTATGCAGCCTTGATTTAAAGCAAGCATGACAGGTCACCAGAGTGGTCTTCTTCTGGGAAACACCTGGCTCCTGTTTACCACACTGCCATCCAATCAGTTGTGACTCCAAGTGAACTAGCAGGACAGAAAAGAAACAACCTATTGGGTTTTTGAGGCTGTAAATCTTTAAGGACGCAAACCACAACATCTTTCTCCCACAGAGCAGTTGATGGGTTCCAACTATCAACATTTTTGACTAGAGACGAATGTTTTAACCACTGTTGCCCCAGAGCTCTTCTAACTCCTGTCTAACCATAAGAAAAACTTCAGACATAGTCAAATTCAAAAATAAAACAATAACTTACTGACCATTGAGTCAGTTCTGACTCATAGTGACCCTGTATAGGGTTTCCAAGGAGAGGATGGTGAATTTTGAACTGCCTACTTTGTGGTTCAAACTGACCTTCTTGTGTAGGGCTTTATCCCACAGCACCACATCAGGACTCCCAATATCTAACTTCCTGTTGTTAATTGCCGTGGTGTCAGTTCCAATTTATAGAGACCCTATACAGAGTTTCTGAGGACTGACTGGTGAATTTGAACCACTGACCTGGCAGTTCAAAAGACCTTACTCTCCACTGCATTAACTTATGGCAACCAAGGTCTTAAAATGTGATGAACATAAGAAATTTTCACAATCTAGAGAAGCTTAAGGAAAGATTAGAAGTAAATATAGTGCTGTAATAAGGCAATATGAATGGCACGTGGACTCTAAACAATAACATGAATTTCAGTTCATTACTTGTAACAAATGTACCACAGAAATGTAAACAATAGGAGGAGTTGGATGTAGGTATATGGGAACTTTTGTCATCTTTTTGCAAATTTTATGTAAATCTAAAATTGCTCTCACTTAAAAGTTTATTTTTATAAATTGTAACTAATCTGATGGGACATAAATGAAGAAGTTATGTCAGCTTCTACCACTGTGTTTCTAGGCAGGCTCAATAGGTTTTGAGTAGGTAGAGAATCCATCATTATAGAACACAGACTCCTGGCTACACCTTGGCTTGTTATAATGAGAAATACTGTAGCCACGGCCTTATTATTTCATGTGAATTGGGATGATGGTGAAGCTCTCCCTCTTTGTCTCTAGTGCTCCCTCTTTGTCTCTAGTGCTTTCCGATCAAGATGGATATAAAGAACATTAAGAATTAGTTCTTAATTAAACTCTTTTAACAATTGATCAGCCTCTTCCAGGCCACTGTTGTTCTCTTGTGAATTCTGAAGCTTCCCCATTCTCTAAGAGCTTGTCAACACTAAACGCCCCAGAGTGATCTCATGTGTTTTCCTTGCCATCACTGGAACAGAAACCCTCAAAATCACTACAGTGGTGGCCTAGAGAAACCTAAAGGTGTTTAATGATTTTCAGGTTTTTCAAAGTTTGGGAAATCTTGGCACTAAAACCACATTTTTTAAGTTTACAAACTCTAAGTAGGATAAAGGAAAAAAAAAAACTGTTTATCTTGCTTGTCATAAAAATTTATAAAGTCAGTATGAGTTGGAAAGATAAAGCTTGTAATGAAAAATTGTGAAAGAGACTTTGTGTTTACTATTATGTAAAGAAAACAAAAATCCTCACCACTGGACCAATAAACAACATTCTTATCAATGGAGAAAGGATTGAAGTTGTCAAGGACTTCATTCTTCTTGGATCAACTATCAACACAGAAACAGCAGTCAAGAAATCAGACGATGTACTGCATTAGGCAAATCTGCTGCACAAGACCTTTTTAAAGTGTTGAAGAGCAAAGATGTCAGCTTGAGTACTAAGGTACACCTGATCCAAGCCATAGTATTTTCAATAACCTCCTATGCATGCGGAAGCTGCACAGTGAATAAGGAAGACCACAGAAGAATTGATACTTTTGAGTTATGGTGTTGGAGGAGAATATTGAAAGTGCATGGGCTGCCAAAAGAACCAATAGTTCCATTTTGGAAGAAGTGTACCCAGAGTGCTCCTTAGAGGCCAAAATGGCCAAACTTCATCTCTCATACTTCAGACATATTGTTTGTCATGAGAGAGCAGTTGTTGGAGAAGGATATCAAGTTTTGTAAGGTGGAGGGTCAGAGAAA
The DNA here is from genome assembly GCF_000296735.1 of Chrysochloris asiatica. Classification (NCBI taxonomy): domain Eukaryota; kingdom Metazoa; phylum Chordata; class Mammalia; order Afrosoricida; family Chrysochloridae; genus Chrysochloris; species Chrysochloris asiatica. The sequence goes on along the minus strand of NW_006408538.1, from coordinate 8,530,252 downwards.
AAGAGGAAGACCCCCCAACAAGATGGACTGGCCAAGTGGCAGCATCAATGGACTCAAGCTCGGGCAGTGTTTCATTCTGCTGTGCATAAGGTCACTATGGGTCGGTACCAACTCAACAGCACCTAAACAACAACATTATGTTGGAATTTCAACAAATCCTAATTTTTTGTAAAAAGTTCCCAAATGAAATTTTAAAGATTAAAAATGAAATTTTAAAAGATTATTCATATTTACAAGTCCTGGTGTGGTGCGGTGGGTTAATGCACTGGACTGCAAGGTGGATTTGAGCTGCAAGGTTAGCAGTTCAAGCTCACCTGCTACTCCTTGGAAACCCTATACAGGATCTCTGTGAGTCAGAACTGATTTGAAGGCCCTTAACAATAACATTAATATTTTAGACCTTTGTTCTTCCATAAGAGGATTTGGTAACATCTAATTGAAATGAAAAGGAGCCTTGGTGGTGCAATAGTTAAGCAATACACTGGTAACAAAAAATCACAGTTCAAATTCACAAGCAGTTCTGTGTGAGCGGCAGACCTGGGAATCTGCTCCTATTAAGATTGTTGTTAAATGCCGCCGACCCATAGCAATCCTGTGTAGAATTTCTGCGGAGCTGCTGGCATACTTGAGCCACCAACCTTGGAACAAGTTTGCAGCCGAGCACATTAATCCACAGCACCATACCAAGACTCCTCCCATAAGATTACAGTTTAGAAAACCCTAGAGCACTTCAACTCTGCCCTATTGAGAAGCTGTAAGTTGGAATAGAATGCACACTGCCCAACAATAGCTGAAATAGGCTCAAGAAATGGATAAAGAAGAGAAAGTAACTGCTCTTGGGGTGGGATAAGAGACCTGGCCAGGGGTCAGAGGAAGCTGCCACCATTTTCCAGGCTTGGTTTGATGACTTGGTATGGTCCACTGAAAATTCTTTTATTTACAGTATTACTGTGGGCTTTAAAATCCATGAGAATCCTGAGACATTAACTCCATGATTTCCTTCATCTTTTTATTTCTGAATAATCAACAGTCAAAACATGTAGGAAATATCATAAGACAGTTCATATTTTGCTTTAAAAAATGTCTTACAATTGAATAGTGCATACTGCTTAAAAATGACTTTTACATAGTTTAATTACCATAGAATATAACCCAGTGAAGTAATACTATACTTTATGCTTTGTAGGTGAGCAAACTGGAGTTTTAAAAAGGTTAAATCAGATTTAACCTTTTCTTCTATTGGAAAAAAAAAGATTCTTCAGCAGTCTATCTGACACAATCAGTTTTACCCAGCCTCTACAACCGAGTATTGAAAATTGTTGTCTTTAAGAAACAATGAAATAATGGACACAAGTGGCTTCTGTATCAATCTACCAGAGGGTAAACACTACTTAAGACGGTGTCAATGTCTTTTAATTTCCCTAAGGTTTCCAAATGGATATTCAATACAGGAGGCAAATCCAATATTTAAATAAGAAAATGTCCCTTCTGGCCCTGCCCCCACCCCCAAATGATTACGAGCATACTTATCACATTATTGAACTATCTTTAGTCAAGAGCTCTAGAAATTGCTGTAAATGAGCAATCCTTGGATGAAGAATCCATGAAAATTATGCTATTGAAGTTATTCAGTATATTTATTAGTTTAGAAAATGTATTTGGAGGGTAGAAAACTTCATGGCCAAAGAAACAGCATTGATATCTTATTAGAAAATGCCTTGTGAATAAATCACAAGTGCCTGTGCTCACTTTCATTTTGTTTTTATTTTTGAAACTTCAGGAAATATAATTGTTGAATTGCTTCCCTAGACCTCAGTGTTTGAACAGGAAATACATATATTGTAGCATGAATGCACTTTCAGCGAAACCAGGGAAATCTTATTTTGAATGCCTCTGTGTCATTTCACACTGCATAAAATAAAGAAAGCAGAATCTCGTAAACCTTTACAAATTGTTGACTCTGTTTCCCTAAAATTTTCTAATAGTCAATGTTTAAAAATATAGCAATCATCATTTTCAAATTTAGTGTGTACCAACTGAATAACCATCACCAATGCTGGTACAGTTGCTATCCAGTTGACTCTGACTCTTGGCAACCTCCGTGTATTAGAGAGGGGGGGCTTTATAGAGTTTGCAATGACAGATTTTTCAGAAGTAGACCACCAGGGTTTCCTTCAAAGGCACCTTCTGCTCTTGTTGTTAGGTTCAGTCCAGTATATTCTGACTCAATGAAACACTGCGGTGTCCTGAGCCACCCTCATATTGTTCAGTTTGATCCCACTATTGTTGTGACTGGCTCAGTCTAACTCTGTGTATTCCTTCCATCTTCTTTTGATGTTCCCTGTAACATTCAATGTTTTGTCCACAGAATCCTTTAATATTGCAATCAGTAGCTTGAGTTTTGTCTTTAGTGTTTTTTGAGAAACATTGAATGTGTTCTTCCTTTTTGATTTTCTGACTTCAGGTCTTTGAACATTTCATTATTAACATGTGACTGGCTTCTTGAAATGCCTTTTGAAATGTTCTATTCAGCTCTTTTAAGTCACTCATCATTTCTTCCAGTCATTTTAGCTTCTCTACATTAATGCATACTGTCGCTATTAGTTGGTACTGACTCGATTGCACCTAACAACAATAACCAAAAAAAAAGGATATCCATTTTTGTCTTTTCTTTTTCTGTCTTTTTAATGACATTTTGCTTTCTTCATGCCTGGAGTCCTTAATGTCATCCCCAAACTCTTCTAGTCTTTGGTAATTATTGCTGTTTGTTAAGTGCCGTTGAGTCAGTTCCGAGTCATAGCAGGCATGTATATGGTCCAATGTGCAACTTGTGAGCTTAAATTGCTTACCTTTTGGTTCAAACCGACTTTGTTAATCAGAGCCTAATAAATCAAATCTTTTGTAGAGATGGCCTCTAAATTTAGGTAGGATATACTCAAGGTAATATTTTGGCATTTATGGATTTAATTGTCTTCTGCTTCCATCTAAACGGCATATAAGCAATTTATGGTTTATACCAAAGATGACCCTTGACCTTGCTTTGGTTGATGACATTGGGTTTCTCCATCATCTCTAGTTACAGATGTAGTCCATTTGATTCCTGTGTATTCTATCTGGTGAGGTCCAGGTTTATAGTTACCATTTACTTTGCTGAAAAATGGTACTTGTGATGAATAAGTCATTGGTCGTAATTACATAATTCTATCACTTCCAGCCATATTTCTATCACCAAGGCTGTATTTTCCAACTACCAATGCTTCTGTTTTGTTTCCAACAGTCACAATCCAATCACCAGTGATTATCAATACATCTTGATTGTATGTCTTACCAACTTCAGACTGAAAAAGTTGGTAGAATTCCTCAATTTCATCACCACTGTGGTTATTCTGTACATTTATTAGTCTTCTTTTTAGGCATAAGGATATTATTCTATCACAGACAGAATTGTACTTCAAGATTTGTTGTTGTGATGTGCCATGGAGTCGGTTCCAACTCATAGTGATCCTGTACAGGGTCTCCAAGGCTGTAAATCTTTACGGGAGCAGAAAGCCTCATCTTTCTCCCCTGGAACAGCTGGTAGTTTCAAATTGTTGACCCTGAGTTTCACAGCCCGACTCGTAACCACTACACTACCAGAGAAAATATCTTTTTGATGATGAATGTGACACCATCTCTCTTTAGTTTGTCATTCTCATCATAACACATGATCATCAGATTTGAAATGGCTAATTCCAATCCATTCCAGTTCACTAATGTCTAGGACACTGATCTTTAGGTGTTCCATTTCATTTTTGACAACTTCCAATTTTCCAAGATTCATAGTTTGCACACTCCATGCACTGAATATTAATGGATGTTTGCAGGTGTTTCTTCTCATTTTCAGTTGTACCACATCATCAAATGAAGGTCTCAAAAACACTGCTGTATCCATGACATTAAGAACAACCTGACTTGAAGAAACATCTTTTCACTGGTCATATTCTGAGTACTTTCAACTTGACGAATTCATTTTCTGAGAGAAAAACAGGATGCTGAATGGTTTCAAATTAGCAAAGATGTGTGTCAGGTTGTACACTTTCAACGTTCTGCTGTTATTTATAAGTTTTTACAGTGGCTAGTCATTCACAAATTGCCTCTCTTTCTTACTGTTCTGTCTTAGACTGGAAGCTCCCAGGAAATCTGTCCAACTTTGGTGACTTTGTTGTTGTTGTTATGTGCCATGGAGTCGGTTCTGACTCACAGCGACCCTGTACAGGGTTTCCGAGGCTGTAAATCTTTCTGGGAGCAGAACGCCTCATCTTTCTCCCATGGAACAGCTGGCAGTTTTGAACTGCTGACTGTGAGATTAGCAGCCCAATTTGCAACCACTATGCTTACTGATATTTAAAATACCAGTGGTATAACATCCAGCATTACAGCAACATACAAGCAACCACAGGACAACAAATTGGTACATGAATGGTAAGGCATTATGATAAAAAATACTTCTTAAATTAATTTTAAATAAATGTATTGGGAAGTAGAGAAGGAAATAAAAGTTACTATCCAATGAATGGAAGAGAAAGTGTTCAGGACTGACTTGAATGGTATTTTGATAGATTTAAAATTCATTTCACCTACTCATACCTGTTCACTTGCCTGACTGCCTATATATTCACTTGTAGATTAATACTTATTATTACTGAAAATGCAGGACTGTGTATAAACCCTACTTATATGCTTATGACGCTCACATTTTCATCCCAGCTCTTTTAATCTTTGCCCTGTATTCAAGATTGTCTGTTGCAGTCAGGGCTTCCAACAAGTTCATGGCAGTTTGATCTCCTGCTGTGAATTTGCATTTCCACCAGAGAGATAATGAATCAGAATCTGCATTTTAACAATACAGTGGTATTTTTTTTTTTTTTTTACAGATTTCAAGGGATTCTTATGTATACATTGTTAAAATGTAGATTATGACTCAGAATATCTGGGATAGACATGCAAATTTTCAACAGATGATAAGCTAGAACAAGAAATAACTAGTTCACTACCAGGGTTACAGATAATTACCTTGGTTGCTATAAACATTCCTCTTAGAAGATTCAGATTAAGAGGAAATTTTTTTTCAAAACTAAGCCTATGTTAATTGCACTCCTCTATACTCCTATAATGTCCTAGATGAGGCTTTCTGCTCCTGTAAAGATGTACTGCCTCGGAAACCCTGTACAGGGTTGATATGAGTTGGAACTGACTCCACGGCACATAACAGCAACATACTCCTATAATGCCCTATAAAGAAATTATTAATTCACTGAATCATAACTATTTGTTATTAACTGTAAATCTCTTACTTTATGTCATTTCTCTAGAGGCAGGAACCTTGTCTAAATCAATCTTGCATCCAAGCATCAAGGAGGATTTCTGAAATACTAAGTTGGCAAATAAGTGTATATATCTTTCTAAAAAGATCTGGTTCTGCAACAAAGGGTTGAACTTTCTGGGAAGTGAGTTAGTCTTATAATAAGTTTTAAAAAATGATTTTTCAGGAAAAGATAGAAATGGTTTATAAACCAGATGAAGGTGGAATATATAATCTATAAGTTCTTTCTCATGCCTAAAATTTTGTAAATTTATGACCCTGCCATTATTTGCATAAAAAACAAACAAATATAAGAATGAAAAGTTAACTTTTTTTTTTGGCATGTTGCCCAAAGATTTTAATTAATCAATTAGACAGAACAAAATGTGCTGCTTAATTATATTATATTAACAGTACCAAAAATATTGAAAAATTGGCACAAATATCAATGACAGATGAAGGGTCTGTTAAATGTTTCATTTATTTCATTATTTTAAAGTCATCACATGAATTTAGAGTAAAAAGACACAGAATTTATGATAATTTACTGTTGGCAAGTATTTGGGTCTTCTAGGAACAGAATTCATGTGCACTCATTCCAAAACAATGAAGAGACACTTCCTAGGTAGTTTGATTCTTAATGTGTTTTTCCATGTTGACAAGGAAGCATATTTGATTTTGCTGCCACACAAAAAGAGCACATTTTTATGGAATGGAAATATAAGCTTAAATTCAATAGCTAGAACTCTAAGAATGATGTCCGATTACTTTGTAATAGTAAAAATTAGTCATCTTCAGGGAAAACACATTGTAGGGAATAAAGGTGTGAGAAAATCTGGACATGTGATTTGCTAAAATTCATATAAGTTTATAGTTTGCATGTAGCTTATAGAAGAAAAATAACATAAACTCAAATTAATGACTTGCTCAAGGCAATTAGAGGGAAATGCCAAAAGTTCATATTATTCTTTTTTGTTTCACTTTTTTTAACAACAAGCACAACAAAAAGACCTCACATGATTTACTTACTGCATTGTGCAAATCTGCAAAATACCTCTTTGAAGTGTTAAAGAGCACAGATGGAACCTTGAAGACTAAAGGGTACCTGACCAAAGCCATGGTATTTTCAATCACATCATAGGAATAAGGAAGACTGAAAAAAAATATGCCTTTGAAACATAAAGTTGGCTACAAATATTGAAGAGACAACAGATAGCCGAATAGCAAAATATCTGAATCATAACAAATACAGCCAGAATGCTTCTTAGAAGAGTAGATGGCGAGACTTCATCTCACAGACACTGGACATGTTGTCAGGATGGACCAATCCTCAGAAAAGGACATCATTCTTGGTAAAATACTGGCTCAGTGAAAAAGAAGACACTCACTGGAATGCATTGACAATACCTGCAATATTGAACTCAAACATAGCACAGATTGTGAGCCTGGTTCAAGATTGGGTAGTGTTTTCTTCTGTTGAAGTATGAGTCAAGACAGACTCCATGGCATCTACACCACCAGTCAGAAATATAAATAGCAACTCAGCCATCAATAGCTACTAACCTACTAACCCTCTGGAGAGCTAAAAATACCAATTTTTAATGAGTAACTAATTGCCTTTAGATGATTATATATATATATATATATA
>NW_006408538.1:8520328-8522669 GCF_000296735.1 Chrysochloris asiatica | reverse complement strand
TATATATATCCCACAAACACATAAGAATTGGAGAGTAGGTATTGGTACATAGCTATTTACTCTTTCTGCAAACACAAAAAGAAATGTGATGGAACATATAGAGGGAATAATGATTTTTAAAAAATAGATATCATAAAACATCTAAAGGCAATCAGTTGCTCATTCTGGGGGTTCAGAACCATAGTATTATGAGACACCAAGTTCAACTGGCATAACATAGCCTACAAGAACAAGTTTTACATCATACTTTTGTGAGTAGCATCTGGGATCTTAAAAGCTCATGAGTGGCCATGTAAGGCACAGCTATTGGTCTCTCCACATACAGAAGAAAGAAGAGTGATGAACACTGAAAAGGCTTGGAATCAATTGGTCCAATGAACTAATGGAACAAGTGTACTTCAGTATCCAGGACTCAGACCAGAAGAACTAGATGGTGTTCTCAAAGGGATCACATTAGAGGGTCATGGATAGATTGGGAGAATACACGGATCAAAATTATTTAAAAACAAAAAAGACCAGGCTTACTCATCATAAAGAGACTAGAAGAACTTCAAATTATGGCCCTCAACTACTTGTCATGTCTGGAAAGGAACTCATGGCCCAACTTTCAGCCAAGCAGTAGATAGTCATATGGCAGACAACAACACTAATAAGGTCTGCCCACCATGGAAAGGTCATTCATTCAAAATCAAAAGAGCAACATTTCCCTAAGGACAATGTTGAGATGGGATGGGAAGGTCGGTGGCATGGAAACAGGAACCACAAGGAGAAGTGTGAAAACTGTTGTTGCATGGAGGGGACTGCAATCATTGCAATGAAGCAACGTGCATGATTCATTGAATGTAAAACTGATCATCTTTTCTGTAAACCTTCACTCAATTCATAATAGAGAGTTTAAAAATAAATTAACAAAACAACACCAAATTGATTATGTTGGAGTTAAGTTGGACCAACAATAAATCCAAGTTGTTTCAGATTATTAGGGATATTAACACTTCCAAATCTGTGAATTTTTATATCACTCTACAATTTTGGAAAGTGGCCTGCAATCACTCTACTTCTAGTATTTGGATCTCTTTCTTCAAGGAAGAATAAAATCAAATTTTAAGAAAACTTACTAACTAGTTTGGATCTCTCAGAAAGAACATTTCCTTTGTGACACTGACTCTTTTTTTAAGATCTCCAGAAATTGTTTTAGTGTTCATTTCCTGGTTCAGCACTGCAGGATAATGCACTGGACTACAAGTTCAGTTTGAACTGCAACATCAGTAGTTCAATTTTCATCATTGCTCCTTGGAAACCCTATTGTAACCAACTCAGCAGCATTTAGCAACAACACTATATTACCTGGAGGTTGAATAGTCAAATCCTATCTCTATCCCTGTATAAAAATTTGTATTCATGTTTTTTAGATGTCAAGAGGGACCAGTCTTTGGAGAAGGACATCAGCTTATTAAAATGAAGGGTCAGTGATAAAGAGGAAGACCCCCAACAAGATGGATTCATACAGTGGAAGCAACAATGGGTTCAACCATCACAACAGTTGTGAGTATGGCACAGCCCTGGGCAATATTTCATTCTGTTGTGTATAGGGTTACTATGAGTCAGAAATGAACTGAACGCACTTAACAAAAACAACAGAATGAAGAAAAACATTATGTAGGTTCTCAGAAATAGATTTCTAATTTTGCAATGTGCTTTCTCAATAAGACATGTCTTGAGTAATTCGTGCCACTTGCTTGAAGGCAAGCATCTGAGTTCCAGTGAATGGCACTTTGAATGAATTAGTCTAACTCCATTATGTGCAGCCTGGGAAATGTTGCCTTTAACCATTGAGATATTCATAATTTATTAAGCTTCATGATGATACAATTCAGTCCCTTGAAATGGAGCTCAATGTGATTAATTAAATAGGGAAAATATGCCTTTCTTTTTGCTAAAGAGAAACCTCACATTCTGTAGAATCCCCTAATTGCTGGTATAGGTATGTGGATGAAAAGGATAAACTAGTGAGTGTTTTAGGAAAAGAGGAAGTTCTTAATCTTTTTTACATTGTCAAATTGTACACAGAAAATATTCTGTAATTTTTCCTGAAAATATAATACGTACTCATATAAAGGAATGAAACTATAAAATAATGGTTCTGACGGTGGCTGAGGCAGAGTCAGGTAGGACAGGCTCCGTGGGGGAGGGACTAAAAATCCAGAGAAGCTGCTTTCATGGGACAAATCCAGAGCTCTGGATCTAGCATAAGGAGCAGAGTGTCAGTTTCCCATACACACCATTGGAAAAATCATGGTATAAAGGATTTAGGAATTGCTGGAGACACAGGACTCCCTCT
>NW_006408538.1:8517789-8518343 GCF_000296735.1 Chrysochloris asiatica | reverse complement strand
AAAATCAATAAGAACAGACAACAATCAGAGATTGACAGGTGTGGCAACACCCCTGAAATCAGACAACAGATAGCAGAGTCCAAAACAGAACAAAACTACAACGCATTCAAAGGAGCTGAGAGGTCAACTGAAGATCAAAATAATATCAATGTCAAAGAAGGGAAAAATGTAGGAACAAAGATCCAGGTGGTGAGGTGGTCAGGTAGATTACAGGATACAATAGATTGTCTTAAATGGAGGGAACAGTTAATAGACTATAAGGTAACCCCTACAAAAGTTAATACTTCACAACTTACCATGAAAATGAACTTACACACAGAACATGAAAACAAAGAAAAAAACGATAAGAAATAGCACAAACAACATGAACTCAGCACAAGAAAGCATATAGAACAAAGGAATGGACAGCACTACCAAAAATTAACATAATGGCAGCAATTAATTCATACCTATCGATAATTACATTAAGTGTCAATGGATTGAATGCACCAGTGAAGACAGAGAGTGGCAGAATGGATAAGAAAACAAGGCCCTTCAATATGCAGCCTGCAAGA
>NW_006408538.1:8500765-8508408 GCF_000296735.1 Chrysochloris asiatica | reverse complement strand
GCATCTGGGGACACTGAACTCAGGGAGGGAGAGGGGCTTTGTGATGATGGCTGGGCGGCAGGCCTGTGGGTTGTACCCTTTGGTTATTTGAAGATGCATGGAGGGGATTGTAATCATTGCAATGAAATGAAATACTATAGGATGAATGTAAAACTGATATTCTTCCATGTAAACCTTACAATAAAAACTTATAAAAAAATAACAGTGTCTATGAATCATCGGACTCCTGGTGTGGTGCTGTGGGTTACTGTGCAGAACTGCAAAGTCACTTTGAATTGCAAGGTCAGTGGTTCAAGCTTACCAGCTGCTCCTTGGAAACCTTATACAGGGTCACCATGGATGGGAATTAACTTGACAGCACTTAACAACACAACAACATGAATAATTAGGGAATTGTTTTTGTTAAGTGCTATGGAGTTGGTTCGGACTCAGGATCCTGTATATGGTTTCCAAGGAGTAGCTGGTGGATTTGAATTGCCAATCTCATGCTTAGTAGCCAAGTGTTTAACCAGGACTCCCCTCAGGGGAAACTAGTAGTTTGTTTGTAGAAGACCAGGATTTGAATTATGGCCAATGCCCCTAACGTCCATGTATAACCTGTATGTCATTAGAGGCTTGCATGTCGCTATGATGCTTAATCTATGGGAGAAAGATGAGGTAGTCTGCTACTGCAAAGATTCACAGTCTTGGAAATCCTACATAAAGATATGGTAAGTTGGATTTAGATGGTATTGCATTTGATTTGGTTATTTCAGATGATGCTGAACGGGTTTCAGCAGAACTTAGTCTGATTCCTAACTGATTATGACACAGGATGTTTATTCATTACCCAGTTTTTTAATGCATATGAAGTGATTTAAAATGTCATGACTTGGGTCAGGGAAACCTTTGTTCTCAAAATGACACCTTTGCTTTTGAACACTTTAAAGGATCTTTTACAGAAGATGTGCCCAATGCATTAAGTTGTTCAGTTTCTTGACGAATGCTTCCATGGGCTTTGATTATGAATCCAAGTAAAACAAAATTCGTGATAACTTCAATATTTCTTTCATTTATTGTGATGCTGTTTATTGGTCTCGGTGTGATGATTTTTTCCCTCAGTATCTCAGTCTGGGTTCCATAGAAAAGTAAAACCAGTGTTACGTGTGTGTATATATAGTCTTGGTATGGTGCTTGATAAAGCACTGGTCCACAAAGGTCATTTGAACTGCAAAGTTGGCAGTTCAAATTCAAATATACATACACATACATATATAGAAAGAGAAGTTTATATCAAGGAAATGGCTCACGGTTGTAGAGACAGGAGAGTCCCAAGTGAAGGGCAGGTGAACCAAGTTCAATGCGCAGCCCTGGAAGGCAGAAATCCCAAGTCACAGTTCAGACCAGGATCTCAGAACTGGAGCAGGGACAGCAGCAAGGTGACTGGCAACCAAGACCTCAGCAGGCATGCTGCAGAGCCATTGGCACTGAGCACATGAGCCAGGGAAACAAGAAAAGCATGCAGAGCCTTCTGGTAGGTGTCCTGTTTTCCAGGCACACGTGAAAGGAAGTCCCAGCAGGCAAACACACAGCAGAGCAGGTCCCTGCCTCAGGTTCAAAGAATGGGAGGATGGAGCATGACCCAGATTTGAGATCTATATCCAGGAGGAAAAGAGAGCGAATCTTTCCTGCATGTCCATTATACTGGGAGCAGGACACACTTTAAAGGAAACATCCTTTCAATTGATTGAATGCTCATAGCCAATCATCATAGAGTAACTAAGCCTGTTCTTAGCCAACCACTGTAGAGTTAACTATCAAGTGTCAAAGAACTGAGAATCCTAGTTCAATCAAGTTGACACAGAACCTGACTCTCACACTCTATATGTTAAGATCTAATCCATACTGAAGTCTATATGTCGTCACTGATCTTTATCAGTAAGTGCTTCAATTCCTCTTAGCTTTCATCAAGCAAACTTGACTCATCTACATATCACAAACCTGATGCCATGGTCTTCTCTAAGTAGTCCAACTTCTCAGATTATTTGCTAAAGATACAGACTGATTAAGTATGGTGAAAGGAAACAGCCCTGTTACACACGTTGCTGGTTTTGTTCCAGTAGCTCCTACGTATAGGCTCTGCACAAACACACTTCAATGTTCTGAAGTTCTAATTCTTCACAATGCTATCCATGATTTGTCATGATCCATACAGTCAAATAAGGTATTATGAGGTAACATTGATTTTCTGAGCCTTTGAGCTTTTTCTGAGAGCATTGTGATTTTTCAGACTACAAGAACCAGAGTCTCATACTGCACAAATTAACTTTAAAGGAGTTTTAACCAGCAGGACTTATCTTGGAACAAATTCTAATCATCAGCTCTTTGTTGTTTGATGGAAAGAAAATTTTCTGAGCTCTCTAGGGAGAAACAGGAAAAGAAAAAAAAAATTGTCTGCGGCAATGTTTCCCCTCATAAAAATAGAGCCCATATAAATAATATGTTTTGGTACCCTTTATGTAACAAAAAATAAACAAACACAATTCAAGACTTGCACTGATTCATTTAGAAGCCTTGCTTGAGATAATTTATCTAAATATTCAAAATTCAGAATCAGAAAGGAATTAAGCATTGTTTTTTGGTTTGACATGGAGATAAAAGGCTAGTGTATACGGATTTCAGCTAATTCTCACAACATCCTTGTCTAATTGATGCTGACACTGATGCTGCTGCGGTTGTTGTCAAGTGCCATCGAGTCAGGTCTGATTCATGGCAACACTGTATATGGTTTCTGAGGACTATCTAATGAGTTTGAACCTCAGACCTTGCGACTAGCAGTCCAGTGCTTATGACAGCAGCACTCCAGGACTCTGTTAGGTACTACCAAGTTGATTCCAACTCATAGCAACCCCGTGTACAACAGGACGGAACACTGCCTGGTTCTGTGCCATTTTCACAACTACTGCTATGTTGGAGTTCATTTATTTTAATAGGTGCTATTATCTCCGTTTTACAGATTCAAACAAACACTGCTGTCATGTTTATCATGTGTAGGTAATTTCACAGCTCTGTGGCAGAACTGGGATAAAAACCCAGCTTTGTCTATTTCAATAATCCTTGAGAACAACAGGCAGAGAAAATACCGAGGTGTGAATAAATAAAAATCTTTCTTTCAGTATCAATGAGATCCATTTTTATTTCCAGCCCAAGCAGAACTTCTGTAGATAGATTACATATCCTAATGTATGGTAATGCTTATCTGATTTCCAGCTGATGAGATGCAGTAGGGGTGGTGGGAGTTGAGAGGAGAGACTGTCACTGAGCTATTAAGAAACCATTTGTAAAAGTTTTCAGACTATTAAGTACAGACTCTAAGCCAAGAAGGAGAGCTGCACATCACGACAGCCCATGAAAAGCGAAGGCAACTGACTCTCCATCTAATTTTCAGACAATGTAAATCTTTAAAAATATAGACAGATAAAACAATCAGGCAAATTCCAATTAAGATACGCATTCACAGCTTAGACTGCTATTGAGTTAACTAAAGTGACACTATTAGTTAATACACAGCTGAGTTTACCACAATGGAAACTACCTAAACTGACTTGGAATTTGTTTATTATGTAGGTACACTTTATATAGATATATGGAGCTCCGGTAGCATATAGGTTATGAGTCGGACTGCTAACCTCAAGGTGAGGAGTTCGAACTACTAGCCATTTCACAGAAGAAAGATGAGGCTTTCTGAGCTCATAAAGATTTATAGCCTCTGAAATGCATACAGGGTGGCTATGAGTCAGAACCAACTCCACAGCACATAAGTACCAACCACCACCATTTATATATATATATGGAGACCTGGTGTGGAGCTGTGGGTTAATACACCAGACTGCAACTCATCAGCGGCTCCTCGGAAACCCTATGCAGGGTCGTTATGAGTTGGCATCGACTGAACGGAACAGCACTTCACAACAACAACAACAATAAAAACAAAACAAAGCAAAACAAAAAAAAATATATATATATTGTTGTTGTTGTTGTTGTTAAGTTCCGTCGAGTCGGTTTCGACCCATAGCGACCCTGAACAGGGTTTCCGAGGCTATAAATCTTTACAGGAGCAGATCGCCTCATCTTTCTCCCGCGGAGCAGCTGGTAGTTTCGAACTGCGGACTTTGCGGTTCGCAGCCCGATTCGTAACCACTACGCTACCAGAGCTCCATATATATATACAATCACCCAAACTCAGTGTTCATTTCAAGTATCCTTCTTACATCATGGTTTATATTTTATAATGCAATGTTGCTGTTGTTCTTTACGCATTCCATTTCAGTTTTGACAACTTCCATTTTTTCTACCTTTACACTTCATACATTCCATGTTCTCATTATTAATGGATGTTTTCAGGTGTTTCTCCTCATTTTGAATTGTGCCCTATCAGTGAATGAAGGTTCTGAGAGCTTCCATTTTAGCTCACTAAAGCCTAGGATATTGGTTTTTATGCATTCCATTTCATTTTTGATAATTTCCAAATCGTCTATGGTTATACTTGATACATTCTATGATCTGATAATTAATCGATGTTTTCAGGTGTTTCTTCATTTTAGTGTTGTGCCTCATCAGTGAATGAAGGTTCTGAAACTTTATTCCATTTGGGTCATCACAATAACCATTTTTTAGGAGGCAACTCTTCCACAGTTGTAATTTGAGGGACTTCTAACCTAAGGGGTTCATCTTCCAGCACTATTATCTGACAATAATGTGGTAATATTTATCGTGCTGTACTCTTCGATATTCTGGTGCTGTCTGACAGTGTTCTACTACTATTCATAACATATTCAGCAGCTCACCATTCAGATGTAGTCCACCTCGCCTTCTTCCTATCCATCTTAGTTTGGAAACTCAACTGAAACCTGTCCATTGTGGGTGACCCTGTTGGTATTTAAAATACCCATGACATAGCTTCCAGCATCATTGCAACAAGTAAGCCCCCACAGTACAGCAAACTGACAGAAGAATGATGGTACAGATTGCTAAGTATATTTTCCTACAGAGGTGCTGGTTGATTTAAACAATCAGCTAATGGTTTGTAGTCAGGCACTTAACCACTGGGCAAATAAAATTCCTTTTGAAAGATCATAATCATTTAAAAACCCACGGGGTGTGTTCTACCATTAAATACACTGAGTTTACATTAGTCTGGGGCTCCTGGTATGGAGCTGTAGGCTGAACGCTGAACAGCTAATCACATGGTCAATGGTCTAAAGCCACTAGCCAACCCTCAGAAACCATATACAGCAACGGTAACTCATCGGCACTTAACAACATGAGTCTGAACTGACTCAAAGACAACTGCTCTTGTTTGCAGGGTTTTTTGTTTGTTTGTTTGTTTGTTTGGCTAATACAGAAAATGCCAATTAACAGTGCAGAGTAAAAGCATAAGAAATGTGGTGGAGGTTTAATTGCTAGATGAATTGTGAATGATAAAATGCTACCACTTCAGAGAACATGTAAATACATTTCTAAACTTAGAATAACGTTTGGCAGTTTTCATTTGAAATTTTTTTCCAGGAGTTAGGAATGGGGGTTCAAAGTAACAAGGGTTTGCATTTGCAAAGACAGATAAAATAATAGAAAAACGTTAACGCTAGCTAAGGAAGCAATTTAGAAACTAGCAGACAGAATTATTGTAATAAATCCTACTTGTGTAAGAATGAAAATGGGTGATAAATACTATTCTTTCTCAACCATCTCTAGAAAGAGAACTCAGTAGAAACAACTCAGTGGTTGTTCACACACACAGACACACAGATATAGATATATCTGTAGATAGATAAAAAGATAGATAGATAGATAGATAGATAGATAGATAGATAGATAGATAGATAGATAGAAAGACAGACAGACAGAAACAGATTTTTCCTCTCAGCCAGGGATAGTTATAGGTCCAAGAGGATCTGAACACTATACTTCACTTTGCAAAACTACAAATAATCAATATAACTTAGATCACTTCATTTGTCCTATGAATTACTTTCAAGATTTTTAATTCCCTGGTGGATTTACACATGCTTAAGATGTCCTGGTGTGGCACTGTAGGGTAAGAACTAGACTCCCAACCACAAGGTCGGTGGTTTAAACCCAGTAATTGCTCCTTGAAAACCCTATATAGAGTCAATATGAGTTGTAACCGACTCGAAGGCTTTTAATCACAGAAAAAGCTATCTAACCTCTTCATTCTTCCACATAGCTCCAGTGGTTTTGAACTGCAGTCCTTTTGAAAAGCTGTTCATTTATTCCCCTAAAGTGCCACTACCAAGGAACCCCTTTACTGAGTCTCTTTCTATTTTTTTAATGCTTCATCAGGTCTTTCTGTCAATGCCCCACTAGGTAGACTCAAACTTTCAACCTTTCAATTAGAAGCTGAACTCATTAATAATGTGCACCACTCAGGAATTCTATTATTGAGTACTCATTATATTCTGAATTGTTATTAAATTATGTATGGCATTATTGTTGTTTGCTGGCGAGTTGATCCCAACTCATCACGATACCATATAGAATGAGTAGAACTGCTATGTAAGGTTTTCTAGACTGTAATCTTTTTCACTTTTCCTAGGCTGTAATCTCTATTGGAGCAGATCACCAGGTCTTTTATCCTGAGGAGTAGCTGGTAGGTTTGAACCTCCAACCTTTTATTTAGTAGCTGAGCACTTATCCATGGCACCACTGGGACTGTTTAAATTATGTATATAAGTATTTATTTACAACAGCTAGGTTATGAATGCTAAGAGATCAACAACTAATATCCTAGAGGACTTTGAGCAAGATGGCGGACTAGGCAGACACACTGCATCAAATGAGAGAGAGACAAACTGAAAGAGACACAGATGGAAATCCTGGAACCCTGTACTGCAGAGGAGAGGTTAGAGCACTGGACTGAGCTCTTGCTGGAAGGAGAAGTTGAGCAAGGGCTGTGAGAAAAGGAGAATGACTGGTGAATAACTGGCCAGACATGATGTGACCATTTTGAACTTTGTGAATAATTTTGGCCAAAAAAGTGGCCTGACAGAGCAGATTCACACAAGCAACAGGAAATGTGCAATTCCTTCTTTTACTTCACATTGCCCTGTTGACCTGAGATTTGGCCAGTTCCCACCCTCATTCACCTGTAACGTAGACCCTGCTCTCGGGGAGTTCAGAGCCATGTGGTTGGGAGCCATGCCAATGTGAGACAGGGCTCAATGAATCCAGGCACCCAACCTACAGAACGCAAAGAGTCAGCAGATCAGTAATAATCTAGCAGAAACCTTCATAATGAGTCACACTGCCCCCAGTTGCACTTCTGTCCTACACGGAAACCAGCTCCATTAAGAGTGTCCATGAACTACTTAAAGACTAAGTGCCCTGGGCACAGATAAGACATAGGCCTATAGGAAATCCATCTAGTGCCAGGAATGCCACTGTTGTATTCCTTCTGCACCCAGTTTGTTAGCTGCTAGGCTGGTAGGAGCCCCCGAAGTTTTCACCTCTCAGGTCCAACAGTTGAACTTGTTATTTTGCTTATTTATTTCCTTTCATTGTTATAGTGTTTATATTTGTTTATTGTTTCTTCTCCCTCTTCTCTTTCATTTCCTCAAATGTTATTCTTTATATCTCATTTTGTT
>NW_006408538.1:8498423-8499996 GCF_000296735.1 Chrysochloris asiatica | reverse complement strand
CAAAATAAATTAAATTTTGAAACAATACAAAACATGCAACTAAAATTCCAGAAGCTTAATACTAAGATTTCAGTAATGACCAATACATTGAAATGCCATAGGAGTAGATGTGAAGCAATGGAAGCCCTAATTAATAGTTTGAAGGTTTTCTTGTTTTTGTTGGTTCCAACACATAGTGACCTAATATACTAGGGTTTCCTAGGAGTGCCTGGTGAGCTTTAAACACTTAAGTTTTGCTTCATACCAACCTTGCAGGCCAGCCCATTAACCCAAAATTTGAAGATACATCTCTTAATACTAGTGTTTTAGGAGAAAAATCAGGAAAAATGAATAAAAAATCCAAAGAAAGGCAAAGAGTTATGTGAACACCATGAAAAGGAATAACATATGAGTACGAGTACAGGAAGAGACAATAAAAAGCACAGGGAAAACTGTTTAAGAATTTTTAGAAGAAAACTTCCCTAACATCATGAAAGACAAGAAGATAAGCATTCAAGAAACTGAATGAACAGCAAATGGGACAGATTACAAAATAAAATCAGCAAGACATATCATTGCCAAACTTTCCAAAACCAAAGACAAAGAAAGAATCCTGAGAGCAGTGTGAAAAAAATGAAAAGTCACTGACAAAGGAGAACCAATTAAATTAATCTCTGATTTCTCAGCAGAAACCCTGTAGGCAAGAAGGCAATGGAATGACATATACAAAACTCTAAAAGACACACACACACACAAAAATCACCAATCAAGAATCATATACTCGGCAAAGCTGGAATTAGGACATTTCTTGATAAACAGAAGTTAAAGTGATTTATAATACCAAGGTGACCTCACAGAAAATATTAAAGGGCGTTCTTTGAACTGAGAACAAACAACAGCAGACAACAACCTGAAATTAACATACCTGCTGAAACCACTCAGACCTCAATCCAGATATGGAACTATTTAAAGTAAAAAACAAAAAAAAAGCATATAAGACTAAAGCAGAGGTACCAATTTATAATGAAGTCATCTACAAAAAGAGGGAATCTTGTAGATGTGTGACTTTCAAATGGTGAGGACATCAAGTAGATTGCAAGATAAAATAGACTATTCTAAGTGGGGAAAAAATTAGTAAATTAAAACAGGAAAATCAGAAAGATTTAATAAACACTACCAATATGAAAAGAAAAACCAAACAAAATGAACTCAGCACCAAAAATTAAATGGGACAAAGAAATCAACAGTACCACATGCACACACACAAACAAAACAAAACAAAACACACACACAGCAAAATGACAGCAATCAATTCATAACTATTGGTAATTACATTGAGTATAATGGATTAACTATACCAGTCAAGAAACAGAGAGTAGCAGAATGGAAAAGAAAATAAGCTCTTTTAATAACTTTTGTGAAAAAGACAAATCAAAAAGATGGAGACAACATAAATGCCCATCAACAGAAGAATGGTTAAACAAACTTAGGTACTCTGTCGAAAATCAGTTGGCTCTATGTGGATGGATTAATTTCTGGTTTCTCATTTCTGTTCCATTGATCAATATATCTTTCATTATACCAGTACCAGGCT
>NW_006408538.1:8497583-8498163 GCF_000296735.1 Chrysochloris asiatica | reverse complement strand
TATGAAAAGATGCTTTGTAGTATTTTGATGTTTGTAAATTTATGGAGGCTTGCTTTGTCTAACACATGGTCAATTCTGGAGAATGTTCCATGTGCACTGGAAAAGAATGTGTATTGGGCTGATGTTGGGTAGAATGCTCTGTATATGTCTATGAGGTCAAGTTGATTGATTGTGCTGTTTAGTTCCTCTGTAGCTTTGTCAAGTTTCTTTCTGGTTGTTCTAGCCCTTTTCAAAAGTGGAATATTAAAATCCCCCACTATAATTGTAGATTTATCTATTTCTTTCTTCAATTCTAGTAAGGTTTACTTTATATATGTTGGGGCTCTTTCATTTGGAGCATAGATGTTAATTATAGTTATATCATCTTGCTCAATTGACCCTTTAATCATGAGATTGTGGTCTTCTTTTGCCTTAAAGTTTATTTAATCCG
Source organism: Chrysochloris asiatica (assembly GCF_000296735.1). Lineage (NCBI taxonomy): Eukaryota > Metazoa > Chordata > Mammalia > Afrosoricida > Chrysochloridae > Chrysochloris > Chrysochloris asiatica. Next base: position 8,497,733 of record NW_006408538.1, on the reverse strand, counting down.
AGATTAGTATTGCCACTCCTGCTTGTTTTTATTGCTGTTAGCTTGGTATATATTTTTCCATCCTTTAACTTTTAGTCTGTTTTTGTCTTTGTGTGTAAGTCGTGCCTCTTGCAGGCAGCATATTGAAGGGTCTTGTTTTCTTATTCATTC
>NW_006408538.1:8494063-8496618 GCF_000296735.1 Chrysochloris asiatica | reverse complement strand
TGTTATCCAGCATGAATCTTAGACTCTCTTCAGATTTTTTAGTCCTTTTTTCTGCTTGCCCTTCTAAGCAGTATTGAGAGCTTTGTCTTCCACCTCGCTGGTTCTGGCTTTCATCTCTTCCATTCTGCTCCTTTGCCCTTTCAGTGTATTGTCTACTTCTGATATTTTATTAATCATCTGGACTTCTTTTTTGCAGGTTTTGGTTTCTAATGCTGTATCTATTTTGTTTGCTCCTGTAGCACTTTGTTGACTTCTTCCTTATTTTTCTCCACCCCTTTTTGGAGCATTAGAATTTGTTTCCATATCATTCTTCTGAATTCCTTCTCAGGCAGATCCAGAGCTTGCTCTTCAACTGCAAAGTCTTTGTCTACTTCCAGCTCATTTGTCTCAGTTACTTTTTTTCTGATTTTGGGCATGTGTTCATATCTTTAATTGTGTTTTCTTGGACATTTTCAGCAGTTATGTGAGTTTTTAATGCTTAAAGGGATATATGTTGTTTTGTTGTTTTTGAGTGTCTCCTGCCGGATATGATCTGGAGATAGGTTTCGCTTTTAGTGTGTAATGCCTAGCAGCTGGTTTTGGCGCTTGTGCAGTTGGTGGGGTATTACAAGGTATGCTGTAGCTTATATCTGGGCACATTTGCTCTCTCTTCTTGGGTAAGGTAGAGAGAGAAAGCTCCAACCCCTGGGAGAAGAGTGAGGCTAAAAGGACCAAAGGCAGAAGCAATATAAAAGCAGAGACAGAAACCACCAATCAAAAACAAAAAGAAAATTGTAATTGATACTGTTTACTGGCCTTTGCTGTACAGGCAGGCATAAAGAGTCCTGCCCAGTTCAACTTTGGGGCTGGGTTCCAGGGTCAGTACATCATAGGAAGCAGCCTGTGGGTTTCCTCTCTGTGCCGTTGGAAAACTGTGGGTGCAATGATGGACCCTTTTGTTGGTGTGTTCCCACTTGCCTGAAGGCATCTGGGCTGTGCAGTGAAGATGCAATTGGGGTGAAGAGAAGAGATACGTGAAAAATGAAAAGTGAAAGATGAAAAATTGGTCACACCTCTCCCTCCAGATGTGCAGCTCCATGGCTTCTAGTGCTGGGTCACTGCTTTTATTTGGCTTTGGTCCCGCCCTCTGGCCTGAGGACTTCTGGCTGCCAGCTGCGGTGTGGCTAGATGGATTCAGAAATCACCATATTTTGCTTCCACAGGCAGCTATTTCTTCTCAAGTGGGCATGGGAACCTGGGGCCTGGAACTTTAAACAAGTTCCAAAGCTCCACAGCTTTTCTGTGGACCGCTGTTTCTCTGCTTTTTTTTTCTTTTTTTTTTTTTTGTATTTTGGCAGAGGAGTTTTTCTGTCTGTCTCTGCTTTTCCCACCCCCAAACTAGAAGACCTGAAGGAACTTGATTGCTTGTCCTGATGGCTTCCTGGCAAACAGCTTGCTTATTCTTGTAGTAAGTAGCCAGTTGTGCTGACACTTTTGTTTTGGGGTTTTCCTGATTATGTTTCTTTGAAGATATATCTTCTGTTGTTCTAGTTGTTCCAGGCTGGTCTGCTTGTCCTTGCTAGTGGGACTGTCCCACCTCATAAGGTTCTGGAACTCAGGTTCCCCCTAAGGTCCTATACTCTGCAAAGCCTTTCCAAAAGACTTATTTCACTGGGCAAGTTCTAGAACCCCTTTTAGGTATTCCAATCAATTATAGGTTGAAGACGGCCTTACAAATTTTCTGTTATCATGTTTCTCAACATTCCTTTCTATCCCACTCAAGTGTTTGTTTTACAACAGTAGGCAAGGGATGCCAATATTCATTAGACAGTCAAGCATTTTAGTATTTTTCCCCTCTTCAAACTATTCCTAGATCCTTGTATCACAGAGCCCTGCTGTTCCAAGGTTGAGCATGTATCACTATTTACCTCTGTCCCACTTAGGCCATGCAAACCTGTTTCAGTGTTCCCCTGTCTATCTTGTTATTCTACCTCCTCTGCCTTCTTGTAATGCCCTCCCTAACACCCAAGCTGAACCCCCACCCCAACCACACTGTGTGGTTACCTTATATCCCAAAATATAATTACCTTGTATAACTCTTCCCTCAATTTAAGACAGTCTATTTTATCCTGTAATCTATTTGACCTTCTCATCACCTGGGTCTCTGTTCCTCTGTGTTTACTGTCATTCACATTGTAATTGTTTTAATCATAGACTGACTTTGAAGATCCTCTGTTCTTACCATTTTATTCTGTTCTTGTCTGTTCCATTTGTTGATTGAGTTCAGGAAGATACTGCTACATAAGTCATTCTCTTGTTGTTGTCTGTTCTTGTTGGTTCTTTGTTCACCAAACTTTCTTTAGGATGTTTTGCAGCACAGGGTTGGCTTTGGCAAAATCCCTTAGCTTCTGTTTATCCTGGAAGTTTTGATTACACCATCGTATTTCACTGACAGCTTTGCTGGGTAGAGGATTCTTGGTTGGCAGTTTTTATTTCTTTCAGGGTTTTATATATGTCTCCCCATTGCCTTCTTGCCTGCATGGTTTCTGTTGAGAAATCTGAGCATAATATGATTT
>NW_006408538.1:8448381-8493216 GCF_000296735.1 Chrysochloris asiatica | reverse complement strand
TGTTAATGAGACAGGATTAAGGGGATTATATAAATGATAATATATAAGATTATATATTATATATAATATGTAAGATAATATATAAAGATTATATACAAGATTAGGTTGCATTTGGAGGCAATCTCTTTTGAAATATAAAAGAGATCAAACAAAGGGACAGAGATCAGAGAAACCTCATTGTTTCCAAGAAAGAAGAACTAGGAGCACAGTATGGTATTTGGACCCAGGGTCCCTGCACTGAGAAGCTCCTGAACCCAGCGAGACTGATGCCAAAACCCAGAGAGATGAGTAAGAGATGTCAAGTCTACAGATGTTGAAAACAGACAAGGAACCTTCCCCAGGAGCCAACACAGAAAATAAAAGCATCCTTCTGGAGGTGACCTCTGAACTGGAACTTCTAGCTTCTCAAACTGTGAAAGAGTCGATTTCTGCTGGTTAAAGTGATCCACTTGTGGTATTTCTATTACAGCACTACTAGAGAACTAAGACAGCACAATAAAGATTTTGTACAATTTTAATTTTGTTTCCCTTTAGTATTTAATCATTCTAAGAAAGGCTAGTCAACTTTCTATAATACTTGATTAAATAATATAATAATTCCAATTATGTCTTTGTATTTATTTTTGTATGAATGCTCCATTAATTGGAAAATAGTTCAAAAGACAAGCATAAACATTAGAAGGAGAAACTATGAACTATTACAGAATATAAATCATTCACTTCAAGGTGTTGACATAAACAATATATATAATGAGGTCTGGTTAGGAAGTGAGGGGAGTTAATTCTCATAAATCCAGGGACTGCAAGATTGTCTTGGTTTATACCTGTCTTGGTTTATTTAGATATTGACTAAATAAAAAGCATTGGTTTAGTAGATTCCACTCTATTTTTGATAAATACTAGAATGAAATCAGAAATAATGAAAGTATCTTCATGTACTTAAATGCCAACATTTCTAAAAAAGCAAATAGAATTTGTTACTTGTGAAATGGTTTCTGACATTTATAACAAGTTTTATTGCTTACCCATTATGTTTATTAAAGCATTTATACTTGCTTTGTGATAATAATAATAATAATAATAATAATCTACCCAGGAGATGCTGCCATCACTATCACTTGATAGTTTAAGGAGCCAAAATACCCATGGTACACATTCTTTCATCTCTTCCTTTTTTAACTACTCAAAGAAAAGGAATATATTTGAGAAGTCTAGAAGAGAAGAACAATGTGGCATTCTGAAAATGACAAATGAATGCCCTGAGATATTTTTATTAATCAAAATAATTTAGCCAGGACATTCTCATGTAACTTTTTCATATTTAGAATGTAAATCTGAAAATATTGTTCATTCAAAAAACGACTTTGCACACAACTGACACTAAGTACAGAGAGAACTACCCTATGGGCTGACTCTAAACAGTTGGCATCTTTGAAGTTGGTAATCTGACACACGCAAAACATATTACTTGGGTGTTGTTACACCTGAGCATAGCTCAACAATTAACTATCGTTGGAAGGTACACCTATGCTTACAACGCTGCTAAGTGAATTTAAAAGCATCTCATCTTTCTCTATGAAGTAATTCTAACACCTGAAAATTTTATTTTCTATACAGTTTAGAAGGCAATACAGAATTCTAGGTATAAATATTTGGCATAAATATAAATGAAAGAGTCCAGTTTCTTATTTCAAAATGTCCAAAATACTCATAGAGAAAAATAAGATGTAACAGTAGCCAGTAATTATATGTTACTTGTAACATACAATTTACCAGATGAAACAAAATGATATGACTGATAGACAATTATGAGGGAACTTCAGCTAATACCACAGAAAGTTTCTAATTTGAGAAGAGCCAATGGACTGGCTTATATGAGGAGAGGTACTTCCTGTATACAGAAAGTACATATAAACTTAGGGGAAGAATGGATATTCAGATACAATATTTGTTGAACTTCTATCATATATCAGTGTTTAATTTTTTCTTCAACTATAGATCTGATGTGAAAGGAATGTCACATCGCTATAACACAGGGCGGACAATGACTGAGGTAGATTTCAAGTGCAATGAGAGCACCAGACATGAGAAAGGAGGGATCTTCCTAGAGAAGGCACGTGGGAGCAAAGGCAAAAACTCGATTTAGGGTCTAGTCCATCATTTTGCATTTAGATTTAAAAAATAGTTGGTGTTCTTTGGCGCCTGGTTTAAGAATTACAGGCACAAATGATTTTGTCTTTGGCCTTTCAAAGAGATCATCTACATTTGAAGAAACTGTAAAACAGGTGAAAGGAACCTCTGTAGAATATATAAGCAAATAGTCAGTGTTATGGAGTCCTGGTGTGGCACTGTGGGTTAATGCGCAGGACCGCAAAGCTGTTTGAACTGCAAGGTTGGCGGTTCAAGCTCACCAGCTGCTCCTCAGAAACCCTATACAGGGTCGCTATGGGTCGGAATTGACTCGATGGCACATAACAGCAACAACAACAACAATGAGAGCAGATAGAAATGTTCTAATCTATTAAAAAGTATTATGTCAAACTTACATTTTTTTTAGTCCAAAGATGGATTTAGGTCAATTAAAAATACAGAAGTAGTTATTTTCTTCCATTTTGTTTTTTATATTTTCAGTATTTGGTGCAGTTGATGTTACGTGCTATCAAATTTTTCCTGGCTTATAGTGACCCTGTATAGGGTTTATGAGGAGCAACTCATGGGTTTGAACAGTCGATTTTATGATAAATAGTTAAGAGCGTATCCTATAGTCACAGCTGAACTCCATTTTTAGTATTGTTGTTGTTGTTATGTACCGTGGAGTCGGTTCCGACTCATAGAGAGACCCTGTACAGGGTTTCTGAGGCTGTAAATCCTTACGGGAGCAGAAAGTCTCTTCTTTCTCCTGCGGAACAGCTGGTAGTTTCGAACTGCTAACTGTGAGATTAGCAGCCTGATTTGTAACCACTATGCTACTACATTCAAGCAATATGTTTCTCTAGCCCAGAACCATTCTCATATTCAATTAACTCTGATGATTCTTTTATTTTCCTGAACATACCAGATCTGTAAAGAATATGCCCCTCTTTTTGTTTATTACTTTTAAGCACTATATATGAATTATCTGTAGTAAAAGCAGTCTCCTGATGTGGCACTCTAAGTTCAGCACTGGACTGAGAACTACAAGGTCAGCAGTTCAAACCCAACAGCTGCTCCCTGGATACTCTATACAGGATTGCTGAGTCAGAACTGACATGACAAGATTTAACTTATAGTAAAAGTAGTATTATTAATATATACACACACACATGAAACTATATGCAGTTATGGTTGAACCAAATGAAATATTCATTTTCAGAGACCAAAAATAGTGCTTGTGAAGGGACTTATGTATAATATTTTATTTACGGCTCTAGGAATTGACGGAATGCAAACTGAAATCTTTCAACACACTGATGCTCAATGGAGCCACTCATTCATTTATGCCAAGAAATTTGGAAGACAACTACCTGACCAAATGATTAGAAGAGATCCATATTTTTGTACATACCAAGGAATGCCCAATAGATTGTAGAAATCATCAGATCACATGCAAGTCCAATTTGGCTAAAGATTAATTTGAAGATGGTTGCAACAGGACATTGACAGGATATTGCCAGAAGTTCAAATCCTATTCAGATGAGAACGTGGAACAAAGGACACTATTCTGGCATCAGATGGATTTTGGTTGAAAGCAGAGAATACCAGAAAAAAAGTTTACCTGTTCTTTATTGACTATATGAGGGTTGGAACAGACTCGATGGCACTTAACAACAAAAAAGTATTTCAACTATGTGGATCATGACATGATATGGACAACAATGCAGAGGATGAGTATTCTAGAAATTAACTGTGCTCATGAGAAACTTGTATGTTGACCAAGAGGCAGTCATTCAAACAGAACAATTTAATTCTTAAAATCAAGAATGCTGTGCAGCAGAATTGTATTCTTTTACCATCTCTATTCAATCTGTATGCTGAGCAGATAATCCAGGAAGCTGGATTATATGAAGAATGTGGTATTAGGATTGAAGGAAGACTGATTAACAACCTGAGATATGCAGATGATACAATCTTGCTTGCTGATAATGAAGAGATCTTAAAATGTACTTATTGATGAAGATCAAACTCTGTGGTATAGGTTGTACCTTAATGTAAAGTAAACAAAAATCCATACCACTGGACCAATAATTGGCATCTTGGTAAATGGAGACAAGATTAAAGTTGTCAAAGAGTTCATTTAACTGGAATCCATTATTAACACTCGTGGAAGCAGCAGTCAAGAAACCAAATGGCATATTGCGTTAGGCAAATCTGTTGCACAAGACCTCTTTAAACTGTCCAAGAGCAAAGATGTCTGTTTGAGGACTAAAGTGCACCTGAATAAAGCCATGGAATTTCCAGTAGGGTCATATGCATGTGAAACCTGGGCAATGACTAAAGAAGACAGCAGCAGAATTGATGCATTTGAGTTATGGTGTTGAAGAATATTAAAAGTACTATAGACTGTCAGAATCAAAAACAAAACTGTATTGGAAGAAGTACACCAGAAGGCTCCCTAGAAGTCAAGGTGGCCAGATCTCATCTCCCATACTTCAGACGTTTATGAGGAAACACCACTCCCCGGAGCAGAATATCATGCTTGGTAAAATGGAGCGTCAGTGAAAAACAGGAAGATCCACAATGAGATCAGTTGATACAGCAATGGGTTCAAGTGTAGCAATGATTGCTAGGTTGGTGAAGGATTAGGCAGTGTTCCACTCTGTTGTGCATGAGATTTCTATGAGTCAGAATCATCTTGACAGCACCTAACAACAGCAACATTTTATTTAAATCTCTATACAATTCTATGGTTGTTAGGTGTTTTCAAGTTGGTTCCAAATTTACGCACAACAGATTGAAACACTGCCTGGTCCTGCACTAACCTCACAATCATTGCAAAGCTCATCGCTGCTGTCACTGTGCCAATCCATCTCACTGAGGGTCTTCCTCTTTTTCGCTGACCGTCTATTTTATCAAGCATAATGTCCTGCTTCAGGGAAATGAGAGTCCTTCTCAATGGACTGGTCCCTGTTGTAAATCAAAGAGTTCAGAATTCTTTGGAGAAATACTTAAAGAGATGGTAACACCACTTTCAGAAGTGTATAGATCTACATGAAAGAGCTCATGAGAAGCAATAACTTTTGCTTCACAAAGTTTTCTTATTTTGGTGTTGCAGGTTAATAAGCTGGACTGAAAGATGGGTTTGAACTGCAAGGGCGGCAGTTCAAGCTTACCAGAAACCCTATACAGTGTCGCTTTCAGTCGGGACCGACTCAAAGGTACTTAACAAAAACATCTACATAAAGAAAAATGAATTTATGCCGAACCCAGCAAGGTAAAGTCTCAATATTCAATATCTAAAATAGAATTACTAGGCAGTAAATACACAAACAAATAAAATGAATAGCAGAAAATAAGTTGAAATCAACCAAGAACTGACTCAGAGCCAAAAGAACAGACAGAGAAGCATTTGCCTTTAGTTTCTGTGCCCCAGAGTTCATAAAGAATCATACCATGTGACCTTAGAAGCTGATCATTAGTGTGTCCAGCTGGGAGGCACCTGGGACACACTGGTCATCGACTTTCTGATGGACTTTTACTCCAATGGATGAGTAACAAAAATGACAAACAATGCCTTCTATCTAAAGGGACAAAATATACTACAAATGTTACAGTACTGGTATAGCAGCTAGGCATTAGCTTGCCTTCCTCATGAAACATGGAATGCGACTCTTGCAAGCAGTTACCATAGAGTTGATAATAAGTCATGGTGACTACATGTGTGTCACAGTACAACAATGTTCTATAAGGATTTCAATGCCTGATAGTTTGAGACTACATTCCCCTTTCTTCTGAGGTATCTCTGACTCAAACCACCAACCTTTTTGTTAGTAGCTGAGATGTTAGCCATTCACACCACCTAGAGACAATTTGCCACTTATGTGTAGTCTTAAGAAACCTTCAAATGTTTAGGAAAACACCACCAGTTGACTATGTAGTACTCACATACCTAGGGACATCTTTCCAAGATGAAGTTAATTTCAAATACTCATGGCAGATTCCTGGAGAAATAACAGACTTGGTACTTACATGTACTCTCTTGGTAGCTTTATGTGCAATGGTGGTGGTGGTAGTTATATGCCGTGGAGTTGGAAGTGACTCATAGTGACCCTGTACATGGTTTCTGAGGCTGTAATTCTTTATGGGAGCAGAAAGCCTCATTTTTTCTCCCGCGAAACAGCTGGTAGTTTCAAACTGCTGATCTTAAGGTTCACAGCCTGATTCATAACCACTACGCTACCAGAGCATAGGAGTGACATAATTCCAAAAGTGTTATAAAATTTGTCCCTGAATTTAGCTGGCATTAACAGTGACATCAACATGGTCACCCTTACTCACTGACTAGATTTGTGATGAATATAGAATTGACATTAGCATCTTCCTTCAGATCAATGCATTATCTACGCAGCTCACTGATACATCCTGCTGCAATTGGACTGATGCCTCTGGTCAATATACATAAGTTTAAAAAGAGAGGACCTTGGCTCACTAAGAGAGACCCTGATGGTTTCTGGGATTTATTCAGCTTACTGGATCTGGAACCATAGGGCCCTAACTGAGATCAGTGCTGCCAGGGGGCCTCATCCTGGTACTCAGAATCCTATTGACAATCACCTTAAATAATTCTGCATGTGACAAACAAAAAGGGTTTGGTCCTAACCAGTGTCAATAATATTAATGAGTAACCAAGATATTTGAACATACAAGATAAAATTCAACAGTTGCCATGAAGCATGGAGAACCAAGGAGCAGGGTTGTTGAGAAATAATTCTTTAGGAATTTATGTCGTTGTCTGCAATTTCTAAACATAGATGGTTTTGAAAAATAAGAAGCTAGAGACTTACAGCTATCCCCCCACTCCTTAGAGATTGCCTAAGGTAATAAACATAAACATCTCTCTTCATAGCTTTTCAAAAGCAAATTTAAGTGAGCTTAAACCACTAACCTTTTCAGTGGTATTGTTATGTTTAGTTCAGCAGTTTCTACTCATGGCAACTCTTTATAGGATTTCTGAGGAGCGGCAAGTAAGATTGAACCACCAACCTTGTGGATAGCAGTCCAGGGCCTATCCTACAGCATCACACTTGGATTTCTTTTGATTAGTTAGTAGTCAAGAATGAACTATTTTGCCACCTAGGGATCTTCTCCCTGGTGTACATGCCCTAGTTATGTCCCACCCCTGTGTATATATGAAGAGATTCCATGCCTAAGGAGTCCAGATAGTCTACTAGGCTAAGCACTGGATGATAAACACAAAGTTGGTGGTTCAAACCCAGCAGCTGCTATTCAGAAGAAAGCTAAGACTTTCTGTTCCTGCAGAGATTTACAACCTCAGAAACCTTATATGAATAGGAATTGATTTCAGGGCAGTAATTTATATATATATATACATATATATGTACAAATGTTGTTGTTGTCATGTGCCGTTGAGTCAGTTCTGGCTCATAGCGACCCTATACAGGGTGTCCAAAGCTGTAAATCTTTAAGGGAGCAGAAAGCCTCATCTTTCTCCTGCAGAATAGCTGGTAGTTTCTATGTGTACATATAAATACATATTTTAATTTGAGGTTTAAGAACTTGAGCAGGGGACTCAGTTAAGATATGCATCCAGATTCCTAACTGATGGAAATTGTGGGGAAAACATTATGCTATGTCAAACTATTAAATTTGTGGCAATTATTATATAGCAATAGAAAAGCAATACAGATCTTTTTACTTTGTCTCTTAAGAAACTTTTCTTACATTATGGAGTTTTGAATAATATGTCTTTAGAGGAGAAGTACCAGCAATTCAATAGAATTTTGGTTTCCTAAGATTAGAGGTTCCTCTCCCATAGTGCCTCCCACTGCATGTGCAGATAACATCCAACTAATATGAAATTAATCTGTGGAGAACAGAGCCAAGACTCAAAATACTGTACTGTCTACTCTTTTGACTGGATGTAATAAATGGTATAATTCTTGGACCTAGGTGTTTTGAATGTTCTGACAGTTTATAGGATAAGCTTTGGATTGCTAACCACAAGGTCACCTGCTCAAACCCACCAGATGCTCCTTGGAAACCATATACCAAGTTGCTACAAGTCGGAATTTAACAGCAACTCGATGGCATTTAACAGCAGCAACAACAATATACACATTAAACTGTAGAAAGCGAACTTAACTTATATGGAAGACAAACGATCAGATATTCCTACTAACAACCCCAAGACCAAGACACATAGAGAAACTGCACATTATGGTACATCAGAACCAAAATGCTCAAAACCAGTGATAAAGCAAACAATCTTAAAGCCAGTTAGGAAGGAAGATGTATTACACAGTGGAAAACAGAAAGATAACTGCAGATTTTTCATTAGAAACAGTGTAAGCAAGGCAGTACGGCAATCTATTTAAAATATTAAAAGAAACTTTTCAACATGAAATTCTATGCCTTGAAAAAACAATTTTTCAAAAATGAAGGCAATACAAAACCTTAAGGAGTTCAGCATCAGCAGATCCACAGCATAAAGAAAGTCCTTCAGGCAGAAGAAAATTATATCAAATATAAAGCTGTATCTACTCAAAGTAATGAAGTGCACTGAAAATCACAACTGTATTACCATATGGCTAAATATATTTTAACTCTAAATACATTTGTTGTTGATAAGTGCCATTGAGTCGGTGCTGACTCATAGTAACTCTGTGTAAAGTTTCTGAGGGACTGCTGGTGAGTTTGAACCACCGACCTTGTGGTTCAAACCAACCTTATGGTGAAATGCTTATCCTACATTGCCACACCAGGACTCCAAACACTGCAGTATGTATCATAAAAATATCAGAACTTGCCCCCTTAATTATAGTATCATTCATCATCAAAAATGATATATTCAGATTGATCTTGGAGTACAAGGCTGTCTGTGATAGGGTAATATTCATATACCAGTTAACTACAACTATTATTCAAATTTACACACAAAATCATCTAAGCCAATGATGAAGAAATGTAAGAATTCTACTAACTTCCTCAGTGTTAAACTGATCAAACATGCTATCAAGATGATGACTGGAAAGTAAAAGTTGGATTAAAAGAGGAAAGATCACTAGTTGGAAAATACAGCCTTGGTGATAGAAATGATGCTAGAGATCACATTATAGAATTATGCAAGACAACTTCATTACAAATATCTTTCCCCCCAATAAATAAAGGGGACTTCACCCATACAGAACATACAGGAATCAAACCAGCCACTACCCAAAAGATAGCTTTGTTGCTGTATGCAAGTTCGTTTTGACTCATGATGGTTACATGCTGTGGAGTCGGTTCTGACTCATAGCAACCCTGTACAGTGTTTCCAAAGCTGTAAACTTTTACTAGAGCAGAAAACCTCATTTTTCTCCTGCGGAACAACTGGTAGTTTTGAACTTACAGTTTGCAGCCCAATCTGTATGCACTAGGAGCCCTATATATAGTTTCTGATGCTGTTAATCTTTACAGGAGCAGAAATCTTCATCTATTTCCTAAAGTGCAGCTGGTGAATTTGAACTGCTGGCTATGCAGTTAGCAGTTCAGTAAGCATATGACCCCCTAGTTAGATAGTATTAGAGTCAGAAAATCCTCAATGCAATTCACTGCCATGGAGTCAATTCTGACACACAGTGACCAGATACAGGGTTTCCTAAACTGCGAATTTTTAAGTGAGGAGACAGTCCCATCTTGCTCCTAAGGAGTGACTGGTGGGTCTGAACCCAAGACTTTGTAGTTAGCAGCCTAATGATTTACCCACTGTACCACCAGGGCTCTTAATTGGCAGTAAAGTACTTATTTACTTTTTAAAAACTGTGTATCATTGTTGGTTTGTTTATTTGTGTAATTGTTTTGCAAAGAACAGCTTTATTTTTCTACTTACAATTATTTTATGACATTGAAATACAGGTCCTGTGGCATTGTAGGATAAGCACTGGACTGCTAATTATTAGATAAGCAGTTCAAACCCACCAGTTGCTCCTTGGAAACACTATATAAGGCGGCCATCAGTGGGAACTGACTCAACGACACTTAGAAACCACAAACTAACAGAAGAAATGCTTTCATAACCAACTTTCACATTAAACATTTGCTACCTCCAAAAAACAATATATTTATGTAGTTTTTCATTTTATAAAAATCATTGTAAACTCAGATTTTTAAAATGAAAAACCATCCCCTCATTTAATAATGATGATCCTCTGTGCCAAAACCTGGGAAACGCATGCTGCCAGTGTTCCACAGTAGTCTACGATTTTACTTCCATTGACTATGGTTGTTTTCGAACAAGAGCACTTTGTTTTAATCCCTCTTTGATAGTGAAAATTGGTATCCATAATCTTCAGTCAAATAAAAAAATTACCCCTTTAATAGTTAGCTACTAATTCTCACCTGAGCCTGTAAAGTATTTACCTAAGAAATAAGTATGCATGTAATCTTTATACACTTTAGGGAATACAAACCACTCAAAACAGAAAGCTCCCCTTGTAAGTCCTGAGAAGCTTACATATGAACAGTGTAATGAAAGTGGTATAATGAAAACAGTGTAGTGAAGGCATGCATTCAATCAAGAACAACTAAATTCTGAAAATGCAAAGAGTCACTGTGTAGTTCTCTGTGCCCAGTAATGATCAGGAAATCTAAATGCCATGAAAGGACTTCTAAATTGAAGTACATAGGACATGGAGAAAAGAAAAGAAACACTATATTTAGAACAAGGTTAAGGTAGCATAGTGGTTACAAATTGGGCTGCTAACCTCAGGGTCAGCAGTTCAAAACTACCAGCTGTTCCACGGGAGAAAGATGAGGCTTACTGCTCCTGTAAAGATGTACAGCCTCGGAAACCCTGTACAGGATCACTATGAGTCGGAACTGACTCCATGGCACATAACAACAACATGTTTAGGATCGTTGGGTTGTGTTAACACATTCAGTTGCTAACTGAAAACATGGCAGTTTGACCACCCAGAGTCACCACACAAGAAAGGACTGCTAATCTACTTCAGACAAATTAACTATTGAAAACCTTGTGAAGTACAGTTCTACTATCCTGAGTTGGAGCCCAGTGAACAGCAACTGGCTACTGGTTATATTTTGGACATATTTGTCTTCATCAAATCATTTTGATCATTTAAGAAGCTAATATGGGAAAGGACACTCAGAAGGGAGGTCAATAGTGGCAAAAGAAGAATCAAGAACAAGATAGGTAACAAAAGAGAAAAACATTAATTTTTCTGATTTCATTATTATTTTCAGTTATTACGGAAAATTGCTTCTGCCTAAGCCTGTAAAGTCCCCAGTGATCTCTGCATAGGGAACAAAAATATACAAAGTCTCAGTACTCACAGAAACAAAGAAAAATGCTCTGAGTATATGACTTGATGGCATATGAGTATTTACCATAGTTTACTCAAAACAAGTCAGACTAAAACGGAAATATTTTGCTTGGAATGACTATACATTTTTCAAATGAATTTATTAAGGAAGTTTTCCTCCATAGTAATTAATTAGAACTTGAAACTCTAGAAAGCTGTCATCCACCCAGGACTGAGCAAATTGTCTGGGTTGACAGTTTTTGATATTTATTGATAAGCAGATGCAGACAGAAGTCCTTCAGCTCAAATTCTTTACATGAAATAGAAAACAAAACCCAAAAACCCTCCATATTACAGCAATAACAACACCATTTGATTTATTTGCATAAGGTTTAGTGATGGGCTTTGAGGAGCATGCCTACAGTGCCATGTGAAGGTTTACAAGTGGATTCTCTTTATTTTTAAACGTGACATGTCTTGGAGAAAAAAAAAAAGTTCGATGTCAGAATCAACCTGGAAGCATTTGTTTTGGACCTGTCTTGTAGCTGGAGAAGTTCACAAGATAAGGCATCAACTTGTCACGTTTATGAGTACAAAAGAAGTTTCAACTAAGAGTCAAGCTGAAAATGTCACCGCTCCTAAAAGTACCCCTTAGACTGCATTTTCAAAAAGGATGTATTTTTCCACTCTTGCCAAAATGCAATTACATGCACAATTGCACAAATACATGAGAATATTTTCATAAGAGTAATTTATAGTAAACACCAAGTACAATTAGAAATTGAGAGTTTGCCTGTTTGTTTTCTTTCCTTCTAGCTATTATGTGCCCAATAGAACAGCCAAAAGTCTTATACAGAATTTAGAAACTAGAGAAAAGTGCTTACTAGTAGTCACTGCCAATGAAGTGTCTCATGGGCAGAAACATATTTGGATACACCTACTCATAATGACATGATTCTTGATAAAGTGGAGGGTCAGTGGAAAAGAGAGAGACCCCCAAGGAGATGGATTAACTCAGGGGCAGAAGCAATGTGCTGAAGAATAGCAGCCCATGTGATGATGCAGGGCGGGACAATGTTTCTTTCTGTTGTACACAGGGTCACTATGGGTCAGAACCAATTCGATGGCACCTAACAACAACTCATTAACCTAATCATCTTCTGACATTTTAAAAATCAGTGTCCGGGAATGCCTTTGAAACTCAAAGGCAAATAGAAAATCAGAACTAATGTAATGTTTATTAAAAAAAAAAAAAAAAGTATCTTCAGACTCTAACTTCCAAAACTATTCTCCTCAAAGAATTTATATCCAGCAAGGAACCCAGTGAGTCTCTGTGGATAATCCCCCACCTCCTAGCCAAATTTACTCCAATGCATCTCTGACAAATCAGTCACTCACTCACTCTGAAGATTTTCCGAGAGAATTAGCTGAATGACTCACTAGTGTTTGACAGTTATTTCCTCTGCTTGATTTTTCTGGGTAAATAGGAATTAGTAGTTTTTGATGAGCACACTCATCTCCAAAGGGATATAAAATATAATGCCACTTTCTTATTGTTGTGAAGTGCTGTTGAATCAGTTCCAACCCATAGGGACCATGTATAAGGTTTCTGGGGAGTGGCTGGTGAGCATGAACCGCCGACCTTGTAGTTCAAAAGGACTTTGCAGTCCAACGCATTAAACCCCAGTACCACACTAGGACTCCAAATGTCATTCAGTGGTAGTTATATTTAGTATATGTGATATAATGAGTTAGCTAATATCCCTTCTGACCTGGTCTACTATGTTTCTGTCCTTCTGGATCTGGGTAAGAGATGGCGGGAGAAGATACTGATAGGATAACATGATCTAGCTGTGGATGTTAGCAGAGTTAATTGTAACTATAAAAACTTGAAACTCTAGCATGGGTATAAAATGAACCATCTCAGAAGCAAGAGTGGTTGATGGGTTTGAACTGCTGACCTTGCAGTTAGCAGTCCAGTGCTTATTCTACTGTGCAAATGTCACTACCATCCAAGGATAAAAGCCAGGAGTGGGGCATGTTCCAGAGATCCCTGTGCATTGAGCCTTCTCAACCAACGGACAGAAAGCTATGATACCAAAGATGTGGCAGATACGAAGGTGCAGCAGAACCAAGAACCAGAGAAAGAAGAAGAGCAGTGGGCTTCCCAGCCTATGGAGCAAGTATAGCTGGGTAACTTTGAGTAGGAGACTTGCTTGCAGAATGGGGTTCCATGAGACACTTAGTTAGGGGTGCTAGGTTTGCTGACACATGAAGTTACAGCTGAGTGCTTTCAGACTAAGGCTAAATGCGCCCTGTGAGCATTTATTGGGGGTCCTAAAAGAGCTTTGAGTAATTTCCTGGGCAGAGAGCAGCCTGTCTATGGGCAGGGCAGAGGAGAAACTCTCCTAATAAGAAGAACTTTGCTCTGAGCATTCCTGGCCCTGAATTATAACTTGTTAATTTCCCTGAAAAAGCCCATAACTGTGAGTACGGTGTCTGAGTTCTCTGTGGCCACTGCAATGAGTTATCAAACTCAAGTGAGGAATAGACAGTGCTGTGGGAGGAAATGTTGTGAGGTCATCATGTTTGCAGTCTATAAAGGAACTGTAGTAGCGTAGTAGTTATGAATCAGGCTGCTAACTTCAAGGTCAGCAGTCCGAAACTACCAGCCATTCCATGGGAGAAATGTGAGGCTTTCTGCTCCTGTAAAAATTTACAATCTCAGAAACCCTATACAGGGTCACTATGAGTCGGAACCAACTCCATGGCACACTACCACCAACATCAACTAACATATAATGTGCTGTCAAATTGGTGATGAAAGAAAATGTTCTAACCATGATATGACTCGTAGCAATTCTGTATAGGGGTTCCAAGGCTGTACATTTCAAGGAAGCAGAAGGTGGCTGGTGGATTAGAACTGCTGACTTTATACTTAGCAGCCCAACATGTATAACATGATTACTGTTAGTGGTGGTGTTATATACTGCCAAGTGGGTTCTGACTCATATTAACTCTATATACAGTTTCCAAAGAGTGGCTGGTGGGTTTCAACTGCTGACCTTGCATTTAGCAGTCCAGTGCTTATCCTACCATGCAAATAATGACTAAAAGTAATCAACGGAAATATAACTAAGTTTGTGTGTATGTACACACACATATAACTATGTCCGTTTTGGAGGTTTTATTATGCATGCCTAAGAAAAATTACTCAGGCTTCCTGCAATTATGCATCTGTAAAAACTCAGAACTGTCATGACCAAAGGTGGTCTTTATCATTCTTCATGAGTCTGGAGATTGTTAGGTAGTCCCACTTCGCATCCCTAGCTTTTCCAGCTTCAGTGTTTATATGTATAACTATATATATATACATACATACTAAACAACTATATATACATATTTATATTCCTCGTGTGGTGCTGTGGGTTAATGAGCTGAACTGCAAAGTCGGTTTGAACTGCAAGATCAGCATTTCAAGCTCACCAGCCACTCCTTGGAAACCCTACATAGAATCACTATGGGTCACAATTGTTGTTGTTAAGTGCCGTCGAGTCGATCCTGACCCGTAGTGACCCTGTGTAGGGTTTCCGAGGAGCAGCTGGTGAGCTTGAACCACCAACCGTGCAGTTCAAATGGCTTTGCACTCTGGCACATTAACCCACAGCGCCACACCAGGATTTCTTATTATATATAATATATATATGTGTGTGTGTGTGTGTGTGCGTGCATGCGCGTGCACGCATAAAGTCAAAAGGTGTCAGTTAAAATATTAATTGAAAAAGGATCTTTTTTGTGTGAAAGGAAATTATTGTCTTGTGATATTGGGCATCAGTTCTTCACATTTAAAGCAAAACAAAAATTAGATAAGCCTTTTATATGAAAAATCAATTATAATTCACTTTCTACTTTCTCTCCAGAACCTATTCTACTCTTGAGTGGAGCATGTAGACAATGTATGTAAGCTTTTGGAAAGACATGCATTAACCACAGCTGGCAATATTTGATTTGGAACTATCACTTACAAGTATGAGTGTTGAGCTAGTAACATGAGTATGCTGTTGTTGTTGTTAAGTTCCACTGCGTTGGTACGGAGTCAAAGTGACCCCTTGGTGTCTTTAAAATTAGTCTGAACAAGAATAGTCAATATCTACAAGTCTTTAATGATTTCATGGAAAATAAAGAGAATTTCAGAACACACATAATCCAGAGTTCATAAAAAATAAATTGAAGCTACCAAGGAAAGAACATATACATATATATTCCATTTTTTGAAGATAAGCAATGTATAAATGTAAAATGTGTCTGTCAAACAAAACTTTCTGTGGGGGTTTAATAAAGGGAAAAGTTAGTGGGTTCTTGGAGGCTTCTTTGTCATTTCATAAGAATTTGAATAATTGAAGAAAGTATTCCCAGCATGGTCAATAACTGGTGTAAATAACATCCAGAATCTTAATCAATCCTAAAGCTTTCATATTTGTTTTAGAATAAATAATACTGTGTAGAGAAAGACACAAGGGTGTATGGACCGAGGACAGCTAGCAAGAAAACCAGGATTAAGTCTTTAGTCATAAAGTGTAAGTATGCTTACTTAATACATTTAAAATTTTAGGAGAACATTGGTTTGAGCTTTAGCTATTTGATGTATAATAAATAATTTGAGACATGATCCTCTTTCTGATTTTGTTTTTGTTGTTTATTGTTTCTATCTAGAAATAAATTTCTCACTATTATATGATAAATAATAATGAATTGGTGTAATGATTCATCAAAATTACCCAATGAGTTTGTGAAACCACAGGTTGCTGGATTTCATCCTAAGAGTTTCTAATTCAGGGAATCTGAGTGAGGGTGGATAATTTGTATTTTGAACATGTTCCAGATGTTACTGATGATCCTGATTTTGGGCCATAATTTGAGTATCATTAGTCTAGTGGAATGTCTAACAATAAATAAAGTTTTTATTCTGATAAGAACTAGGAATCCTGGACTTAAAGAACATCAAGTATGTGTCCCTTCTGTAATGTTTTCCAAAATATTTCCCATAAGAAAGGACATTGTGACTATTCAAGATGACAGTGTAATATACATTGCTTCTAAAAATCACTTGTCCTGTTGTTGTTGCTAGGTGTCATCAAGTCGGTACCAGCTCATAGTGACTCTATGCACCCCAGAACGAAACACTGCTTGATCCGGAGTCATCTTCCTAATGGATCCTATGTTTGAGCCTATTGTTGTGGTCAATGTCAATCCACCTTGCTGGGGTTATTCCGTTTTTCAGTTGGCCATCTACCTTACTAAATATGATGCCCTGCTCCAGGGACTGCTCCTTCCTGAAAACACATCCAAAGAACGAGAGACAAAGACTTGACATCTTTTCTTCTAAGGAGCATTCTGGTGATAATTCTTCCAAGACAGATTGTTTCTTTTGCTAGCTGTTCATGGTACTTTCAATATTCTTATCCAGTACCATAATTTAGATTCAAAATCTTTCTTTATTATTCCTTATTTGTTGTCCAGCTTTCATATGTGTATAAAAGATGATTGTTGTTGTTGTTGTTAAATGCCGTGACATCGAGTCGATTCCGACCTATAGAGACCCTGTATAGGGTTTCCAAGGAGCAGTTGGTGAGGCTAAACCACCAACCTTGCAGTTCAAATGGCTTTGCAGCCTGGCGTCATCAACCCACAGCATCACTCCAGGACTTCATAAGATGATTGTAAATACCATTTTTGGGGTGAGACACACTTTAGTCCTCAAAATGACATCTTAGCTCTTTAACACTTAAAACAAGTCTTTTGCAGTAGATTTTCCCAATGTGATACATCGTTTGATGTCTTCACTGCTATTTCTATGAGCATTAATTGTGGATCCAAGCAAAATGAAGTCTTTGACAACTTCAATCTTTTCTCAATTAAATATTTTTAGGAAACCGGATTGGTGAAGAAGAGATAAACGTTTCAAGAACCTGAACAGATCAGGTTTCAAGAACCTGAACAGATCAGACATAAACAAGCAAACCTGATTTTGGACCATAATTTGAGAATCATTAGTCCAGTAGAATGATTGCTGAGTAACCTCACACTATAATGAAGGAAATTGTTAATGATTATTTTGGATTTGAAGAGGAAAGGTAATCCAGGGATGGCTTGCAGTATAGTGAATTATTTAATGAGTCCTCTAGCCAAAAACTTTGGAAACTCCCACCAATCAACATTTGTCCTGCTGAATCTGGGTAAGAAAAGGTGATAAAAGATGCTGATTGTTGTTAACTGTCTTAGAGTCGGTTCTCACCCATAGTGACCCTGTATAGGATTTTTGAGGAGCAGCTGGTGATCTTGAACTGACAACCTTGCAGTTCAAATGACTTTGCAGTCTGGTGCATTAACCCACAGCGCCACACCAGGACTCCAAAAGATGCTGATAGGGTTACATAATTTGGTTCCAACTCATAGTGACCCTGTATAGGATTTCCAAGGAGTGGCTAGCGAATATGAACTGCTGACCTAGTGGTTCAAACCTATCTTGTGGACCAGTGATTTATCCTTCAATGCCACACCAGGACTAACAAATAGCATCATGATAAAAGGAGAAAATGATATAATCCCATATATAAATGATGTTGATAGAAACATGTAGAAAATTATATAATCCCATATAAAAGATACTGATAAAAACATGTAGAAAATTATATAATCCCATATAAAAGATACTGATAAAAAACATGTAGAAAATTATATAATCCCATATAAAAGATGCTGATACAAACATGTAGAAAATTATATAATCCCATATAAAATATACTGATAAAAAAATATAGAAAATTATAAAATCCCATATAAAAGATGCTGATAAAAATAAGTAGAAAATTATACAATCCCATATAAAAGTTGCTGATAGGATTATACAGTCGATGTGATTCCTATGTATTCCCTCCAGTGAGTTCCATGTGTACATTTGTCATTTACATTGTTGAAGAAGGGTATTTTCAATGAATATGTGATTGGTCTTGCAAAATTTATCACTTGATCTTGAGCACTGTTTCTATCACCAAATTTTTCAACTGTTAATCCTTCCTAGGCTTTCAACTTTCACATTCCAATTGCCAGTAGTTATTAATGCATCTTGTTGGCATATCTGATCAATTTCAGACTGAAAATGTTGGTGAAATTCTTCAATTACATTATCTTTGGCTCTAGTAATTGGTGTGTAAATTTGAATATTCGTATTAACTAGCCTTTCTTGTAGGTGAGTGGAAAGATAGCATGTCTTATAGAAAGCATATTACTTCGAGATACATCTTGAAATTATCTTTTTAATGATAAATTCATTCCTTTTGAATTTACCAGTTTCAGCATAGCAAACCATATAATTGCCCAATTCAAACTGTTCAATATCAGTTCATTTCAACTCATTTATACCTAGGATATCATTCTTTGTATTCAATTTCATTTTTGATGACTTCTAATTTTCCTAGATTCATATTTCATACATTCCACATTGCAGCTTTTCTTGGATGTTTACAACTGTTTCTCCTTATTTTGAGTTATGCCCCATATGAAAGTCTTGAATGCTTTGCTCGATCCACATCATTAAGGTCAAGTCTACTTTGAGTTCAAAACTCTCCCCATGTCTTTTCAACATGAGGGGCTCATCTTCTGACACTGTATCAGACAATGTTCTACTGTTATTTATAAGGTTTTCAATAGCTAACTCCTCAGAAGTGGACTACCTGACCTTTATCTGTCTTAGTCTAGAAGTTCCACTGAAACTTGTCCACTGTAGATGACCCGGATGGTATCTAAAATACCAGTGGCAAAGTGTCCTTCATCATAGCAACATGAAAGCCACTGCAGGACAAGACACTGACAGATAAGTCTTGCTATTTGACACAATGCTGTTCTTTCTAAGGAGATCGTCATGGAAGCCATATGTGGGGTTCATAAGAGTCGGAACTGACTTAAGTCACTTAACAACAACTTGTGCTATTATTTTGCAGAAGAATACATTCCAATACATTTGTTCACTGTGTAAATTGTAGATTTATGCATAAGGTTGAAAAGATCTGAGTAGTGCTATTTATGTTACTTACAAAATCAAATGATATATTTATCTGAATAGAAATTACTCAAATCCTTGAAGGCCTTGAAGTCTCAAAGTAGAAAACACATAAGGTAGATGCATTTTGTAAAATTTGTTCCTTATTTTTAGAATGCTAACATATCAATTAACTTTGATCTGAATATGTTGCATATGCATATGGCAGTAGAAATGCTTAGCATCCTTAGATATATGCATGTATTTTTAGCTACGTATGTGCCGTCAAATGCAAGCGTTAGAGGTATCACATTTGTCTACACAAATGCAACCTGGTTTTTATCCTTTTGCATTCTTTGTTTCTCTTTCCACTATATTACTTAAGACAGAGATATGCAAAGGTTAGGTTTTTCATACAATTTATTTGTAACTTTTTTATTTTGTCACATGCAATGCCCAAATGTTCCTGCAAGTTTATGATAACATACTAGACAAATTAAAAAAAAACTGTATTGATCTTTTCTTCCTTGATTTAAAAATGTTTTTATTAAAGGAATATATTATTATAGTACAGATTCTTTTCACCATAAGACTTATAATAAAAATCAGTAGCTTCCATTGCATCACCATCAATTGTCCATCCTAATCTACCCATTGAAAAGCACTTCTATTTTAAAGGTATCTGTCTTTGATTTCTAAATTATCTATTTATGTTTTGCACTGACTTTTTTCCATTAAAGATGTAAAATGTTGTTTTCCTAATAAGGAAAATAAGAGTTTAACTTTCTTTTCAACTCCCTCCAGATTAAAGTGACCACGTATGAGGTATTTTCTCAATTTAGTTCTATCACAATGGTCAGCCATCTTCACAGTTGAGATACGGACCATAACTTGGGTTACACTTCCTTTCTTAAACATTTCTCCACACTCCAGCCTACTTTAATTAATGCCTCATTTATTGTTTAGCAGACAATTCAATGTGTTTCCTTAAATGACCAAAATGAAAAAGACTAGAAAACACCTGTATGATCCATTAGGTGCAGAAATCTCTTAGAAACCTTTTTTGTTTTTTGTTTTTTTTCTCCTGGATTATCTACCTACTTGAATTGGAACTTGTCCTAGTCTAAGACTGCTGCATGGGTATCATCTGAGATCTCACTTCCTCTCATTCTTGTAGCAGAGACCCTCTTTCCTAGATTCCACTTACACATTCTTCCTTGACCTCCTTTGGGGTAACACTTCTTGCTATAGCTTCCTGAGAAAGTAACCCATGATAGGTCATTTCAGTATGCAAGTATAAAACTATCTGACTCCTACTCAGATTTAGGTTAGGGTTTTGTTATAGGTAGATCTCTGTTGCAAATCATTTCCCTTCCAAATTTGTGGCAATTTGCAACTATTATCAGGGCAATTTGGTCCAGTTTTCTCAGGCTGTTTTAGATGATTTGCAGATTCCTTATAGGAATCACCTTGGGTATGTCTGAATTTGAACTGTAATCATTCTGCTAAATCAGATACAAGGCAGCCATTCACTTCTCATCTGTCTGAACATCTTTGGAATCATTCCTTCTGCTTTTCATTGTTTTGAGGTTGTGAATTTTCTTTCTTTCTTTTTTTTTTTTTTAAAAAAAAATATATATATAATTTTATGTAGGTTTGGGGAGACGATACTAACAAAATTATGTGTTCATTCCAGGCATTCAATCCAATTTTCCCATTTTAGTAATGACCAATGTAGTGAAACCAGAACCGACTGAATTTGTAAAATATAGGTATGCAGGAACAAGAAGAAGAAAGGGAAATATTGTGGGCCCACATCCAGCTAGAAGCTAAGTTCCCCTCTGAGAAAAGTGGGCAGCATGTGCATTGCATACCAATCAAATCTCTTGATGGGTACAGTAGTAAACATAGCTGCTCTGCCCAAAGACCACACAATGTTGTATATGTGTGTCTGTCTCCACAAACCTGGCAATAATCCATTCTCAAAAATCTTGTTCTTGAATAGGCCTATTATGCCTCTTTCTACTGTCTTCTCCTAGGGCGTCCACCTATAATGTTTCCCACTCTAGTTACTGTTACAGTCCACTCACAGTTTACAAATTTGGATCCATTTTTATTTTGCTTTGTCAGCTATGACTAAACCAGTTCAAACCAGTTGGAAGCCCTGGTTCAATTTTTCCACCATTTCTTCTTTATAAGAAGCACTGAGTTTTAGAATATAGGGATAAAATACCATAACTAACGATCCTTGAGAATTTTAGTATTGTTAATATGGTAGCACAGCAGATAGAAAGTCACTAGAGTATTACAGCTGGAGTCCTGATGTGGTGCTGTGGATTAATGTGATAGACTGCAAAGCCGTTTGAACTGCAAGGTCGGCAGTTCAAGTTCACCAGCTGCTCCTCGCTATGGGTCAGAACCGACTCAACGGCACTTTACAACAACAAGAGTACTTCATGGACTCCTGGTGTGACCAGGAGTAGACTAGGAACCACAAAGTCAGCAGCTCAAACCCATCAACTGCTCTGCAGAAACCCTATACAGTGTCACTATGAGTCCGAATCCACTCAATGAACACTTAACAAACAATAACATAGTTTATCTTAGCATTATCCTTGTGTTGTTCCATGAATAATAGTCACCTAGCCACCATGGTGGGTATACAGAAGATTAGAAAAGCAGTGTAGACATATGATAATAAGAGTGAGAATATGCTAAGTAGGTGTTGGAATTAGTCTGGAGAAAGAAAGCAAAAACAAATACTCTAAGCAGAACATAAACAGCATATACAGAATAATAATGACAGGAAAGAGCATGGTTTCTTTGGGAACTATAAGGAATTTACTACAGTTCTATTGTAAGGATGGCGGTGGTGGTGATATGCCATGGGTTCTGATTCATGTTGTTGTTGTTGTGTTGTGATGTGCCATGAAGTCGGTTCCAACTCATAGCGACCCTACACAGGGTTTCCGAGGCTGTAAATCTTTATGGGAGCAGACTGCCTCATCTTTCTCCCGCGGAACCGCTGGTAGTTTCGAACAGCTGACCTTGCGGCTCGCAGCCTGATTCGTAACCACTACGCTACAATACATAGGTTTTCAGACGCTGTAAAATCTTTACATGAACAGAAAGCCTCATCTTTCTCCCATGAAACAGCTGATAGCTTTGAACTGCTGACCTTGAGGTTAGAAGCCCGAAACATAACCACTATGCTAGCACAGCTATTTGTAAGCATAGAGGACCTAGAGAAGATGAGAAAAGGAATTCAGCTAAGTCAAGTGTTCATTTGCCATAATTTTGGTTCATTTTAAATTTAAGAGGCTATCAACACTCATGGAAGCAGCAGCCAAGAACTCAAATGACGTATTGCATTAGGCAAATCTGCTGCACAATATCTTTGTAAAGTGTGGAAGACCAAAGATGTTAGCTTGAGGACTAAGGGGCGCCTGACCCAAGCCATGGTATTTTCAATAACCTCATATGCATGCAAAAGCTGGACAGTAAATAAGGAAGACCATAGAAGAATTGATGCTTTTGAGTTATAGTGTTGGAGGAGAATATTCAAAGTGCCATGGGCTGAAAAAAGAACCAACAGATTTGTGTTGGAAGAAGTGCCACCAGAAAGCTCCTTAGAAGCCAGGATGGCCAAAGTTTGTCTCTCATACTTTGGACATATTGTCTGGATGGAACAGTCGCTGGAGAAGGATATCATGTTTGGTAAGGTGGAGGGTCAGAGAAAAAGAGGAAGACCCCCAACGAAATGAATTGGCAAAATGGCAGCATCGATGGGCTCAAGTGTGGCAACAGTAGTGAGGTCGGCCCAGGATAGGGCAGTGTTTCATTCTGCTGTGCCTAACATCACTATGAGTCAGTACAGACTCGATGGCATCTAACAACAACAACAACAACAACGATATAAAGAGGCTCTCTGGTGGCACTGTGAGGCATTGGGTTGCTAACTGCAAGGCGGGTGGTTCAAACCCACCAGCAACTCCTTGTGAAAAAGATGAGTCTGTCTGCTCTCATAAAGACTTACAGTCTTGCAAATCTTATGTGTGGTTGCTTTTGTTGTTGTTGTTGTTAATATCAAGTTACTTTGTTATTTGTTGTTGTTGTTAAGAACATTAGCTTTTCATTGAAATTGGGATGAAAAACTGGAGTAGACTCATTGTTCTCTTAAAGGCCTTTACTGAAAACATATCCATGAATGTGAAAGACCATACAGGAATCCAGGTTATGAAAATGTCTTAGACATAACAAATACTCAGCTCAGTTATTGAGCTGGGAACTCAAGACTTAGGGGACACTAAGGTCAATTGATCTAATATAGTCCACCAAGACAATGTTTTACATCCTAATTTGGGCTTACAAGATGATGGCAGCAATCTAAGATGCTACTATAGGTCTCCCCGGGTCTGGAGGAAAGAATGATGAAAATTGAAGACACATGGAAACAATTAATCAAATGGGCTAATAAACCACAGGAACAGCAGTCTCCACGATCTTGAGACCAGAAGACAGTGTCTGGATACCATTACCAACCACTCTAAAAAAGATTCACACTAGATACTCATGGACACAGTGAGAGAAAAAGAAGTAAAACTCAAAACGACTTAAAAGGGGGGGGAAGGTCTACTGGTTGGATAGAAACTGGTGGGACCCCCAAGACTATGCCCCAAGACTAATTACCCTTACAGTCAGGAACTGTACCTCAATGTCCACCCTAATCATAGAACTATCAGGGGAACAATAACACTAGTGAGGTACATACACCCTAGATCAAAAGGGCAGTATTAACCCAATGACAAAGTTCAGAAGGGTTAGGAAAGAAGGAAAAGTTGAAACATGAAACATAGGGAGGAAGTGAAATAAATGATGTTACATTGTAGGGATTGTATTCAATGAGATTAAACAAAATGTGTTTCAAGAACAGACAAACACAGGTACAGCCCGAGCATCATGTTTGGTAAAGTAAAGGGTCAGCAAACAAGAGATGACCCTCCACAAGATGGACTGGCATAGTGACTATCACGATGGACTTTCAACATCATAAGAATGGTGAGAATGATACAGGCCCAGGCAGTTCTGTGGTATATATAGGGTTACTCTGAGCCAAAACCAACTTGAAGGCACCAACAATAACAAACACACACACACATACAGAGGTAAGTCAGAACGCATTGCTACTGGTATTCCAGTTCGTACATACACTGGTTTGTTCCTAATGAAACATGCTTAAAGATAGCTCTGTGATCAGTGCAGATAAGGTCTCTGAATAATATACTAATCTTAGTCTCATTAAGATACCTACAAAAAGATCCAATCAAACAAGTGGCTTCCAGTGGGATATGTAGAGCCAGTTACATGTACAGTTCCATCTTTCTGAGCATTAAATGCCACAGTAAAGTCTTAAGAAAAATAGAGAAGGAGAAAATACGATACATTATAAATTTTGCCAGATTATCTGTTGGCAACACTTCACCACTTATATCCTTCTTTACTCTGCCTTGTAATATAGGCACTGGCTGCCCAGGAAATATATTCTTCAGAATACCTGACTTGTAATCTGAAAAATGCATTTCCTGGGGATATATGATAGATTTTACCAAACATAATTTTAAATATATTTCCTAGAGAGATATGATAGATTTAATCACTGAAGAAACTTACATGAGAAGTAAAACATTACAGAATGGAGGCAGAGCCATAGTTTTACTTTCCTAGCAGAGAAGTAGCAAAGATGGGTTTCAGGAAATATAGAGGATTTCTCAGCAGAATCTGGTTACATCTCTACCAAACCACAATTCTCTACACGGAACATCCTTCAGTCACTGAAAGTCCTGACACTTAGAAAGCTGGAAGCATGAAGAGATCTAGTAGCGCCATTCCTAACCTGTATTCTTCTAGCTCTTCCATTTGCAAATTCTTCTTTCCCTGTTTATCAAACAAAAATCAATACACACACACATATCCACATAAGAAAATGAACAAAACTCAGGTCATTTTTCAGTATGTGAATACAGAGTGCTTCCTAGTTTAATGATTCACTTACTGAAAAAACTTTTATGTACATTCAAGAAATAATTTTCAGACTTCCATGAGTCTCATCTAGTTATGCAAGCAAGAACTGAGAAATTAGTTTTGGGTGATTTTTATTTTTAATTTTTTTTTTTTTGTAATATAGAAGTGAAATTAGGACTAGGGTAGACAGAGTAAAGAGGTTTTCCATGACTCTCATTTGTGGTCAAAAGTTTTCATATTGGCAACTGCTGAGATAAAATGAATAACAGCAGATAGAGAAATTAGTTTATTCTACCAAAGAAACAGCTGAGCAAGTAGGATACAGGTAGATGTTATTATGGGGAAACTGCTACAAAGATTGTGATAAAGAAAATGGAAAGATTGAAAGTTTAAAGAGTTGGTAAAATTGTATGGTTTAGGACAAAGAAACAGAATTGTAAAAATGTTTGGGTGATTTATTAATTAGAACTCCTTAATGCTTGTTAAGGAGCTCTGGTAGCGTAGTGGTTACAAATCAGGCTGCGAACCTTAAGGTCAGCAGTTCGAAACTACCAGCCGCTCCACGGGAGAAAGATGAGGCTTTCTACTCCCGTAAGGATTTACACCCTCGGAAAGCCTGTACAGGGTCGCTATGGGTCGGAACTGACTCGACGGCACTTAACAACAACAACAACAATGCTTGTTTGCAGTCCTAGTGTGGCACTGTAGGACAATGTATTAGCTGCAATGTCGGAGAGTCAAACCAACTCACCAGCTGCTCCTGGGAAACCCTACACGGGGTAGCTGTGAGTTGAACTGACTCCATGGCACTTAACAGCTGCAATAACAGCTGCAACAACAGCTGCAAAAACAGCAGCTACAGCAATGTTTTTGCAGTTAATGATTCCTTTTGAAAATTACTGTTATCACTATTTAGCCTTAATCATTGGTCATCTATGGGGTCCTGGTGTGGCAATGTGGGTTAATGTGCTAGACTGCAAAGTAGGTTTGAATACCAAGGTTGGCAGTTCAAGCTCACCAGTTGCTCCCACAGGATCACTATGGATTGGAACCGACTCCACGGCACTTAACAACGACAACAACAACGGTCACCTGAAAGGTTTTGCAATTTATATGGGACCTTATTAAAGCAAAGAGAGTTTGAGTTGATCAATCAAGTTCTGCTTCTGTTAGATATCTGTAGCCGTTCACAGTTGTCTTTCTTTTTAACCCATCCGAGGAAGAAATATTCTCTATTGTACAATTCCTTATCGGAAAATACCCTGTGAAGACAAGAGTAAATTTCTGACGCTCTACTACATAGAAAAAAAGACGCAGACCATAAATTGCTCTCAGTTCAGTTATCCTTTCAGAGGCTCTGTTCAATCTAGCTGTCCTCCCCTGATATTGCAGGATTTCCTACCATACACACATACACATAGACACATGCACAAAAAAGAAGAGTAACAACAAAAGCAACATCAGAGATTTAAGGATTTCTTGGGAGCAAGCTGCTCTACCACCCTGCAATCTTTGCTTTGCACGATATTGTATGTTGTGTTTTCCAGAGTCTCAGTGTAAAGGTGAATTATTTTAAATTGAAATGGAAACTTTTCTCCCTTCACAAATTGACTTCTATTTATTTATTTTCAAGTTTTATTTATTTTACTACTGTTGAGAAGATACATAGCCAGACACACATATAAATTCAACAGTTCCGACATTACCATTTGATGGCATTGCTTAGTTTCTAGAGTTATGTAATCATTCTCACCCTTTTTTTCTTAGCTTGTCCTCTCTTATTATCATACATTCACTGGTCCCTAAGGTTAAGGTTTGTATCTAATCTTACAAGTCACTCTTGTCAATTTCATCCCATGTGGAACTTAAAAGAGCATCATACTCAAAGCAGATTTTCTTTTGTTATTTGTTTTTGACTAGTTATGCTATTATTTGGCTCCAAGGAGACCTCAGGGGACATTTTTGGTTTACGATCTAAAAATTATCTCGGTGCAATAGTTTGAGGAATCACCCAACCTTCAGGTGTCCAAGAAGTCTATAACCCAAGAAGTTGAAAGTCTAGTTTGTGTGTTCTCTCTTAATCAGGGTTCTAATATGGAATCTCTGATCAAAATGGTCACTAATGGTAGCTGACACCAATATGC
Organism: Chrysochloris asiatica; assembly: GCF_000296735.1. Taxonomy (NCBI): domain Eukaryota; kingdom Metazoa; phylum Chordata; class Mammalia; order Afrosoricida; family Chrysochloridae; genus Chrysochloris; species Chrysochloris asiatica. Next base: position 8,465,557 of record NW_006408538.1, on the reverse strand, counting down.
AGTTTTTCTGGTCTCATAGCAAAGGAAGCAGGTTTTCAATGAGGCAATTGGTTACACATTCCATATTGTCCTTTAAGACTTGACTTCTGTTCTTCATCTGTTGTTCCTGGTAAATAGAGACCAAGGCCTTGGATGGTCACTTGCAAGTGTTAAAGACCCAAAGTGGGAGGTAGAAATGAGCCATTAATCCTGGTATTAGACCAATTAACTGGGATGTCCCATGAAATCAGGACCTTAATTCTCCAAACCAAGAAATTAAATCCCATGAGGTTTCAGTTTTACCTAAGCAGCCTCGGCAGCTTCTCTTTAATTTACTTTTTGTAAATATATCTGTAATAATCTTTGCCAATTCAACTTTTTTCAAGTATACAACTTACAGAAGATCCGAAATTACAATTTGCTGTGCAGCACTACCTTTAATTAATGCAAAATTTCAATCATGTTAACCTTCTTCTTTTCTCCTCCCTTCTGCCCCGGTTGTTGAAATGCCACTGAGTTGGTTCTGACTCATAGTGACCTGGTGTGGAGTTTCCAAAGAGCGGTTGGTGAGTTTGAAACACCAGCCTTGTGGTTCAAGTCGATCTTTCAGTCTAGAACATTAACCCTCAGTACCATACCTGCACTCCTTCTGCCTCTGGTAACCACCAATACTCACAAACTTTGTTCTCCACTTGTCTTTTCATGGAAGTAAGGTCATACAATATTTGCCCACTTGTAATTGACGTCTTTCACTCAATATGTAATGTCTTCCAGTTCCATCCATAATGTAGCATGTATCAAAACTTCATTTCTTCTACTGAATAGTATTCCATTGTATGTATGTACCCTACTCTGCTTATTCATTCATCTGTTAATGGGGACTTAGTCTGCTTCCACCATTTGGCTAGTGGTAATGGTAATACAAAAAATTTTGGTGTACAAGGTTCTGCTGGAGCCTTGGCTTTGAATCTTTCGGGTATATACCTAGGAAGAGAATTGTTGGGCCATATGAAAATTCGATTTCGATTTTGTATTTTTGTTTTGTTTTTGAGGATATGCCACATGGTTTTCCACAACAGCTTTACCATTTTGCATTCCCACTACCAAGAGGAATTATCCACTGATGATCCAATTTTCTCACAACTACTCCAACTTTTTTTATTTACAATTTATTTTCATTTTAATTTAACCATCTTTTGTTATTGTTGTTAAGTGCCATCCTAGTGGAAGTGAGTCCTGATGTGGCAGCGTAGGATAAGCACTCAGACTCAGGGTCAGTTGGAACCATAAGGTGGGGAGTTCAAACTCACCAGATGCTCCTAGGAACCCCTAGACGGTCACTAAGAGTGAGAACTGACTTGACATCACTAACAGCAACAACAACAGTGAAGTGAAATTGTGGTTCTGATTTGCATCTCTCTGATGGCTGATGATCCTGAGCATCTTTTTCATGGGCCAGCTGGATACGTGAACACATTCCATGTGATGCTGTTGTTCACCATCTTCTGGCAGGGCAGGGATGTCTCTAACTCTGCCTCTCAAGAGATTTGGCTGCTATAGAATTATCATGCTGTATTTGTTTTCTAAAGGGAAGACTAAGTTTCTATCAGGGTGTTGACCCATACTTTTTCCAACTGCAATTAACATTCCAGTAACGTATGGTGCTGTAGCATAAGCACTGGACTTCTAACTACAAGATTGGCGGCTCAAACTCACCAGCTGCTCTCCTGAAACCCTATACAGGTTGCTATTAATCAGAACTGACTTGAGGACAGTTAACAACAACACACGTAAATTTTACAAACTCAGGTCCATTCAGGTTTCAGTGCAATGGGCATGACTGCACCAGGAAGAACTGGTTCAAAGTCCTGCCTTGTTGATCTTCTTCTTAGATGTTCTGTCCAGTAATGAAGGTGGTATATTGAATCGCCAACTTTCGTTGTTGTTGTTGTTAAGTGCTGTTGCGTTGGTAATGGCCCATAATGACCCTGCATAGAGATTCCCAGTAGCAGCCAATGGGTTTGAACTGCCAACTTTGTGGTTAGTAGTCCAGTGCTGTTTCTCCCTTCAATTATTATCAGTGTTTGCTTGATATATTTAGAGACCCTGGAACTGACTCGATGGCACTTAATAACAACAGCAACAATATTGAGTGCATTTGTATTTATGACTGTTAAATCTTCTTGACTAAGTCACCCTTTGATAAACATATAACGTCCATCTTTATCTTTCACTTATTTTGTCTTGACGCCTACTTTGTCTGATGTTAAGACTGCCACCCAGGTTCTCCTTTGATTACTATTTGTATGGAATACTTGGTTTCCACATCTTTTCAATTTCAACCTGTTTGTGTCCTGTATTTAAGTTGTGCCTCTTAAGAATAGCTTGGAGTGGGATTATTGGGTTTTATCCATTTTGCCACTTTCTGCTTTGTGATTGGGGCATTGAGGCATTTAGTGCACTTACATTGACTGTAATAACTAGTAAAAAGTGACTTACTTCTGCCATTTTGTTATTTGTTTTTTTTGTGTGTGTGTGTGTGTGTTAAGCCTTCTTTGTCTGTATCCGTCACTATTACCTGCATGCATGTTTTGTTGATTTATTGTAGTAAATGTTTTGGTTCCCTTCTTTCCTTTTGTGTATGTTTTTAATATATTGGTTACCATGCCTTTACATTCAACAGCTTGTATTTGAACATTCTCTGGGAGAAAGTCTCTGGCACTTAACAACAATAAAAATAATGCCAATAATTTATAACATTCTCCAGTGGTGGTGGCTGGTGGTTATGTGCCATGGAGTCAGTTCTGACTCATAGCGACCCTGTACAAGTTTTCCAAGGCTGTAAATCTTTACGGGAGCAGAAAGCCTCATCTTTCTCCCTTGGAATAGCTGGTAGTTTTGAAGTGCTGACCTTGCAGTTCGCAGTCCAATTTGTAACCACTACGCTACCAGAGCTCCTTAACATTCTCAGGTAAGTTGGTATAAATTTTAAATGACACAAGAAACCTTTATATCATTCCTCTTCCCACTCCACCTTTTGTTGTTATAACTAATTAAGTCTTTATATATCATGTCCCTGTAACACAGTTTTATGTTTGCTTTTAAAATATTTATTATGAAAAACATGAACAACAAAACATTTTGGATTGGTCAGCATGGATACCTTATTACTTGTCCATACATTTCTCTTTATTAAGGAACTGTCTTTCTTTTCTTTTGATGCAAAAGCACTAGATTTTTGGGGTGTGGCAATCTAAGTTAGTTACAAAATGAGGAAAATTACTAAGCACCCCTCCTAGTATCTAAGGAACTCTAGTAGCCTAGTGGTTAAAAGTCAGGTCAGGCTGCTAACCTCAAGTTCAGCAGTTCAAGACTACCAGCCATTTTATGAGAGAAAGATGAGACTTTCTGCTCCTGTAAAAATGTATAGCCTCAGAAACCCTTTGCAGAGTCACTATGATCAGAACCGAGTGCACAGCACACCACCACCACCATCTCGTAGTATCTGAACTCCTATTCAGACAGTGACTTCTTAGCCATCTTTTATATATATATATATATATATATATATATATATAGAGAGAGAGAGAGAGAGAGAGAGATATTTTAATTACATTTTAGTATTTTTTACCTTCCATATAAAGCCCCCATTAATATTTTTGGTTAAACCAGTCTAGTAGATAATAGCTCTCTCAGTTTTTCTTTATCTGGAAAAGTTTTAATTTCATTTTACTTCTTGAAAATAGTTATCACTGAGTAGATGGGTTTTCGTCTGTTTGTTTCTTTCTTTCAGCACTTTAAATACATAATTTCTGACTTCCAATGCTTTTGAGGCGAAATCAGCATTTAATCTTATTAGAGACCATTTTTATATGACTGCTCCTCTCACTCTTTTGAGGATTCTCTATTAGCTTTCTGAGAACCTAATTTGGATGTGTCTTGATGTAGATCTCATTGGGTTTATCTGGCTTAGGATCCTTTGGGCTTCTGAGATTTGTAGATGCACATTCTTCATTAGATTGGGGAATTTTAAGTCACTATTTCTTCACACATTTCTGTCCATTTCTCTCTTAGCTCCTTGTGAAATTCCCTTGATGCATATATCAACTTTCTTGGTGTTGTCCCACAATCCCGTTAAACTGTAGTCAGCTGAGCCACCCTTCTTGTTGCTCCTGAGAGTCTGTAATTTTTACTATTTTTGTTGTTAAGTGTCACTGAGTCGATTCCAAGTCATAACAACCCTGGATAATATTTTTGAGGAGTGGCTGGTGGGTTTGAATTTCCAAACATTTGGTTCAAAACAATCTTGCGATCCATTGCATTATCCTTCATTACCATCTAATTTACTGAGTCTTCCTTCTGTCTGATTAAATCTGTTGGTAAATTCTTCTATTGTGTTCCTCATTTCAGTCATTGTACCTTTAAGTTGCAACATCTCTCTTTTAGATCCTCATTTTGCTCTTGCATTGCTTTCCTTATTTCTTTTAGCACTTTGCTTATGCCTTTAATTATTTAATTATATTCCATTCTAATATGTCATAGTCTCCCATTGTTGTGTTTTGTTTTTTATTATTTGGTCATCCCTCTAAGGAGCTCTGGTAGCGTAGTGGTTATGAATCGGGCTGCAAAATGCAAAGTCAGCAGTTCAAAACTACCAGCTGTTCTGCAGGAGAAAGATGAGGCATTCTGCTCCCGTAAAGATTTACAGCCTTGGAAACCCTGTGCAGGGTCACTATGGGTCAGAACTAACTCCACGGCACATAACCACCACCACATATGCGCTTTCACACTCTTTATTAAGCTCATCTTGATGGACCAATTTTTCTCTGTTCTTTGTGTACCTTGTAATTTTTTGTCTGAGCATTGGAAATATCAAGAATGTTAACTTTTCTAAATCTTCTACTGTTTGGTGTCCTTCCCCCTCCACCCCCCAGTATAACTTTCTGGAAAAAAAACTATTACGCAGGCAGAGCCTTTGTGTATCACTTCCTCTCCCTTTCTGTGATATTTACTTCATTCTCCCTGGTTTAAGTAAGGTTAGAAAGTTCCTGATCTCAGTTTTCAATGTCTCCCAAACCCACCAGAGAACACACTGTGGTTAGCCTGTCCACCAGTGGGCACTGTCATTCAGGGGGTATCACGTACTGAACAGTATGCCCATTGGGGCACAATCGTTTCTCTCTAAGTATTTCCTTCCCTTCTGTGTTTCTACAACCACAATTTTAGTCAGAAAACTGCACCAAGCAAACTTTCCTTTGAGGTTGGTTGCTGCCCGTTAATTTTAACTAACAGGACCATTTCTTCCTGGTCCTATGGGAGTAGTCATACCTGAGCTGACATTCAGAAGAAGCACAGATAAACTATCTTCTGTTTCAAGAGAAGGAAAGACTCCCTTGAATGACCACTGAGAGATGTGTCTTGGTTCAGAGTCCCAGTGGCCCTACGTGGTTGGGAGGCAGTCTACATTTAGGTGCCTCACCTTCTGACTCCATTGCAAGGAACCTTCTATAGACATTTTGATCAGTCCACTAATTGCCAATTACCAGTTGCAGAAGGACTCCCAAGAACATCTGCCTCGTTACAGTCAGAGTCTATCCCATAGTATGTTGTCTGAGGGTATAGTCTCCATTCAAGATGTAAGCTGATTTCCAGTAAGAAGGTATTCTTGGTTTCAGAGACCTGAGCTACGGAGTGCACAGGGAGGCAGGTACAGTGTGACTATAGTAGCAGCCTCAACTGTGAGAGCCTCTGTCACAGTCTGCAACAGCTGACAATCAACAAGTAAAAGTTTGGAGATGCAGTGGAATGCTTTGGTCAGATCCCCATGGAAGTCTGCCGTGGGCTGTTGGAGTCCTGGGATATTGTTGGCTGTGGTGCAGCCTCTACTCAAGGCTCCTACTTCCTAGCACACTGCAGTCTCAGTCAGCAGTCCTCAGTGCCAACTGGAACTGGGAAAGATTAACCCTAATTCACCCTCCACCCCAGGGAGGCTCATCCTGTTGAGAAGTATGAGGTGGCACAGGGAGCCAGGAACAGTGCTGACTATGGAAGGAGACTCTACTCTACAGATCTTCTGTAGCAATTTATAGCAGGTTTTCAGTTGACAGCGTCTGTCTGACTGAGGTGTTGGCACACTCCAAACATGTCCCTGGGGCGATTTGCCATATTGCTATCCGAATCCCCTCTGTAGCATATTGGCTGTGGGTGTAGTCTTCATTAAAGATGCCTACTTTCTAGTACACAGCAGCCTCCTCAATCAACAGCCCTCAGCACTGAATGGAAAGGGGAGAAAACAGACCTAAATTGACTCCCAGGGATATCGGTCCTGCTGGTTCCAAAGACATGAGCAGTGGGGTGAAAGGCAGAGTGTCAACACAGAGAGCAGATTTCACTGCCAGGCCCTCTGTAGCAATTCGCATCTAACAATGCTCAGGTGGACACTACAAATGAATCCCTGAGGAGGTCTGCCTTGTTGATTTTACAACAGAAGCTTGAGATCCTGTCTCTTTGTATAGAAAGGGTGTAGTGGTTAGGAAAGTAGGTTGTTTTACTGCAGACGCTTCCTCAGTTCACAGTAGCCAGTGCACCATCTGGCTGGAGGGAAGGACTTGTATGGTGAGAGAATTGATTTTCCCATCACATGTGAGTCATTATTGGTTCATTGATCCTTGCCTGTATGCAGTTCCCTACTGCTTTCCTCTGCTCTTAGATTTAGAGTCCCTAAAAATTAAGCAGTTTCTTTTTTGTATTTCTCTTTCTTTCTTCCTTTTTTTGCTTTTTATTGCTTATTAGGTGAAAGTTTTCAGAGAAAATTAGTCTTCCGTTCACCTTTATATATATATCCATTCAAATTACATACATTTTGCTTTGTGAATGCAAATATGACATGTACCTTTTTCCTTCCCACAATATTCTGTATTCATCTGGGTCCAATAAATCATTTCAACAGCCACACAGAACTCAGGCATCATACTCACTGTGATAGGGTTTACTAAGAGAAGTCTACAAGTTACAATTCAGGGTCACAAACATTCAGGGCACAGTTCTTCCATTCTCCTATACTATGTCCACAGGCAGGCTTCTTTCTGGTCCCTGGCCTCATGGCCTGGCCTCTGCCCTGTTCTTGCAATGTTACAAAGCTCTATTAGGGCTGATGATAAATATCCACAGGGCACACCACTCCACCAGAAACCTCAGTCTGAAGGCACTCAGCTCTAACTCCACAGGCCAGCAAACCTAGCTTCCCCAAGTAAGTCCCTGAAGGCACCCCACTGGGCAACAAGGCTTCCTGTTGAAAGTCACTCATCTTTATTTACTTTGTGGGCTGGGAAGCCCTCTGCTGTGTTTCATGCTCTGGGTCTTGGTTCTGTCGCTGCTGCTCCTTTGCCACTGCTCTAGTACTCCTTGGATGTCACAGCCTTCTTTCCCTGGGTGGAGGGGATTCAGTGCATAGGGACGTCAGGTGGTTGTTGTTTTTAAGTGCCATCAAGTGGATCCTGATGCATAGTGACCCTGTATAGGGTTTCTGAGAAGTAACTGGTGAGTTAGAACTGCTGACCTTGCAGTTCAAACAGATTTGCAGTCTGGCACATTAACTCTCAGCGCCACACCAGGATTGCAGGGACCTCAGGGTAGAGATGCTCTATTCCTGGCTCTTCTTCCCTGATAGTAGTGAAATCCACTCTAGTTTCTGATATGGTTCATTTTAAACCCACATTAGATTTCCAAGTTTTTGCAATCACCATGAATTTTTTTTTTTTCAATCACAACTGAATCATATGATCGTATCGATATCTTCATCCACGTTTTCTTACTCAGACTCATCAGGAAAAACTTGTTTGGTGGGAGTTACAAGGTCTATGGGGAGAAAAGCCATATGAAGTAATCCACTGTAGTGATGATGGTTGTAGTCTCCACAATGTAATATCACTCATTCCACATCCTTTCTGGGTTTTCTGTTTCTATCATTCTTTCCTGCCCCTTCCTCCCTTCTGAGTTTTGTTTGTGAACAAATGCTGTCCTTTGGTCTCATAGGGTTGATTGTTCTGACTGAGGAGTGCATTTGTCCTTGTTATTATTCACTTTATAAGCTTGTGTATTGCTTGTCTGAAATATGGTCCTTTGGGATGGGTTCAGTTTAAGTCTATCAGAGCAGTAAGTCTGGTCTTTTACCATTTTGAATTTTCTTCCAACAGTAATCTGAAAGTAGATATATAGGCAGACATACACATTGAGCAGATGTAGAAAGGCAAATGGGCGTATATCCACAAATATACGAAGGTTTTGTATACAGAGGTGATTTCTACGTCTGTAGTCAGATGCAGGAGGAGTTCCATGTGTATAGAGTGTGTAGGGATGGTGGCAACGTCACTGAATGTGCTAGGAGACCAGCTGTAGTGGCACCACTGTACAGAAAATGTTCTGTGCTATTTAGGTTTATTGGTTTTAGCATTAAGATCAAATTAAATTGTACTCAATCCCACTATTCTGTTATTTTTATCTGTTACAAACATGTTCACAGATATAGTAAAGAGGAGCAAAGTTATGCAGACATCTTAGTCATATTGAAACACCTTGAGGAAATGGATCACTGGGCTTGGAGGCTATAAAACCACAGTCTCTAGGGATATCCAAGTCAATAGACAAAGCAAAGTTCACAAAGACAGTGTCTACAGCTTACTTTGGTTAGTAGTGACTGGGGTTTTAAAACCTTGTGAGCTGCCATCTAAGATGCAGCAATTGGTCTCTCTCCAACCAGATCAAAGGAGAGTGGAGAAAATTAAAGACTCAAGGCAACAATTGATCCAAAGACCTGAACCGCAACTTTCACAATCCTGAAACCAGAGGAACACGACGGTGCCTCGCTACCACTGTTGACTGGTGAGGATCAAAAAGGTCAGGGTGGGAGGAAATGAAAAGTTAGAACAAATATTCTTGTATTTCTTTTTACTTTTGTAGGAAAGGATAGGATGATGGTCTTTTTACACAACTATCTTTACAGAATTCACGCTTCTATTTATTACTCCTTTCATTTCGTGCACTTTGGACATGTCATCAAGAAGGACCAGTCTTCTGAGAAGGAAATTATGCTTCGCAAAGTAGAGTCAGTGAACAAGAGAAAGAGCTTCAAATGAGATGTGTTACCATCGTGAATGCACCAATAGGTTCAAACATAGGAATAATTGGGAGCATGGAGCAGTATTGGGCACTGTTTCATTCTTGCATATGTAGGGTCACTATGAGTTGGAACCGACTTGATGGCACTTAACAACAACAACCTATGTCAGCTACAGAGCCCCGGTGGTACGGTGGGTCAAACATTGGGTTGTTTACTGAATGTTTGGTGGTTTAAACTTACCAGTCACTGTAAGAGTACGATGAGGCAGTCTTTTTCCATAAAGATTTACAGCCTCAGAAACCCTATGGAGCAATCCTACTCTGGCTTATGGGCTAGCTATGAGTCAGAATAACTCAACACAGTGGGTTTGGTTTGGGGCTCGGTATATGTAAACCGTTATGACAGATTTTCTTACATAACTTTTCTGCTTCCAATTTTACAGCAATCCTATAACACATAATTAGACTCAAACTTGATAAAATATGTATTAAACACACACAGTTGCTCATACATGCTCACAATATCTGTTTGAAACTTTAGAAAGTTCCAACTCATGAATCCTTCTGCCAGGTTATCAACTCATTCTGCAGTTTCCAATCATCTCTTTTGTAATTTCTTACTATCACTTTTTTCCAGTGGGAGAAGATTCAAAGTGGATCTAAATATCAGAGAGAGGCACAGATTAAAATTGCTTGTGTTATTAGATTCTTTCCCTTCAGCATATACTGAACTCAAAATTAATCTACTCCCTGGTTTCATTATGACTTTATGGCTCTCATCTGAGAGTTATTTGTATGTTCTGCTTTTCTTTATACTTGAGATTCCATTCCTGCTTATCATTTACTTTTCCCTTACATAATAACTGCAAGGTAATCTAAAAAGCAATAGTATGGAATAAATACATAAAACGCACACGTTTTATATTACACATTTTTCATAATGTCTTCACTTCCATCTACTGAAGAACAGTAACATCAACTTAGGAGGTTTACGGGTTGTGGACAGTACCAGGTGACATAGTCAAAGGGGGGTGACACCAAAATGACTGTCTATAAAATCTTTGTATAATATTTCAATAGAAATTGACTTTTTTTTTTTTTTTTTTTAAATACACTGGACTACTGACCACAGGTTGACAGTTCAAATCCACCAGTCACTACTCAGAAAACCTATATGGGGTCGCTATGAGTTGAAATTGACTTGACAGTATTTAACAACAACACAACCCCTTTAGTTAACAATGAAAACATCTCTTTGTTTAAAGCCCATCTTACATGTATCAATATAGCTATAAGGCTAATTTACCTTTTTGTTGTCATTGTTAACTGCTGTCGAGTCGGTTCCTACTCATAGCAATACTGTATAGGGTTTCTTAGGAGTAGCTGGTGAGACTGAACCATGAACCTTGTGATTCAAACCAAATTTGCAGTCCAGCACATTAACCCACAGCACCATATCAGGACTCCTTTAGTTTGCTTTGCAGGTATATTAATCAGTATAGTAATGGTGGTTAAGTTCTGTTGAGTCAATTTTGACTCATAGTGACCCTGTGCAGGGTTAACTGAAGAGCAGCTGGTGAACACGAACCTCCGATCTTGCATGTTAGCAGCCCAGTACTTGTTTTTACAGAGCCACGCTAGCATTCCGTTCATCAGTACACCTCCTGGCTAATTTTCTTTTTGAGCTTTCTAATGCACTTCAGTCTGAGCTCTCATTATGATTTGATAACACGCTGTTGTTTTCATTCTTGTTGGAATTCTTAGTCACTGCTTTTCTCAAATTCGCTGGTATTTTAGCTACTACAAAAGAGGGATTCAAAAGCTTCATGGAAAAATGGAATTGAATGATAAAGGCAGTTTTCCATGAACTTTTGGAAACCACTTCATGCACTGTATTGCTGTTGTTGTTGCTGAGTGCCATAGTGTGGGTTCTAACTCATAGCGATGCTATATAGGTTTTCAAGGAGTGACTGATGGGTTTGAACTACAGACCTTGCATTTAGCAGTCCAATGCTTATCCTACAGTGTTACATCAGAACTCCTATACTGTTGTAATACTGTAATGATTACTTTTTGTGAACCTCTATCAATAACTTTTTTGAGAAACAAGTAGTAATTAAAGGAAACAAAAGGAGAACAATTTAAAAGGCTACTGCTGAGTAACTAGTAACGTTATAATTCAATGTAGAAAGATTTTTACAAAATAGTTTGCTTGCTGTTACTAAGTGCCGAGACTTTATATCTTCAAAGGAGAAGGCCTCATCCATCTCCATGGAGCAGTTGGTGGGCTCGAACCACGGACCTTGTGTTTCGCAGTCTAGTATTTATCTTTTGTATGGAGCCCCATGTTCCCCAGTTTTCTTGTCAGTATTCACAAAATATTACGCTTAAGCAATTTTCAACTCTGTTGAGCAAATATTATCCCATGATCAAAATTGATAATACGCTTTATTAAAGATTTTGTCTGGTCAGGTATGGGATGAAGCCAGGTCCACTGCTTACTGCACTGCATGAGACCAACCCTACGACACCAGGGGACGGAAAACATTGTGAGCTACTTAGGTTTTATTGTTTTTAGCACAGACCTAAGACTAAATTGTACTCAATCCCACTATTCTCTTATTTTCTATTAGTTATTATAGATAAGAGAGTTCTGGTGGCGCTGCAAGATAAGCACTGGATCAAAAGGTTGGTTTGAACTACAAGGTCAGCAGTTCAAATCCACCAGCCACTCCTCAGAAACCCTTTACAGGATCACTATGAGTCAGAACTGACTCAATGGTTCTTAGTAACAAACAACATGATAGATAACAGACTACACACCTTTTTGTATTGAACGTGCTGCACGTCAGAACTCTTGATGCCTTTGTGTATGGTATATAAGCAATGACTCATAGGGTCAAGTATCTTTTTTGGCAAAAAGACAGAAGGTTACACTTCAGACTTGGCAGTTTGGCTGCCTGTGATCTCTGACTTGCTGTTGGCCGGCAGTTACTTTGATTTAAAGCACACTAAAAAGACCTGCTATGCTCTGGGGCTCTCCAAAATCTTTTTTAACAAAGAAAGAGTAGGTGAGATGGAAGAAGTGGAGAGGAAAAGGGTATGAGAGAGACTGTACTTATATACAAGTTCTTCACCAATGTCCTCTCAAAGGAAAGGGGAAAAATAATCAAAGGGCTCAACAGCTCAGTAACTTAACTTGGGGTTTTGTACTCCACCCTCCAACTCCTGAACTTTAAAGACACTCTTCTGACTGCCTTCTTGAAGCCTGGTGTGTATCCAGAAGCAATTTTTTTTTCCCCCAAATAACTTTTAGTCGACCTTCATATATCTCTAACAGATCATAGAAAACGCAATTAGTTATTATGACTGGCACAGTAGCAATAAGCAATTATTGATACTTTCTGAATAGTAATTCTGCAACTGGCAAGATGTTTTTCAGTATTTTATACTGAGATTACTGTATTAAGACTCATAGTTTGGCTCAATTAAGCACTTGGCAAATTATCCAACAGTGTAATCGTAGTCACCGTGAGTTAATGTGCTGGACTGCAAAGTCAGTTTGAACCAGGAGGTTGGTTGCTGGTTCAAGCTCACCACCTGTTCCTTGGAAATCCTGTCCAGGGTGACTATGGTCAGAATCAACTCAACAGCACTTAACAAAAACAACAATCTATTACTTAATGTTAGTTAATCCTGCCCTTTGGTGAGTTTGCATCCTAAACCCATATTGCTGTTTCATGCCATCACGAATCACTATACATGTCCATGTTTTAAACATGTAAAACAACTCTTTGCACAACTACCTCTATCTAAACCAATGTATTTTATGGCCTGTTTTTTTGTATTCATTTATGGATTAATAGATAAATTATAACATGGTCAAAGTGTCATTTCAACTTATAAAAAAATGTGTCGAGCTCTTTCCTGCCCTAAGGCAAAAGCCTTTTGGTTCCCTTTGTTAGAAAGATTCTTTCACACCTTCATCATATACTTAAATTATGCAGAATCATTGAATTTCAGCTAAATTTTCACAACTGTATAGATACTAGCCATTAGCTACACATTTGTGAAAATTTAGCTGAAAATCTGTATCTACATATCTACATAAGCAATCAAGGGATACCTGTACAGTTCATTTTTATCTTTATTTCGTTTTTAATGACTTCCACTTTTCCTACATTCATACCTTCTACATTCTATGTTCCAATTATTAATGGATGTTTTCAGCTGTTTTCTTTTTTTTTTCTTCTCTTTTTGAGTTGTGCACCATCCATGAATGAAGCTCCTGAAAACTGTACTCCATTTATGTCATTAGGGCCAACCCTACTTTGAGGAGACAGTTCCTTCCAGTCATATTTTGAGTGCCTTCTTACCTGGCACTATGTCAGACAATGTTGTGCTGCTACAAAAGAAGTTTACAATGGCTAATCATCCAGTGGTCTGCCTCTTCTTCTTCCTAGTATGTCTTAGTCTGAAAGCACTGCTGAAACCTGTCCACCATGGATAAGTAACCCTGCTAGTATTTAAAATTTCTGTGGCATGGCTCCCAATATCATAGCCACACAAAAGGTACCTTAGTACTACAACTGGACAGAAGAGAGGTTGGAAACATACTACGGTGGTTGTGGTGTGCCATGGAATCAGTTCTGACTCATAGCCACCCTTCATAGGGTTTCCGAGGCTGTAAATCTTTACGGGAGCAGAAAGTCTCAACTCTCTCATGCTGGGTACATACTAGGTTGTTGTTAAGTGCTGCAGAGTCAGTTGCTACCCATAGCGACCCTGTATAGGACTTCCAAAGAGCAGCTCATGAGCTTGAACCGCCGACCTTGCCGTTCAAACCGACTTTGTAGTCTAACACATTATGCCACAGTGCATAATAGTTCTCAACTAAATATTTGTTGAGTAATTTTTTTCTGGATTATTTTATTTTATAGTGATTAATGAAAGAATTTTAGACATGAAACTTAGTTGGCTGTTAAGGATCAGATACATCACCCATCTGTCTTTCTTTTTTTTCTTCATAGTATGTGTGTTTGTATGTTGCTATGAATCTGGAAGTTATGTCCCCAGGTAGTTCCAGACCAACAGGATCACCCATGGTGTGCAGGTTTCATTCAGTAAGCTTCAGACTAAGACAAACCAGGTATAAAGACCTGCTGATCAACTTCCAAAAACTTTTGTCAATGAAAACCTTTTGCATTGAAATCAAACATTGTCCAACACACTTGCTTTCCACACATTATCAGAAGTCATCAATCATGGGAGAACCTCAGTGCAAGCCACAATAGCTGCAACAATGGCCTTTGTGATGATGGCAATGAGGATGACATAGCAGAACAGGCAACTCTTCATTGTGTTGTCTATGAGGTTGCCTGGACTCCGGTGACTTGAGTCAATGAACAACAAATGTAAGAGAGTTTGCCCATTCTGTATAGCACTTTGGCAGCCATTTGTTCCCATTTGCATATCTGTGAATTTGCATTATATGTCCAAGAAAATGCTGTATTTTAAGTGAGGAAGGAAGGAAGGAAATTTGACACCACACTATGTTATTTCTGTATCTGTGATTGTCTGGGTCCCATTGGCAGGAAATGAAACAAAGTAGAAAGTTTGGTGCAAAATTATTAAGGAGATGATGTATAAAAGTATGAGCAGGAATTGGGGAATCTAACAAGGGTAATGAAACTGCTATTTTCTTTACTTCTGAAGAGGTAAGAGAGGAAGCTTTTATTAGAATCTGTAGACAGAAACTGCGTGATAAAGATTTTCTAGGAGCTGTAGCCTGAAAAAGAGATCAAGAAAACAGTTCCCTTGAACTCACTTGCTTCCTGGTCTCTGAAGTCATATTAAGCTCTTTATGTCCAAAAGGAGAAAGAAGGCTGAGGTCCAAAGAATGGATTGATAGATTTCCACACACTTTGGAGGGTTCAGAGCACAGTGGGAATGGTGAAAATAGGTTCTGGTGGGAAAATAGAACATGTCCCACCAAGTATTTTATATGTAGAAGGAGAAGACATGATCATTTACATCATTGTTCAATTCTTCTGATTCTGAACATTTTCTGACTCTCCTTTTTCTATTGTTCTTTTGTCCATTTTTATTACATTTCATGCTAATCCTTACATGAGTTTGAAGTGTTAGGTTGGATATGGAGCTTCCTTGTATGCTAATCCTTCATTACCTCATCAAGGAATTGAGTTTTCAATCCAAAATGGTGCCTCTGTAGGATAAACATTGAAGTGTGAACCACAAGATTGGAGGTTTGAGCCCACCAGTAGCTCCCAGGGGGAAAGATGAGGCTTGCAGTTTCTACACAGATTTGAAGTCTGAGAAACCTACTGGATACCTTATTTGACTAGTAATTTCAATTTTTACTTTTAAAGTCTTATGCTAAGTTCATCCTGATACCTTGTACAACTCAATATCTGAGAAGGAATAACCAAAAACTGATTCGGACACATAGTGACCCCCTGTGTGTGACACATGAGCCTATCAGGTTCTACGGACCAAATTGTTCTAAAGTAGGTCACCAGGCCTCTCTTCCAAGGCGCTGCTGAGTGTGGTAACTATTTGCATCACCAGCGACTCTGAGAAGAAATAAGTTGCTTTGAAAAACTACACACGGATTCCTGCTTCCATTCTTGCCTTTCAGCGCTTGAAATAATTTTACAAAAGTCTATTCGTCTAAGAATCAGCTCAGCCTAGTAACAGAAACAAAATAAGCACACAATTATTAGTCTACCTTCCACGTTTTGTTGGATTTTCTTGAATTTAGCTAATTTTTTGGGGGTGGTTGCAAATATCTGAATTTCGGGTGCCTGTCCTAGTGGAAGGTTCTTCTTGGCCTCTTTCAGCATCTAGTTGTTGTTAAGTGATGTTGACTTGGTTCCAACTGCTAGCATAGGGTGGAAACAGGAGCAGCTGGTGGGTTTGAACTGCCAACCTTATGGTTCCCCATCCATATTTGATCCTACAGTGTGACACCAGGTAGCTGCTGGCAATCCTTGGCTTATAGATTCATACGTCTCCATTTTTAACTGGTTTTTGTTGTTATGTGCCGTGGAGTGGGTTCTGACTCAGAGCGACCATGTACAGGGTTTCCGAGGCTGTAAACCTTCACGGGAGTAGAAAGCCTCCTCTTTCTCCCATGGAACAGCTGGTAGTTTCAAACTGCTGACCTTGCAGTTCACAGCCTGATTCGTAACCACTATGCTACCAGAGCTCCTTTTTTCAACTGGTAGGTCTACTCATATATGTATACCTGTGTGTATTCTAAGCTTTTGCTAAAAAAATAAATAAATTTGAGAAAAAAACTGTTTAGGATGAACCTATTCCAGTATGATCTCTTTGACATAACAAATACCTATTCCCAAATATTGTCATATTTACAGATTCAGATGTTAAAACTTCAACATAATCTTTTAGGGAATATAATTCAAATCATAACAAGGGGATACCAAGCAAAAGACACTTATGACATACGTCAATTCCAACTCATAAGACCCTATGTAGGACTTCTGAGGCTGTAAATCTTTACAGGTCTCCTCTTTCATCCATGGATTCAAGGTGTGAACCAGTTTATGGATTTGAACTGCTGACCTTTTGCACAACCTATTACACTGTCCAATGCACAACCTATTACACTATCAAGGCTCACACTATGAATTTTGTTGTATGAAGGCAAAGAACAAAACATCCAAATACTGGTCCAGTTACATATGGATATTCATCATTCAAAAGACACCTTTTAAAATAAGCGGGAAAAGATAAAACTTTTATTAAGTTCTTCTGTACAATAAAATTTATAAGACATTGTTAGAGAAAAACTAAAGACATAAAGAAATGAGGAAATATACCATGAAAGAAGTAATATTTTTAAGATGCCATTTTCCCCATAATTGAGTGGATTCAAGAAAATACTACTCACACACATACAAAACACACACACACACACGTATATATTGGTGTGGTGCTGTAAGATCAGCACTGGAATGCTAACCACAAGGTCAGTTCAAACCCACCTGCTGCTCCTCAGAAAGTCTTTTATACAGGGTTTCTAAGAGTAAGAACTGAC
>NW_006408538.1:8437761-8447351 GCF_000296735.1 Chrysochloris asiatica | reverse complement strand
TTGCAGTCTGGCGCATTAACCCACAGTGCCACACCAGGACTCCACTTATGAGACATCTCTACCCAAAATATTAAACCCATTGCTCTGGAATTGATTTTCACTCACAGCAACCCTATAGGAGAAAGCAGAGCTTCCACACATGATGTCTGTAAATCTTGATGGGAGCAGGCGTGCTGGTGAGGTCCAACCACCCGTCTTTCAGTTAACAGCCAAGAGCTTAACCACTGCACTCCCAGGGCTTCACACCATAATACAAAATGATATAAACACTTGGAAAAGCAGTTTGAGGATTCTTATAAATTTGAATCGATAACTGTTTTGCCGTTAACTGCTGCTGGGTCAACTCCAGCTTGTGCAAAGCTTATGTACAACAGAACAAAATATGGCCTGGCTTGTTTCTCTTCTTTACAGTTGATAGCATGTTGAGGCTATTAAGCCAACTGATCTCACTGAAAGTCTCCCACGCTCTCATAGGCCCTTTACTTTATCAAATAAGATGATGTCCTCTTCTAGGGTTTGATCCCTCCTAATGACATGTCCTGGTGTGATGCTGTGGGTTAATGCGCCAGACTGCAAAGCCATTTGAACTGCAAGGTTGGCGGTTCAAGCTCACCATCGACTCCTTGGAAACCCTATACAGGATTACTACCGGTCGGAATTGACTTGACGGCACTTAACAACAATAACAACGACACGTCCAAAGCAAGCTAGTCTGATAAGATTCTATTATGACCCATAATGTTTTCATTGGCTAATTTTCAGAAGTCGATCATCAGGCATTTCATTGTAATTAGTAGGAGTCTGAAAACTGCACTAAAACCTGTCTGTACCCCATGGGTGACCTTTCTGGTACTTGAAATGCCATAGCTTCCTGTATCATAGCAGCATGCAGGCTACCACCACACAGCAAGCTGAGAACTGGGTTGTGCACATTTATCATCGTTGTTGTTGTTATTAGTAATTGCACTCCTAGACTGGCATCTAAGTAAAATGGAGTTATGCATCAACATAGAGACTTTTACATGATTGGTCCTAATTCATGGTGTCTCATTATAAATAACACAAAATCCCTAATAGTTAAATGGATAAACAATTAATGATATACTCACAAAACAAAAGCAAATATAACAAACACTCAAAGACAAAAAAGAACAAACACCAAAAAGTATATAGTATGTGGTTCCATTTACATGAAACCCTAATTTTAAAAATCTCATTTATAATGACAGAAAGCTGACCACTGTTTCCTGGAGGCCATTGGTGAAGGAACACTGACTAGAAAAGGGAACAAGTCAATGCTTTTTTCAGTGATGAAAAATATTCTATATCTTAATTGTAGTGATATATACATGTATGTATGAATTACTCAAAGCACGTATGCCTAAATTGGCTGTATTTTGATGTATACAAATTACACCTCAATACAGATGATTCATAACTATTTTTTTAGAAGACCAACTCCATCCACTAAAGGGACCAGAAACCATGATTTCAATAAGTACTCAAAGCCTTTAGGTTACATTGTTAGGACATAAAAGTGAAAACTTCTGAGAAAGAGCCACACCATACTCATGGATTCTAAGGTGTCCTGAACTGTAAGATTATCTATTTCCTCTGGAAATAAAATAAATTCACATTTTAATATTTGTTTTCGTAATTGGAAAAGTTGAAACGTAAAAAAAACCAATTGCAACAAAGCATTTCAGTAGGTTAAAACTTCATTAGACATTCAACTCTTGTGAATTTTTAAGGTTTTTGAGTTATTAACAGATAAGAAAGAACTGATAAATAATGTAGGAGAAATAATATATTTATTATTGAATTTAATAATTAATAATGTAAGAAACAACCGATTAGGGAACCAGATCAGGTTAGAGCACACAAGCACATACTTAGAAGATGAAGCACAAAGTGTGGTGAACCACAGTTTCATTTATTCTACAATAATAAGGTCCATCGCTGGCCCTTAGCCTCTCAGAATTATTATAAAACTTTTCCATTCTGGGATATTTCTCACAGAGTTTTGTGAACTTTCCTTGTTTTCTATTACTTTGGCTCTAATCTCTGATGAGATTAAGTACCTTCAGCATTCAACTTCCTCTTAGTTGCTATCTCACAAAATATGTAATTTTCACATCCTTTAGAAAGTCAGAGAAATTTCAGTTCACATTATTATCACTTATAACATTTTATGGTTGCATGAATTTATTTCTGAGCTTATTTTATGATTGCAGTGAATTGTTTCTTAATGCATTTGCTTCTCTGGGTAAAAGTTATATGGGACAAATCAAAATAAATATTGTAACACCAAATCTATCATCACAAAGTCACATGCAGCCTAAGGAAAATTGGGACCTTTGCAAAGAAAAATCCTGGTGTGGCACTGTGGGTTAATGCGCTGGATTGTCAGATCAATGTAAACTGCAAGGAAAGTGGTTCAAGCTCACCAGCCGCTCACTGGAAACCCTATACAGGGTTGTTATGGATGGAACCAACTCGACAGCAATTAACAACAACACACAGAAATCAAAGAAAAAACTTAGTTGCCCCTTGACAACTTTGTTGTTGTTGTTAAGTGCCGTCGAGTCGGTTCCGACCCATAGCGACCCTGTACAGGGTTTCCGAGGGTGTAAATCTTTACGGGAGTAGAAAGCCTCATCTTTCTCCTGCGGAGCTGCTGGTAGTTTCGAACCGCTGACCTTAAGGTTCGCAGCCCGATTCGTAACCACTACGCTACCAGAGCTCCTTATGACAAGACAACTAGTAATATCATATTCATCTTTTCTCTGTATTTGGCATAATGGAAGTTTGTAGAGAGCTGTCTGAATTGGTGACGAAACAATTGATCACTTTATGAGTCAGGACATTACATTTGGCAGTCCTCCTTCTAACTTGTTATTGTCCAGTTCAGACACAAACCATTCCAAATTCTCCTGCTAAAAGGCACAGTAAAGCTGGAAATAATTTTATCAAACATTTATTTGCTTTACAATGACCATTAAACATATCTGAATGCTTACATATAATTCTATTTTTATTCCAAAGAAAACTTATAATCCATGCCTCGTTTTTTGGCAAAATTCGTCGTTTTTTGTTTTTTGCAGTCCTTGAAAACTTTTTCTCAGGGAAATCTTCATATCTAGGAAACGTACTTCCTTTCTTTGAAAAAAGGATCCATCATAGCCACATTTTATAGTACAATGTATCCATTTTTACTGTGATTTTCAAGTTTTCAGAAATCTTAGTGTCTTTGTCTTGTCTAATTATTAAAGTATTTTATTATTGAAAGAAGAATAATCTAGTTTTATTTCAATTTTTTTTTTCAAGCTGAAGACATTTAATGAAGAATTCTCTAAGTTGATACACAATCTCCCAATACCTTGCTTCCTCGGTATTGGCTTTTGTCAACTAAGTGGGTATCAGAAGTGCTGAGCTTTCTTAAATGGTAACTACTTATTTATTCACTTGTTCAGGGACACAGAAGCATTACATATGACACCAGAAATGAGTATAATGTTACTGGAAGTCTAAAAATAACAAAAAAGTGTTACTATAACCATGACTCATTTTGTATGTTCCTGAATTTCTGTCATCCACACAGAGAAACTGACATTAGACAGCTAGCACACAGAGCCTGGGAAGGTGGTAAGGAGACCTGACAAAGCCAGCACGAGGCCTGTCCTGTCACTGGCTGGGTCAAAGCCCCTCTCAGTTAGAACTAGGAAATGCTCCTCTGACGAACACGACACTGCGTGCTGTCTCCTCCCTTCCTCCATCTTGATAAGTCTTTTAAGGAATAAAGAAGAAGAGGAACCAAATAATCACACCATGTTCTTAGAAGGTTTTAAGCCATCTTGTCCAGAGCTATAACTGTCTTGCAGACACAATTATGCCATTCTCTCTTCTAAGAGCTACTTCATAATTGAAAGCAAGTCATGGCTGAGAGACAGATTTAAGAAGATGTCTCCTGGCAGAGTTGGCTTGAAATCACCCTTTAAATACTCCAGTCTATGATGCTTTTTAGTGATTGATCTGAAGGTAAACAAAAATCGCTTCTACCATGGGACTGTGAACTACCCACTCCACTCCCTCCCAATAGTCAATAAGCACCTTTCCATAGCTGAGGTGGTAGAAGTCACTGGTAAAAGATGGTTCCTAGGGAGACTTCCTGAGCACTTAAGACCAATCCAGTATAAACAAACACCAATCTTAGAAACCAAACTGCAGATAAGTGCAGTTAACCCACGCACAGGCATGAATGACAATACAAGGAGGTCACTGACAAGCAAAGCAAACACAAAGCAACAGTGACTGTACCCAATAGACTGTATAAGTAAGCCAATGCTTCCTGCCATTTCTTTCTGCACCTGTGCTTAGGTATCCCATCCCAGTAACAGAATGCTCTGCTCCCACAGGAAAAAGACAGAACCAGTCTGATAATCGACTCCCATATTTTATGTTTAGTTGGGGTACTTCTATCAGCTTTTTGGCATATTGAGAATCAGCAAGACAATGTCTTCAGTCAATTGTGCACTTGGGAGTCTAGAAAGCTCTTGAACTCTGGCAAGTTACATATATCCCATGTTGCTTTTAGTTTCACATCTCTTCTTTGCTTCAGATCCCCATGCAAGTTTCTTCTTTTTTCGAACCACCTGTGAATTTTCAGCCTCCTTTTTGGCTTTTACCAAGTTGTGGCAGGCAATTGCTTTGGCAATTTGAACACCAAGCTCTGGAGTAGCCAGCTGGTTGCTGAGTTCGTCAGCCTTCTCAATCGTCCACTCTTCCAGAGTCTGGGAGATGATCCTTTCAAGACCTGACGTGTCAACTTTTGTCTTTTTCACAGGGAGGCCAAATCTATCATTAGCTCCAAAATATTGCGTCAGCTCCTTCCACTGGGCTTCATTTGAGGCTTGTTTTCTCTGAGCCACCTTGTCACTCTTCACTTCACCTTTCCTGGAGCATCGTCCTCTTTTCCTCTTGAATCTTGAGGCTGATGTTTTCTTATTCAAAATGTTTTCTGTGTAATTCTTGGAATTTATTCCACACGTGCACAGAAATCCCAGCGGGACACTCTTCATACGCATTTGTATTTGCCTCGGTTTCAGTTTTCGCTCCATCTGTGGAGAAAGCAGGGATTTCTGTGGTTCTGGTCATGTGATCTTCTGCTTCATCCTGTAGGTGAAGTCTGGAGTTCTCCCATGTGACCTCTTCAGCTTCAGAACTTGACTCCACATCACTTTCATGTAGGCCAGGAGGCAGCAGCCCACTCTACATCTTCTCGGCTGGGAACCGGCCTCCCAGCAGCTTATTTCAGTTTTGAAAGTAAACTATTTTATTTAATTTGTCAACAGAATTATTTGTTCCAGTAGGTGTAATAACTCCACAGAAACTGTGGGAACATTATCATTCTATCAAATGTTTATCAAATTTAAAATGAATTTTAATTATTAGGTTAGAATAGTGCCATTTTAACACTCGGATGAGTAACTTAAAACGTTTTTCTGGTGTTATTGCTTATTTGTTTGGTTTTTAAACTGTGTTCTTCTAGATGCATCTACAAATAATATACATTGTATATTTAAGTTTATGATTCATTTTGAATTCACTTCTTGATATCTGGGTCCAGTCATTTAATTTTACTTTTTTTGAAAAATTTAAAAATATGTATTTATTTTACTTTTTATATATTTAATTTTTTAATTGTTCTAGCATCATTTTTTAGAAACACTAGCTTTTCTCTATTGACTCCTTTGATCCAATCCTAAAGATTAGTTGAACGTATTTGGGTGAGCCTTTTTCTGAACTCTCTTTCTGTTCCAATGACTGATGTATCTAGTCTATTCTTTTCCCAGTACCTTGCTTTCCTGATCATTGGGGTTTCCTAATAAATCTTGACATTGGAAAGGATAAGTCTTCCAACTTTGTGCTTCTCCAGCAAGGTTGGTTACTATAGATCTTTTGTGTTTCTATGTTTTTTTAAGTGTCATTGAGTTGGTTCCAACTCATAGTGACCCTGCATAGGATTTCCAAGGAGCAGTTGGTGGGTTTGAACTGCCAACCTTGTGGTTTGCAGTCCAGTGCTGATACTACAGCACCACACCAGTTTGTATTTCTATAAAAAGTTTAGAAATTAGTTTTATTTTACATATGGACATACAAAGATTAGAATCTTACAGATTTCTATAGATTTTGTTCACATATATTTTGTTAGACTTTTACAGACTTTTCTTTAAAGAAATTCTAATTTAAATTGTTAAATTGCTGATACAGGGAGCAACAAAGTCCTGGTGATTCAGTGGCTAACTGCTCTGTTGCTCACCAGAAAGTAAGTGGTTTGAACACACTAGGAGCTTTGGGAGTGGGTATGTGTGTGTGTGTAAGATATGGCGTTCTGCTTCTGTAAACATTGACAGTCTTGGAAACGTGAAACTTGATGAGGCAGTTCTACTTTGTCCTAGGAAGCTGCTGTCGGTTGGAATCAACTCTTCGGAAATGGTTTTTGTTTGTTTGGCATATGGAGCAACTGCATATCAACCTTTATTCTACTACCGTGCTATACTTGATTATTAATTCGAGAAGATTTGTTGCTGTTAAGTACTTGGGATCTATGTTATCTTCAAATAATGACTGTCACCTAGTAAAGAAAGTAATCTTTCCCCAAGAGTGGTTTGATGTTTGCTTTCTACCACTACTCTCTGCATTCCTGATCTCTATGCCCTTGGACTATTAAACCTCATCAAAGTGCCTGGTTCCCTAAGGACAGTGGCTCACACTGTGTACTATAATTCTGTGATTTAGGATGGGGGTTGGACACACCCGATAGAAACAATGTGATTTAGGGTAGGATCTGGGGTTGCAAAGCTTGACTTCCTGAAGGACTAGAACTGAGATCGATCATTTACACAATTCATACCTCACTGAAGACTATGGACAAGAGAACTCAGGAGCTCTAGTTTGGTTGGCAAGTCTCTGCATATTATCACACACTGATACAGAAAAACTAATACTCCAGACGCTATGGGCAGAAGAAATGGAAAGCTGTGTATTGGTATTTTCCCTAGACTTTAACCAGTATAATTCTTATCTTGCTGATTTTGATATGTATTATTTCACTGAAAGAAACCACAAGGTTGGTGATTCAAACTCACCATCTGCTCCTTGGAAATGTTATACAGCGTCATTATGAGTCAGAACCGACTCGACAGCACTAAACAACAACAACCACAACAATAAACCAACCATAGCCATGAGTTTAATAACTTTCAATGAGTTCTGTAAGAAGTTCTAGTAAATTATGAAACTTGAGTGGCACTTTGAGAATGTCAAAAGCGCATGAGCTTCTCCTTCAAACTTTGCAGTTGGTTAACTGAAGCAGTTATGTCAGACTTAAGGCAGACTTGTATCTTTATTTTCTTCCTTGTTTTGGTCTTATTCGCTTTCTGAAATTTCCTCATCAATGTTGAATAGGAGTAGAAAGGAGACATTCTTAGCTTCATCCCCATCTTGGAGAAAAGGTGATCAGTTTCTCACCATAAATAGTTGTACATTTTTTTTAATCATTAAATTAAGTTTAGAAAATTCTCCTCTAATTGTACTTTGTTGAGAGATTTTTGTTTGTCTTTTCCATAAATGGGTGTTTGGTATTATCAAATTAATTCTCTGCAAACTCTGATAGAATGAGAAACATTGTCAATACTCCAGACACTGGCTCAGCCTCTTAGGCACTAGCATGTCAGTATAAACCCCTGACTAGGACCTTATCCCAATGGGACTCCAGAGGAAGATCTGGGACAGACTTCCTCATCCCGTATGAGCTCACTGATGAGTTAGCACAGGTGCTTACCGACAAAAGCTCAAGAAATTCAATCTGTATGGAGAGTGAGGCTTGTTTATTTTGAAAAATCAAACATCAGACCCAGTAGATGAGAGCAGACATTAGGCATGGTCGGCTCAGGTCTTCTACTTGTTTTTGATGACAGCATTCTAATTTTAAGTTATTTTCCCTCTTCCCCCATGAGCTTCCTCTATTTCCTTGAAGGGTGAATTCTTATTTTAAAGTTTCTAGTAGGTCAAACAAGTATCTTCCCCTTCCATGAGTTTCTTTTGTTATACTAGCCTGCTACTTTCTAAACTCCCCTCAATCCTGAAGATAGACCATCCTAAGAGTTCTTTTTCACAATAGGAATATATTTTTATTCTTAAATTTGTTGATGTTCTTGTTGATAAGTGCCGTAGAGTTAGTTCTGACCCATAGAGACCCCGTGCAGGGTTTCCGAGACTGTTCATTTTTACGGGAGCAGAAAGCCTGATCTTTCTCCCGCAGAGCAGCTGGTAGTTTCAAACTGCTGACCTTAAGGTTCACAGCCCTATTGGTAACCACTACACTACCAGAGCTCTTTGTTAAGTGTTATCAAATCGGTTCTGACTCACAGTAACTCTGTAGAGGGTTTTGAATGAGCGCCTGCTGAGTTTGAACCACTGAATGACATTGTAGTCCAGTGTTTAACCTATAGTATCAGAGCAGGACTCTAAGGTGATGGCTAGAGTAGATTAAAGAGAGATGTTTTTAAACAATCTGGAATAATGGAATAAATTTCACTTTTTTTTTTTCCGTAACTATTTTATACATTAATGGATTCAAATTGCTAATATTTTACATTTATGTTAATAAGAAATATTGATCCACACCATATTTTTCACAAACAACACACACTACTACGTATTTTTTTTACAAGTGGTCCCTCCTCCTGGAAAGTATTTTCTTCTACATGATATGCTAATTTTTTATTACAGCAAAATGTAAAAAAAAAAAAAAATGGCATAGCAGAACTTACAAAGAGGGAAATACCTCCTAGTGAGAGTGAGCAATTGACTATTGACATAAAAATATAGTAGTTTTTCTTTCCTGTAATGGTTTTACTGTTAGGGTAATGCTGACAATCATAAAGTCAGTGAGGAAGAATCCTTTCTGTTTGTATTGTATGGAGGGAACTGTGGGGAATGAATAGCCTTTCTTCCTATAAGGTTTGGTAAAATCAACAATAAAGCAACTGGGTCTGGCATTTTCTTTCTTGTAAAGTTATTAAATGTTTTATTTAGACAAGTGTTGTTTAATTTTTAAACAATTGGCTGATTTCCACCTTTCTTTCTGTTATTGATTTCTAGTATAATTCCATTGTAATCTCATAACATACTTTATATTATTTCTGTTTTTTTTATATTTGCTTATTCCTTGCGTGGTGCTGTAGGATAAGCACTGCACTGCTAACCACAAGGTCGGCAGTTCAAATCCACCAGTCACTCCTTGGAAACTCTATACAAGGTTGCTGAGTCATAATCTACTCACCAGCACTTAGGAACAGCAGCAGCATGCTGTATTTTATAAGCCAAAATTATTTATGTCTGGATAAATGAAGTATGCTTGCTCAGTAAGATGAGAAATTCTTCCTCACTCCTTTACATCTCTATTCTTGGACTAAGTATTCTAGTAATGTTAATTGTTGTTGTCAAGTGCCACTGCCATAGATTCTGACCCATAGCGACCCTGTATAGGGTTTCCAAGGAGCAGCTGGTGAGCTTGAACCACCGAC
>NW_006408538.1:8432746-8435556 GCF_000296735.1 Chrysochloris asiatica | reverse complement strand
TCAAGCATAACAACAATTGTGGGGACAGCACAGGTTCATGCAGTGTTTTGTTCTGTTGTGCATAAGTTTGCTATGAGTCAGAATCAACTCTATAACTCCTAACAACAATTATGTGACCATGTGTCCAAACCAGAGTAGTTCAAGCATTCACCAACATTACTATCCAGGTTACTGCTTTTTAGAAATATCACTTCATGTTGTCTTGCTATTGCCTCTGTTATGTTGCTGTTGTTGTTGTTAAGCTTGAGCCCACTGCTACTGCCATTGTGCCAATTCATCTCCTTGAGGGTCTGCCTCTTTTTCATAATTCATGATATATTTGGCAGTCCATGGTACTTTTAAATTCTTCTCCAACACCATAACTCAAATGCATCAATTCGTGTATGGTCTTCCTTATTCATTGTCCAACTTTCACATGTATATGAAGCTATTGGAAACATCGTAACTAGTGTCAGGCATTCCTTCGTCTTCACACTGACATATTTGCTTTCAAACACTTTAAAGAGATACTGTGCAGAAGATTTGCATAACGCAATATGTGGTTTGATTTACTGACTGCTGCTTCATGAGTTTTGATAGTGGATCCAAGCAAAATGAAGTCTGACAACTTCAATCTTTTCTACACTTGCTGGTCCAGTGGTAAAGATTTTTGTTTTCTTTACATTGAGATACAACCCATACTGGAGGCTATGGTCTTTGATCTTCATTAAAATAATAAAAACAGTTGCTGTCAAATTGATTTAAACTCATGATGATCTTACATATTAGAGAAAGAAGTGCTCCATAGAGCCTTCCTGACTGCCATCTTTACAAACTCGCCATCTTTAGGTTAGTAGCTGCTCGTGGGTGAAAATGTGGCAGTCTACCTCTGTAAAAGATTACAGCATTGGAAACTTATGATGCAGGTCTTCTCTCCCCTTTAGGGTGCTGTGAATCAGAATCAACTCATTAACAATAGATTTAGGAAACTTTATTATAGATAACCTTTCTATATAGGCATGCCTTTGTGTTCTATTGTTGTTTAGTGCCGTCTAGTTTGTTCCAACTGTATAGGGTTTCTGAAGATGTAAATCTTGGTGAGAGCAGAAAGCCTCATCTTTCTCCAGTGTATTCTGTTACTAATCATCTCTAGTATTCCCTCTCTGTTGTGGAACACTGGCTACTGCTTTCTCTGTATTATTTTAATCTCCATTGTGGATGCTGTTGTTGGCATTAAGTGCCTTTGAGTTGGTCCAACTCACAGTGACCCTGTGTAGGGTTTCCAAGGAACAGCTGGTGCATTTAAACATCCAACCTTGAGGAACAGTGCATTATCCCCCAGCACCACGCCAGGACTCCTTTATTCTTTCCCCATGCCAGGTTGCAATCTTACTAAGTTTTAATAGAAGGTTAGAGTCTCTTGGTGCATCAAATTGTTAGCATGCTCAGTGTTTAACTGAAAGGTTAAGCTATATATTAGTCTCTCATCTTCTTTAGCCACACGAACTTTATATTCTGAATTATATATATATATTCGAAATATTAAAAAAATAATTTTTTATTTTTTATTCTAAATTATTTTTATTGTCATGTTTTCCAGGTTACTTGGTTGGATTAAACTTGAGGTAATTTCTTGGCATGTTCAGTTTCTCTGCCATCTTTGCTGAAATGAATGGGGAAAGGTAATATAAAATGTATTGAGTACCTATACATGTAGCACCTTTTACTTCTTACAAGAGCTAAAGAGAAAGGTTATTACAAGTGAGGGAACTTGGTTCAGAGCTGTTAATTGTCCAAGGTCATATTGATAATGCACAATCTATATAAGCTTTGAAATCAGTTATTGCTCCAAAGATTCTGAATTTTCAGTACCATCTTTTCAGTAAACAGAGAAAATTAGCTGTCAAAACAACAATGCTTTGCCAAGCTCATGTAAGCAAGTTTGTCATTCGGAGTGTATTATACTTATAAAGATTTCAAATTCCTAACTTTTGTACAAAGTCAACTGTCTCTACCTGAAAACCATTTAACTTCGAGAAACAGCCTGTAATATAGCTTCCAGAGTCATGGAGGTGAAAAAGAACTTTCATCAAGCGGAACAACATTGGTCGGCAAGTAGAATGCTTGTTTGGTTCCTGAACTGATGTCTCAGAATGAAAGCAGGTGTCACAAAATTATTGTTACTCCCTGCTCATTTTTTGTGACAGTATCCTAAAGCTTTGGAGTCCTCTTGTGGCATTGTGGGTTAATGTGCTGGACTGGAAAGTCATTTAGACCACAAGACCAGTGGTTTAAGCTCACCGGCTGCTCCTTGGAAACCCTACACAGGGTTGCTATGGATTGGAACTGACTCGATGGCACTTAACAACAACAGCCCTTATTAATTTTTCAAAAATCTCTTAGACGTTCCTGGTTTCAGATTGTCATAACCCAGCCCTCTTAGCAAACAAAGTGTGGTAGTTACATGAAAGGCACAAGAAGGAAAATGATGAGGATACATAGCGCCCCCAGAAAGAGATGTTAAATCCAGATGTTATTATGCAAATTTCCTAAGTTAGATCAGAAATGAAAGACTCAGGGAGACAGAAAAGGACAGGTAAGAAAATTAAATCCAATCTTGAGGAATTGTTCACTAGCAGAAAAAGTTAAGGTGCTGGAATAAGATGAAAGAGATAAAAATGTCTGATTTGGATTATTTTTATAAAGTCAGCATGATAACACCTCTCCTCCAAATTGCTGGGAGGGTCATATAAATTATGTACACCTATAGTTGGCTTCATGATCCAAGCCATAGTATTTTAAATTGTCTCATATGCATGCAAAAGCTGACT
>NW_006408538.1:8423576-8432046 GCF_000296735.1 Chrysochloris asiatica | reverse complement strand
GCTGCAACAACGGTTTCAAACACAACAAACATTGTGAGGACGGCACAGGATTTGGCAGTGTTTCATTCTACAGCTAAATTACGAATCGGGCTGCAAAAAACCCCTCCAAGTCCGAAAGGTGGAAACTACCAGCTGTTCTGCAGGAGAAAGATGAGGCTGTCTGTTCCGGTAAAGATTTGCAGCCTAGGAAACCCTGTGCAGGGTCACTATGAGTCTGACCTGACTCTACGATACTTAACAACAACAACATAGAGTAGTGGTTATGAGTTTGGCTACTAAGCTCACGGTCAGTGGTTCGAAACTACCAGCGGTTTCGGGGGAGAAAGACGAGGCTTTCTGCTCCCGCAAAGATTTATAGCCTCGGAAACCCTATACAGGGTCACTATGGGTTGGAACCGACTCCACAGCACTTAACAACAACAACAAGGCATTCTGGTATGGCACTGTGGGCTAATGTGTCAGACTGTAAAATCGTTTGAACTGCAAGGTCGGTGGTTCAAGCTCACCAGCTGCTCCTTGGAAACCCTATACAGGGTCGCTATGGGTCGGAATCGACTTGACGGTACTTAACAACAACAACAATACACAACAACATGCTGTACTCTATCTGTATAAATAATGGAACGTAATTCAGAGGGCTGAGAGCAAGGCACATAACACTGGTTACAAAGTGGAAAGTACATCACAAATAGGACAGACTTAGATCCACTAACAAGGTGGTAACAGTCCTCAATGTAAAACTGGCCAAATATCTCAAAAAAAAAAAAAAAAAAAAGGTGAAATGGATTAAAAATGCCTTGCTTCAGGAATAATGATATTCTTGATACCCTTCCTAGTTATGTGATAGTGATAAATCATAATGAACTAGAGGTCAAACTTAAGTGAGTATTTGGTGATAGGGAAATCATTCATTTGGAGATAGAAAGTCAAAAATCAGAAGAAGAGTTGGAAGCAAGAAGGTGAAAAGACAAAAAAATCATTACTTTATTTACAGCAGATCTCTTTGAAAAACTGAGTTAACCTTGGCTCAAGTTAATCACAGACTCTCCTACAGGCAAGGAATCACAACTAGAATTAAACTCAAGGTGGTTGTTGTTGTTGTTAGGTGCCACTGTCGAGTTGATTCCTATTCATAGGGACTCTATGCACAACAGAACAAAACTCCCTGGTTCTACACCATCCTCACACTCTGTGTTAAGCTTGAGCCCAGTGCTGCTGCCACTGTGTTAATCAATCTTCAGTCCACTGAAGGTCTTCCTCTTTTTCTCTGACCCTCCACTTTACCAAACATGATGTCATTCTTCAGGGACTGGTCTCTCCTGTTAATATGTCTGAGGTCTGAGAGATGAAGTTTTACCATCGTGACTTTAAGGAGTATTCTGGCTGTACTTCTTCCAACACAGATTTGTTTTTCTGGCAGTCAATGGTGTTTTCAATATTCTTCTCTAACACCGAAACTCAAATGCATTGATTTTTATACAGTTTTCCTTACTCACTGTCCAAATTCCATATACATATCAGGCTACTGAAAATACCATACCTTGGGTTATGAGCAGTTTAGTCCTCAAACTGTTATCTTTACTCTTGAACATATTATTTTTGATGTTATATGTAATGATTTAATCTAGCATAAAACATAACCAAAATAAACATCTACACACCCAATGAAAAAGTCCCAAAGTACAAAAAGTAAGCATTAACAAAATCAAAAAGAGAAATACCCAACTTCGCAATAATAATTGCTGAGGTTAATTGCCATCAAGTCAGATCTGACTCACAGTGACCCTGTGCAGGGTTTCCAAGGAGCCACTGGTGGATTTGTACTGCTGACCTTATGGTTAGCAATTCAGTGCTTATTCTACAGCGCCACACTAAGACTCAACAATAGTGGAAGATTAAACAACTCATTTCTGATAAGATATACATCAAGACAAAAGCCAGCATAAGGGACAAGGAAGAACCTATAATGTCAAGCCAGCAAAAATACACAACCATAACATACATCTATGCACACAATGAAAGAGCTCCAAAATATAATTGTAGGATTTTTTGTTGTTGTTGTCCTTTTACTAATTATTGGAACTGTTTTGTTAAAGTAATGCTTTTCTTCATTGCTTTTTTTTTTCTTTTAACCTTTTATTGTGAATTGAGTGAAGGTTGGCAGACAAGATCATCAGCTGTACATTCAACAAGCCATACGCTCTGTTTCATCTCAATGATTACAATCCTCTCCATCCTACAGTTATTATCCTGCTTCCTCCATGTGGTTCTTACTTGCATTCGACCCACCTTTCTACCCCTTCTCAACTTTGTCCTAAGGAAAATGTTACCCTTTTGATTTTGAATGATTCCATGGTGAGCCTAATTTTCTACTGCTGTTGTTCCCCACTATAAACCTATCTATTGCTTGGCTGAAATTGGTGAGTTCCTTTCCAAACTTGAAGGATGGTTGAGAACCATAGTCTCAGGTTCTTCTAGCCTCTTTCTGATCAGTCAATCCAGTGCTCTTGAACATTTCCAAAAGGTCTAGTGCAGCAGATTTGCCTAATGCAATATGGCATTTGATTTTGTGACTGCTATTTCCATGAGTGTCGACAGTGGATCCAAGTAAAATGATGTCTTTGGCAACTTCAATCTTTTCTCAGTTTATCATGATGTTATTTATTGGTCCAGTGATGAGGACTTTTGTTTTCTTTACATTAAGGTGCAACCCAAACTGAAGGCTGTAGTCTTTGAGCTTTATCAAGAAGAATTTCAAGTCCTCTTCACATTCAGCAAGCAATGTTGAGTGTCTTCCAACCTGAGGGGATCATCTTCTGGTACTTTACCTGACAAAATTCTGGTGCTATTCATCATGTTTTGATCTTCAGTATTCTGCTGATATTTGACAGCGTTCCACTGCTCTTCATAAGGTTTTCAGTGGCTAAACATTCCGAAGTAGTCCACTTCTTCGTCCTAGTCTTAGTTGGGTGCTCAGCTGAAACCTGTAGAACATGGGTGACCCTGCTGCTATTAAAATACCAGTTACACAGCTTCCAGCATCATAGCAAAATGCAAGCCACCACAGTAGACAAACTGAAAGACGAGTGATAGTGAAGGTGGTTAATGTTCACATACTGTGACGCAAAGAGCATCCTCTGATATTTGGTAATGTACAATCTTTGAAAACATATGTGGTTGGTTGCCTGGACTTTCATTTAATAACCAGGAAATAATAGTTCTTGTTGTTAATCTTGATTTGTCATTTAATAAATTAAAGTTTCAAGGTAAGGAAATCTGTAGAGACAGGAAGTAGATTTGTGGCTGCCTAGGGCAGACCCTTGGATTCCTGGTGTGGCACTGTGGGTTAATGTGCTGGACTGCAGAGTCAGTTTGAACTGCAAAGTTGGAAGTTCGAGCTCACCACTGCTCCTCAGAAACCCTATGCAGGATCGCTGTGGGTTGGAACCAACTGGATGGCACACAACAACAAGGGCACACTCCTGGTGTGGAGCTGTGAGATTAACACAAACCTTGAACCACAAACTAAGTAGTTCAAATTCACCAGCTGCTCTTGGAAACCCTATATACGGTGACAAAGAGTCAGAACCAACTCAATGACATTTAACAGGACTGGTGGGAAGGTAGGCTAAAGAAAACCTTACAGGTTTTTCTGGGACATGATGAAAATGTCTGACTGATAGTGATGATGGTTACCACAACTCTTAGCATACTTCTTGTTGTTAAGTGCCATCAAGTTGGTACCGACTCATGACGATCCTATATAGGAGGAGCGGCGAGTGAGCTTGAACCACCGACCTTATGGGTCAAAATGGGTGAAATGCATGGTAAGTGACTTATATATCATATTGTTAAAAGTAAGAAATTAAATGAGATTTAAAAAACAAAATAAATTTTAAATGCCTTTTCTATTTCCTTTTTGTATTTCATTATACGGAGACTATTAATGGATATATATACTCATATGATGTTATAAAATGGACCATTTAAAATATGGATGAACATCCAATAACATTAACTATCTTGCCCTAATATGTGTAATGCCTTCAGATTTTATCAACAGACACAATGATATAATTGCAGTTAACAAGGCATTTAAAATCTGTTATTTTTAATGCTTAATTTTATGTATTTGATGTTTAATTTTACGTTCTCAGATGATTTGTAATGCACATAAAACATTAGTGTCTATATCACATGTATTATATAATTTATAAATAAATTAAGTAGCTAGTCATGAAAAGAGATGGTGGTTGTGTGCCATCGAATTGGTTTCAACGCATAAA
Source organism: Chrysochloris asiatica (assembly GCF_000296735.1). Lineage (NCBI taxonomy): Eukaryota > Metazoa > Chordata > Mammalia > Afrosoricida > Chrysochloridae > Chrysochloris > Chrysochloris asiatica. The sequence goes on along the minus strand of NW_006408538.1, from coordinate 8,427,760 downwards.
AACACTGCAGGATCAAAACTGGACTACGAATCACAAGGCTGTCAGTTCAAACCCACCAGCTGCCCCTCGTAGATCCTATACAGGGTTGCTATGTGTAGGAACTGACTCAACAAAATTTAACAATATCAACGTATTAATATTTTTCCTATTGTTTAGCACTGTTGAGTTGGTTCTCATTCATAATGACATTGTATGGCGTTTCCAAAGAGGCAATAGTGGGTTTGAACCACTGACCTTAAGGTTCAGAATGACTTTGTGGTCCAGTGCATTATCCTTCATGGCCCTTCACAATACAACAACAACAACCAATTAGTTATGATTTATACTGTGAGAATAAAAGTGGGCGGCTGAAAGTAGGGCTCAGAGCAAGAATCACCACTTCAGGCATAAGAGCTTGTTCTGAGACCTGCTTCAGGCCGGGGGCCATAAGAACAACCAGGCATGGCTAGGCAAGTCCCCAACAGAATATCTTAATAGACACAAATGCAGGGTAAAGAGCACACTCGTTAAAACTGTCACAATTGAAGACTCACAGGCCAGGTGGCCGGAACAGATAACAGATAAGATGAGGGCAGCAGGACTGGAAAAAGTCTTAGTACTATAGGTTACTTATGTGATGTTATGTTTAAATCTATTGGATCCCGTGGTTTCTGAATGCTCAATTGGGTAAAAGTTGTAATCCTAGTTTGCATATCCCCCTCCCATGGTGTGTCCCAAAACCCTATATAAGGTGTGGTTTGTGAACTGCTTGGGGTCCAGCTTTGGTGAGCTGATGCAGTAACACTGCTGTAACACTGCTGTAACACTGCTGAACACTACACTGCCAGCCACTCTACCCTAGCATGCTAGCTTGAATAAAGCCCGCCTGCTTTTGCATTATCTTTGTCTCTTGGTCTCCTTATTGGGTGGTGGTCTCGGACCCTAACAATACCTTGCTGATTCATCTAGGTTACAATATTTTAAAAAATATTAACATATAACATATATTCTTTGTGTGACACTGTAGGATAAGCACTAGACTATTCACAGTTTGAGTAAGAACCAACCTGACTATGTTGTTGTTAAGTGCCATCGAGTCGGTTCCGACCCATAGCGACCGTGAACAGGGTTTCTGAGGCTATAAATCTTTACAGGAGCAGAAAGCCTCATCTTTCTCCCACGGAGCAGCTGGTAGTTTCGAACTGCTGACCTTGTGGTTCGGAGCCCTATTTGTAACCACTATGCTCTGGTAGTGTAGTGGTTACGAATCGGGCTGCGAAGCTTAAGGTCAGCGGTTCGAAACTACCAGCCGCTCCACGGGAGAAAGATGAGGCTTTCTACTCCTGCAAAGATTTACACCCTTGGAAACCCTGTACAGGGTCGCTATGGGTCGGAACCGACTCGACGGTACTTAACAACAACAACAATGCTACCAGAGCTCCTTACAGCACTTAACAATAACAAATATGCATACTACATTAAATGAGGTATGTTTAAGATATGAGCTATAACATTATTTTATCAGTTTTAAAAGCAATTGGCTTTTCTATTTTGAATTTTAAATAAGAAAATAGAGGCTTGTCAGATTTGAAAAAAAAATACTGCAGCTTGAATTGTTCAGTGTATAGAAAGTACAGGTAAAATAAATTTTAAATGATAGAATTTGGTTTTGTTTAGCTGTTTTAATGATTTATATCACTTCAATACATGACACATACAGTTTTTATTTCCTTAAAATCAGCAGATGATGTGAAAAACAATTTGCAAATCTGTGTTATATCACTTTGATCCTTTAGCACAGGGTCGCAGTGCAAATTAACATTGCAAAGAATGCTTTGTTATGCCTAGTTGGTACTTAGAATCCCTTAAAGAGGTACTCAGAATCACTGAAGGTAAGAGGAAAGACAGAGGGAGGGAGTTTGGCAGAAAGACACTGGTTTTTTAATCTGTCATAGGGGAGCAAGTCAAACTGATGAAAACTGATGAAGGAAAAATCACTCTCCTTTGAGACTATTGCAAAATAGTGAATTGGGATGGTTCTTAAGGGGAAAAAAGTCATGTATACTGTTTGAGTTTAGATCCACTTATTGAGACAGAAGTGAAAATGTGAAACCAAAGACTAGAATATTACACTGCAAACAGAGGAAGGAAAAAACTAAAGAATCAATTATTATGGTTATATTTTAACTTTCATGTTTCAGTGTTAACCCCTTTCAGGTAGCCTCTTTAAATCAGTGATTTCCAAAGTACTTTGATCACTTTGTATCTGTTGGTAAAAGAATTTGAATTTTAAAAGAAGGAAAAAAAACAAACAAAAAAAAAAACAAAAAAAAACAAGCCTGAGCTGACCTTGTGAGAATGAGTGGCTTTTCTTCAAATTTATTGTTATCCTGTTTATTGTATTTGGATAACCTTTCTTTTTTATTTTTACTACTTCCTGAAGTGAGGAGGGACATTCCAACTTCCTTAAGCTCCCCTAACAATTTGAAACAGCCAACCAAATAAGGACAAGAATGTGCCCCACCCCCAGCAGTTTGAATTAGCCAACTGAGTAAGGACAAGATTGTGTGGTTGAAGCCATAGCCAATCGGGTGAGAGACAGCCTTAGACTTGCATCAGGGATAAAAACCCAGTGGACTGCAAGCACTGTGTGCTTGCTAGCTGTTCCTGTGCAGTTACGCACCCTGCAGTTCCTGTACAGAAGTAAAACGTTGCCTTGCTGAGATAATTTTGATTTCACCTAGTATCTGCTTGCGACATGGGGGTTCATTTTTAACAACTGTGACACGTAGTGACCTTATAGCAAAGGATATAACTATCGATTATGTTTCTAAGACTGTAATCCTTATGGTAGTTTAGTGGTTAAGAGTCAGGCTGCTAACCTCAAGATCAGCAGTTAGAAACTGTGAGAAATAACTCTTGTGGGCATGGTCCATCTTCAGGAATTCCTGAGATTGCTAGACCTAACCAACAGATTGTTGATTTACAAACTGGGAGGAATTTGTAACCTGGCTGTTCTAGGGGTAGGAAATTTAAGTAAGAATACAGCCATTAAGACAATGGGTAAGCCATTTTGGCTTCTCTGTGGGGGAGGGAAAATGGGCCATGCCATAGAACTGTATATGGGCAACTGGAAATGAAGGAGGGGCTTTTTGGAGACAAGTATAAAAACCATTTGTGGCAGGCCATGTGGCACATCTGCCCTTGTCTACAGGGCTGGGTGCGCGATTTTGCAAAATTGAATAAAGAAAACCTCACTCACTTAAATGAGTACAGATTGGATTACTTGAGCATTTGTTAGTATAGAGGACTTTTCTCACAAAACTACCAGTGGTTCACTGGGAGAAAGATGAGGCTTTCTGTTCCCGTAAAGATTTACAGCCTCACAAACCCTTTACAGGCTTGCTCTGAGTTGGAATCGACTCCACAGCACATAACCACCACCACAACCACCAATCCTTATGGAGTCCTGGTACTGAGCTATAGGGTAAGCGCTGGACCACAAGGGCTATCTGAACCAGCGTTTCCTTGGAAACTCTATACAGAGTTGCTATGAGTTGGATCGGACTCAAGGGCTGTTAACAACAACAATCCTTATGGAAGCCAACTGCAATATCTTTCTCCCAAAGAGTGACTGGTGGAGTCAAAACACTGCCCTTTCTGAGTTTAACCACAGTGCCACCAGGATCCCTTCCATGCAGTGCGCTCATCCCGTTCCAAGAAGTCCCGCTGGCATAGTGGATTATGAACTGGGCTGCCAACTGCAAGGTCAACAGTTCAAATCTACCAGTAGCTCTGTGAGAGAAAGATGAAGCTTTCTCCTTGAAAACCCTATACAGCAGGGTCACTATGAACTGGAACTGACTGGATGACATATAAACTCCATATCTTTTCATGACTACTTACTCTATTTATTCATAAATTATATAATACTGAAACTAATATTTTATGTGCATCACAAATCATTTGAAAATATAAAATTAAAAATGAATAACAAATCATAAACTCCTTGTTAACTGTGATCCTATCATTGTATCCACTGATAAAATCTGAAGGCATAACACATAATCAGGGTAAGCTAGTTAATGTTATTGGTGTCCATCCATATTGCAAATGGTCCATTTCATAGTTTTCATTTTTATTTGGCTACAAACATCACTATGACACTCAGACCCAACATATACCATTAATAACTTTTAGCTTTC
>NW_006408538.1:8417332-8423351 GCF_000296735.1 Chrysochloris asiatica | reverse complement strand
AGTCCTGCTATTAATAGGAAATAATACATCTGTGAATAAGAACATCATTTTGAGAACTGCAAAGCTTTGGGTTTGCTTTGGAGACTCAGGAGCTCTGATGGTGCAGTAGATTAAGTGTTGGGCTGCCAACCACTGTGTCTGCGGTTCAAACTGGTGAAAGATTAAACTGTCTACTCCTGTAAAGCTCTCATCTTGGTGTGGTGCAGTGAATGATTTAATGTCTCTTCTAGCCATAGTCTTTGTGAACTCCCACCAAACAACTTTTTCCTGATGGGTGTGGGAAGGTGCAAGAAGATGCTGATATGATTCGGTTGTGAATAATTGTTAACAGGGTAAGTTTTCATTGGAAAATCTTGGAACTCTACTGTGGGTATATAAAGAGTCTCTTCAGAAGGAAGAAGGATGCAGGAGTGGTGATGGGGTAGGGGTAGGAGGATCTCAGTGCGATGAAAGAAGAAGAACCCGAGTGGAGCTCATCCTTTGATTCTCTAGATCCATGCACACTGAAGTCGCTCAACCCAGGGACAGGAAACTCTGGCGCGGGAGCAGTAACAGAGCAGTGTCAAAGAAACAGCAGCAGCAGAACAAATAGAGAACCACACAGCACTATGGCTTCCCAGACCGTGGAGCAAAGCCAACTTGTGGAGTGGGGTGCCTCCAAGCATTAAAACAAAGAGATAGGCTTGCTGACCTGTGGAGCTAGAACTGACTGCCTTTGGACTGAGGCTTACAGTGGCGTGGGCTGCCCTTTGGGGATTAATTGTTACTGTTGTTGTTAAGTACCGTGGAGTCGGTTCCGACTCATAGTGACCCTGCACAGGGTTTCCGAGGCTGTTAATCTTTACGGGAGCAGAAAGTCTCATCTTTCTCCCGAGGAACCGCTGGTAGTTTCGAACTGTTGACCTAGAGGTTGGCAGCCCAACTCATAACCACTATGCTACCAGAGCTTCTTAACTAGCAGCCCTTAAAGAGTCCTGGTGTGACACTGTAGGATAGACACTGGATCACAAGGTCAGTTTGAACCACAAGGTTGGTGGTTCAAAGCCACCAGCCGCTCCTAAAAAGGGTTGTTATGAGTCAGAACCAACTTGATAGCACACAACAACTTATACATATTATTGCTAAATACTTTTGAGTTAGTTATCACTCATAATGATACTGTATAGGATTTTCAAGGAGGCAATGGTGGATTTGATCCCCTGACTTTGCGGTTCAAACTGACTTTGTGGCCCAGTGCATTATCCTTCAGTGCCACACCAGGGCTCCGTATTATTCATATTAGAAGTCTTTTTTCATCAAATAACCCAGTTACTTTTTTTTTCGTATGTCTATTATGAACTGCTATGATTTGGAATCGACTGGATGGCACTTAACAACAATGAAGTTTTCTATATTGGTGGAAGGGGGCAAAGGCCAGAACAAGGGGCTGAGGAACAGCAGCAGAGGATAGGCTGTCCTTAAGGAAGGAACTGGGCCCTGAACATTTCTAACTGTGAAATATAACCTGTTATATATAACAATCCTAAAACACCCTGTAACTGTAAATATGTTGTCTGAGTTCTGTGTGGCCACTCTTGTGGATTACTGAGCCCAGCTGAGTAAAGCCGGCCATGGAAGGAGTAGTTGGTGCCTGCTTTTCGCCCTGGGAAGTGGAATCGTTCTATTATTCTACCCAAGAGGGTCATTAAGAGTCACAATGGACTTGATTACTGTAGGCACTTAGATTTAAGTCCTTATCACACTAGTAGCATGTTCTTGAGTAAGTTATCTAGTTTCAGGTCCTTGTCTGTACAGTGGAAATTATAATAAATAATGTCCACCTTAAAGGACTTATTATGAGTATATAAAATAACACCTACAAAGTGTTTCTTGTTGTTTTAGGTTCCGCTGAGTCAGTCCCACTCATAATGATCTTGTGGTTAGCAGTTCAGTGCTTATCCTGTAGTACCACACCAGGTTAGAACATATCAATTCATTAAAATCTAGAATAGTAGCTATGACGATATTTGCTTTACTGATCTTAAAAGTAAAAGATAAAAACTATCTGCTAATCTCAGTCCCTACCCCACCCCTTTAAAACTGAATTAACCTCACTTAAATGTAACAGCTTTCAAATAATGCTTGCTTCTCACAATTCAGGAATTCTGGTGTGGTGCTGTGGGTTAATGTGCTGGACTGCAGTCACTTTGAACTACAACGTCAGTTCAAGCTCACTAGCTGCTTCTCCAAAACCCTATACAATGTCACTATGAGTAGGTACTGACTCGATGGCACCTAACAACAACTCACAATTAAAATATTCCTTCAGGCCTTCCCTGCATCCCCAATCAAAAACGGATACTCTCTTCATTTTATTCATTCAACTTCATATTTTCATGGAAATATCTTCTAGTTTTTTTTAACATTTAATATTTTCAGTACGTATTAAAATTATTAATCCCCTTGCATTTCAGCATTGCTCCTTCATGTAATTACCCACTATCTTAAAATTTCTTTCCAAGTCTAGATTGTTTGTAAACTTTGCTGTTGTTGTTAAGTACCATCAAGTCACTTCCGACCTGTAGCAACCTTGTATACAGTTTCCAACGAACAGCTAGTGAGCTTGAACCACCGGGCCTGTGGTTCAGATTGACTTTGTAGTGCAGCACATTAGTCCACAGTCCATTTCACACAGAATAACTGTTGTGCACATATTAATTTTGCAAAACTGCCTGAAGAAGGAGGTATTTGTGTTGCTGTAAAGTGCAATTTAGTAGAAAATTACTCACAGTGACCCCATATACAACAGGCCAAAATGTGGCCCAGTCGTGCACCTGTAGGGATGCTCCAGTTTGTTGTTAAGTACCATCAAGTCAAAACTGTAGGGATGCTCCAGTTCACTGTTGTAGGCAATACTGTTAACTAATATTACAGAACACATAATAATTCTGAATTTTTCTAGTATGAAGCATGTCGCAAAACTGTAGGGATGCTCCAGTTCACTGTTGTAGGCAATAAAGTTAACTAATATTACAGAACACATAATAATTCTGAATTTTTCTAGTATGAAGCATGAAGTTTGACGTAAGATTAAAGCTTTGTGAGTAGATATGTATTACACTATTTTTACATTTTAATAAAAATTCCCACGGCTCCAACAATAATTTACTCCCTGTGTACCCTTTCCTAATATGCACAAAAATTATTTCCCATTTGTTCACAAGCCTGAGAGTGCAATATGAAACTAACTTGTTGTTGTTAAGTGCCATTGAGTTTTAGAGTACCACAAATATCCCATAAACACAAATTTTCTTTTGAAACCTCAAAACTGTGTACTCAAAAACTAAAACTGCTAAGGAGCCAACAGTCCTCATAAGCAAGATTCTGAAATGATTCTTGAGATTTTTAACCAGGAAACATTAAAATAGCATTCTATTCACATTTAATGAATGATTTCACAGTCCAACCATTTATCTACAAGTTACTTATATGAAGGGGATTCTGAAAGTGCATGGAAAACTTACATTATCTTTTTGTTGTTGTTGTTGTTGTTGTTGTTGTTAGGTTTTATTGATTTGGTTCTAACAGCTTTCATTATCTTTGAATTCCATTTTTGCATGAACTTTTTGAAGCCCCCAAGAGTCCTGGTGTGGCACTGTGGGTTAGTGCACTGGACTGCAAAATCAGTTTGAAAACCACATGGTCCGTGGTTCCAACTCATCAGCCACTCCTTTGAAACCCTACACAGGGTCACTATGGGTTGGCACTGACTTTATGGCACTTAACAACAACAAAAGGTAGTTATCAAGTCTCCTTACACATAGGAGGCAACTGAAGTAGGACTAACCAGTGCATGCATTTGAATATGTTAGCTTTCTCCTTACTTTGTCAGTTGCATAAGTTTCTACCTATATATATTAGTAGAGGAGAAAGGAAAAAAGAGGGAAGTTCAATCAATTCAAAGCCTAGTTTTATAAGATTCAAATGAATTTCTTTAATAGAACTTTAAAATGTAATTTATGGAGCATATATTTTAAAGGAAATTCAAATGAACTCATGTCCTGCAGAAAAACACATTCAGAGGAACAGAGAGAACAGGTGTTTAGGGAGATGTGTTTTACACTAGGATATGTTTGAATCATCTGAAATCTAATTGAAGCACTTTCTCTATTACATAGTATTTTTCAGCATGAAAGCTCTTTACAAATAGCAGCCAACTCCCTCAATCACATTAGTAAGTGGGAGACAAAATGGAAGTGAAGAGGTGAACTTGTTTTGCAATGTTACAAAGCAATGCGGCAGCATATGGGCAAATTTCCAATATTTCTTTCAACATTTTAACTCTATTTGCTTATTTCCATATGACATAAAAGATTTAAAAGACGATACAGAAATAACCTGCCATTTAAGATTCTCAGTTGTACTTTCAATTGATAGTCATGCATAAAGACTACTTTTTAATTACAGCATTACGAAGAAGGCTCTTTTTGCTTGCCCCCCCCCCCCCATTTCCAGTAGAGTCCATCAACATGAACAAGACTAAAAAGATATTTTAATTTTATATATGAAATTCTCTGAATTATAAGTTTTGATAACCACTGATTTTCAATTGAAACATAGTGGGATAAAATAAACAGATAACAAAATAATGTGTTCCTTAGGTTTTGGTACAAATAATTTATTTTAGTATATTCTATAAAGTCTAATTTTTTCTAATGATGACAGTCTTTAGCAGCGTGTTCATGCTAATAAATTGCACTAAACAGTTGACAAAGTATTTATTATACTCTTTCGTTGTTGATTGTCATTAAGTGGTACTGTGGTACTAACTCATAGCAACCCTCTGCATAGGGAAAAAAAAGCAGGGAAAAAGGAAGGATTTTTATTAACACACTAGAGCACAAAGGTTCGCCTGACCCAAGCCATGGAATTTTCAATAATCTCTGATGAAAATTAAAGTTGGACACGGAATAAAGAAGACCATAAAAGAAGTGATGCATTTGAGTTATGGTGGTGGAGGAGAATATTAAAAGTGCCATGGTCTGCCAACAGAACAAATAAATCTGTGTTGGAAGAAATACAGCCAGATGCTCCTTGGAAGCCAGGATGGCGAGTTTGTCTCGTATACTTCAGACATATTATATTATCAGAAAAGACCAGCAACTGGAGAAGTTAACATGTTTGGTAAAGTGGAGGGTCACAGAAAAAGAGAAAGATCACCAATGAGATGAATTGGTACAGTGGAAACAGCGATGGGCTCAAACATAGCAACAATTGTGAGGTTAGTGTAGGACTGGGCAGTGTTTTGTTCTGTTGTGCACAGGGTTGCTATGAGTCGGTACTGACTTGATGAAACTTAACAACAATAGAGTATACTAGACACTTGGTCAACTATTTAGTGCAATTTATTAGCACGAACACACTGCAAAAGACTGAGATCAGTACAAAAAATAGACTTTGTAGAGTATACTAAAATGTTTTTTTAATATTAAAAGCTAACATTATCTATTATTCTGTAACACAGAATTAAGGTACCTCATTTATTCCAACTGGCAATTCAATTACTAAGATGTATCCTTAATGTTCCCTTAGCATTATCATAAACATATGGAGAAATAATACAGCATCTACAACGAAGAGAAATGTATTAAGGCTGACAGATCTATGTGTAATCTTTTGCAGAATATTAGTTGTATCTCAGTACTTGATATTTAAATTTTTCTTTAATGACAGACACCTCAAGTTTTACTAAGGCGCATTGACAACCAGTTAAAATAACACGCACACACATATACAAGCACACACACCCTTTACAAGCATATATATATATATATATATATATATATATATAAAACTCTAGTAGCATAGTGGTTACAAATCAGGCTGTGAACCGCAAGGTCATCAGTTTGAAACTACCAGCTGTTCCGCCGGAGAACAATGAGGCGTTCTACTCCCGTAAAGATTTACAGCCTCAAAAACCCTGTACAGCGTCCCTAAGAGTCGGAACCGACTCCACGGCACATAACAACAACTACTATAT
>NW_006408538.1:8415643-8417232 GCF_000296735.1 Chrysochloris asiatica | reverse complement strand
ACACACACACACACATACACACACACACACACACACACATATACACATATACACATATATAGTGTCTTGGTGTGGCGCTGTGGGTTAACGTGCCAGACGGCAAAGCCATTTGAACTGCAAGGTCGGTGGTTCAAGCTCACCAGCGGCTCCTCAGAAACTCTATACAGGGTCGCTATGGGTTGGAACCGACTCAACGGCACTTAAAAAATAACAATGTATGCATGGAGTCCTGGTGTGGTGCTATGGGTTAATAACGCCAGACTACAAGGCCATGTGAACTGCTAGGTCGGCAGTTCAAGCTCACCAGCTGCTCCTTGGAAACCCTATACAGGGTCGCTATGGGTTGGAATTGACTTGACGGCACTTAACAACATATAGATGTGTATGTATATGTATAACTAACTTTTGGATTAAAAATGTTATTTAAAATTGTTATTGATTGAAGTACCCCTGTAAAAAATTAGGAAACTATTTTGCATGTATGTATTTATGGAGTCCTGGTGTGGCACTGGATGATAAGCACTGGGCCATAAAATCAGTTTGAATGACAAGGTCAACAGTTCAAATCCAACAACGACTCCTCAGAAACCTTATGAATCAATTTGAGCTTTTGAGTTGGAACTGTCTTAATGGCACTTAACAGCAACAGCAGCCATGTATTTATTTCATGATAAACTGTGCTGTCAAGCAAATTGGCCTAATGTGAAACAATAAACATGGCTTAAATATAACAGAATCGTATTTATATTACCCCTTTTATAGTTCTGAGTTAAGCAACATTAGAGTAAAATGTAAAAGTGATAAACAAAAGGAAAATACTCTTTTTTAAAATTTACAATTAAAGATGAGTTTGTTTACTATAAACTAGCTATAAATTGTGACATGTAGGTGTGAAATCCTAGATGAAATAGTAGTACATCAAAATTAATAATGCACTTAAAAATCAATGCCTTGTAATTATATAGGATTTCACTGTGAGTAGGAACCAACTCGACAACACTTAACAACAACAACGTCCCATACATGCAAAAAATATTGGGATCCATGTTAGTAAAGCATACACCTTCACAATGGAGCCCTGGTGGTGCTGTGAGTTACGTGTTAGGCTGTTAATTTCAGGGTCAGGAATTCAAATCCACCAGTTGCTCCTCGGGAAAAAGATGAGGTTTTCTGCTCCCATAAAGATTTACAGCCTTGGAAAACCTATATAGGGTTGCTATGAGTTGAAACTGACTTGAAAGCACACAACAACAACATGCCTTTGTAAGGAAGGCCATATGACACTAAAATGCAGCAATCAGATTCTTGACATTTTGATTAAATCCAATAATTATTTATTACAGTTACATTAAAAAGTAAGCACTTCTAAATGATAAAATAGTTAGCTTCAAAATATCATTCAATGTCAAAATTAATAAATACATGTTATTTACATTCAAATTTTTTATTCTCAAATTTTATTCTCTATTTCATTCATCCTATACATTGATACAGAAGACAAGAAAGAAGGAAAAGGTCAAAATGGATGTCAGAGGAGACTCTGAAACTTGCTCTCCAGCGTAGAGATGCTAAAGCAAATGGAAGAATTG
>NW_006408538.1:8412242-8413873 GCF_000296735.1 Chrysochloris asiatica | reverse complement strand
TGCTGTGCATGGGGTCGCTATGAGTCAGTTCCAACTCGATGGCACCTGACAACAACATACATTGATATACTGTAACCTGATGAGGTGTCACAGTCTTTTCTAGGTTCTAGAAGTTTCTGTCTTTGTAGGATTTATGCTTTAATCAAGGGATAAATAGAAAATAAAATGCTATGAAGAAACCAACAATACAATACAATAGTCCATGAGGAAATACATCAGATAAAGGAGTCAATAATTCCCTTTTGTTGTAGTTGTTATATGCCACGGAGTCAGTTCTGACTCATAGCGACCCTATACGGGGTTTCTGAGACTGTAAATCTTTACATGAGCAGAAAGTGTCATCTTTCTCCCATGGAACATCTGGTAGTTTCGAACTGCTGACCCTGAGGTTAGCAGCTCGATATGTAACCACAATGCTACCAGAGCTCCCCTTTAGTTGTTGTTAAATGCCATTGAGTCAGTTCCAACCCAGAGCAACCCTATGAAGGGTGCTTTTCCAAGAAGCAGCTGGTGAGCTTGAACTGCCAACCTCATGGTTCAAACTGAGTTTGCTGTCCAGCGCATTAACCCACAGTGCCATACCAACACCCAGTCCCCTTTCAGGAACTGGCAAAAACCTGCGTCATGTAAGCTAAAGAGCATTTATAGTGGAGTTTTCAGGGCTGGCCAGCAACTGCTCAGGTACAATTCTCAGAAAAGAATGAAAGGAAAAAAAATAACTCCTGACAATTTAATATTGAGATAAAAAATCTATGTTCAATCACACATTATATAAAACAAGAAAATACAAATATTAGGCAAAAATAGCACTCAGAGAATGTAGTAAAAAGTAGAGATCCAAAATACAAGATCAACAATAACTGGGACAGATAAGCAATCAATCTATGCTTAAAAAGTAAACAACAGAGTTGGGGCTTGATGGTGGCTAGAGTGGAGGTGCAATGAGGTTCGCCGTCATCCATACCACAGAATACCAGGCAAAGCAGATTCAGGGCAGAGCTCCTAAACTCAGAACCACATAGCTAGGAATAATGAAAAAGTGTGAAGGCTTATAGCTCGTGGAACTTGAACCAGAAGCAAGAAATCGTGTACTTTTGAATCTGCCAGGCTCGGAGGCCTTAGCTCACAACTTATAGGTGAGACAAAATGGCAATACCAAGTGGGGGAGCAGACACAACACAGATAAATGCCGTGGGAACCTCAGAGCAAAGGTGACAATACACTTTGTCAGTTTTGCTTTGTTCTGATTTTCTTTTTCTTGGTATCTGTTCATTGGCACCCCACTTAGTGCACCTCCATTCTGGTGACTAGAGGCAGTGCCTAAGAAAGTGGATACCCCCCACCCTTACCTTCTGCCATGCAAGCACACAGTTACTCTCAGCCCAAGAGCTGGCCCTGAAGTGTGTTTTTTTGTTTTTGTTTTTAAATACGGAAATCTCAGAACAAAGAGTATGGAGAGGGAAGGTCTCTTCCTCCTTTCCCTTTTCTGTGATTATAGACTATAGTATCTAGTCTAGTTTTTGTTGTTGTTGTTGTTGTTGTTGTTTTTGCTGTTTTATGCTCCCCCTTCTACCTTTGGGGGACTCTTTCAATTCCTATATTACCCAAGAAGACACAGCAACTGCTGCCAT
>NW_006408538.1:8405085-8409315 GCF_000296735.1 Chrysochloris asiatica | reverse complement strand
CTCATCCTTCCTTCTCTGAGAGAGGAGGACTAGACACATAAGCAGTAGCTAGAACTGGTTTTTTGACTTTCACAAGTGGACAGGGATCTTCCTATTCACCCAAGTAATTTGAAAAGTATATAAATTTTCTTTAATTGGCAACATAGATTCATGTTAAAGATCATGATTTTGAAATATTAGATGTTCAACTTTTATTAAACGTCAGGTTAAGAAAATGGATGATTTTGTAAAGCAGCTTGCAAGATACAACCAATCCACTCTTCCATACCTTTATGGTTTCCTTAAATCAAGTCAAATAATCAGAAAGTTGGGCTCTTTGGCTGTTCTGTTTTGTCCCTCTCCTCCCAAAATGTGACAATTTGTCTATACTTTGCCCTAGCAACTGTAACCATATTAAAGAACACTGTAAAAAGGAACTAAGAGCAAGAATCTAAGCAACCTCTTAATTTATTTATTGAATGGAGTAAGCCATCAGCACCCATTGAATCATTTATTTTTTTTCATCAGTGTTTACCTTCACTATAAGCTCCATGTCCGAAATAGAATTTTTGACAAAGGACTGTGAATGACACTTTTCTTTAGAAAAAGGGTCCTTCTTACATGTGGAGTAATCAGTGAGAACCTTATATACAAAATCCTACAAAGGAAAACGTATCTATATTGTTTGAGCCAGATTTGGAGCTTATCTAATTCTATAGGATTCTGAATCATATATATAAAGGCACGGTTAAGTAGAGGATTCATAAAAAAGAAAGACCTCCAAAGAGATGAATTGACAGAGTCGTAGTAACAATGAGCTTAAAAAAAAAAAAACAAACAAACAAACAAAAAAAACACTCAACAATTGTGAGGTTAACTCAGGATAAGACAGTGTTTCTCTTTGTTATGCAAAGGGTCAGTATGAGTCTGAACTGACCTGAAAGTACCTAACAGTAACATCATATAATGTTTATATTGCTTCTTACTCTTGATTCTGTATCATTTTGTAATTTTTACCATGATTTTACCAACTTATATTCCACTAAATTAAAAAAAAATTTATTCAGGACTCCTCAAATCTTATGTGAAATCAATGCACTGTAAGTACACAATTAAAACATAGAAAACTATAGCAGACCCACAATTTTTTTCTGGAATAAAAGAGAATACATGAATAAAGAGTATCAATGAAAAGTACAAATACATATGATGGTGATAATGTGTCTAATGTCAATAGGAGCTATTTTTGAGAGAGCTGAATACTATGTAGACTTGATATTATACTTTGTGGTATTGTTTTTAAGTGCACTCAAGTCAGTTCTGACTCATAGTAATGTTGTGTAGGGTTTTTGAGAGGATCAGCTGGTGGGTTCAAACTGCTGACCTTGTGGTTAGCAGTCCTGTGCTTATCCTACAATGCCACACCAGAACTTCAGTTGGAGCTTGAAATATTTTACCGATGCCATAATACCACTGCATCAAGGATTCTAAAACAAGTGGGCATTAATGTTTCTCTTAGCTGGCTCAGAAACTGACATTGAAGTTTTATATAGACAAAAGCAAGTGGTTTCTTTCTTGAAACTTTTTACAGTCTACCCTCCCACTGCTCTGACTTTTACAGTAAGGAAAATATCTAACACTCTTGGAGTCCTGGCGTGACACTGTACAATAAGCACCAGATAGCTAATTGGAAGAACATTGGTTCAATCTCACCAACTGCTGTTTGAAAACACAACAGGGTGTAACCATGAGTCAGAACTGACTTGACGGCACTTGACAACAACAACATGTAACACTCTTAACACAGAAAGAGTAAGCCTTGGACTCTGAACCTTGCAGTTCATTCGGTTACATTTTTACAAGGCTTTCAGTCTTTTATTTTAAATTGCCTCATATACATGTGAAGAATGGACAAGGACTAAGAAAGACCATAAAAGATTTGATGCATTTAAGTCATGGTATTGGAGAATATTACGGAAAGTGCCATGGTTAAGTTTTTAAACTCAGTGAAATACAATGGAAGAAATATTTAGCAAATTGAAAGAAAGTTCAGATGAAATCAGTCAAAAAACTGCAAACTAGAAAAGATGGAAAATATGAATGATAAATTATGAAATGAGAAACAAAGTGGAAAAGTACCACAGATGTATTATTGAGGATGGAGAAGAGATAATATAAAAAAAGAAGGAAGAAGTAATAGAAAATTAGATAATAGCTGAACGGTTTCTGCAATTTCCTAAAGAATCCAATCTATACATGAAGAAATCCCAATAAACTTGGGGCATAAACACACAGGCACACACACACATGCACTATGCACAATACCAAAATACATTTTTTATGAAATTGTAGAAAAGTATATACTTTCTTAAATCCAACCATAGAAATAAAATAGATGAATGATAATAAATGTGTTCATTGAATTTTCAATAGCAAGAAAAGAAGCTAAACAAATTATATCTCTGTTCAGCCATATCTGGACTGCTTATGGAAATTAAATGGAAATTAACCATCCATGGATTAAATTAAGTGGAAATTAACCATTCAAAACCACATAACAAAGTACAAACAAAATTTAAAAACTCAGGCTACATATTTTGGTTCCAATTGAGTTAATTTACATTTTAGCAAATATGACTGAATATACACCATATGTGTTATTAAGTGCTGTTGAGTCATTTCTAACTCATAGTGACCCTATATAGGGTTTCCAAGGAGTGGCCCATGAGTTCAAACCTTTGAGATTGTAGTTCAAACCTACCAGCTGCCTCTTGTGCTCCTTGGAAACCCTATACAGGGTCACTATGAGTTGGAACCAAATTGAGATGGCACTTTAACAACAACTATATATATATGAATATGAACTTGGTGACAGTAGATTGAAAACCACAAGGTTTTCAGTTCAAGCTCACCACCTGCTCCTCAGAAACCCTATAAAGGGTCACTATGGGTCAGAACTGATTCGACAGCACTTAACAACAACAAGGGCTAACTGATGGTATTTGTCTCCAGTATGAGTAATGTTTTGGAGTCCTGGTGTGGCACTGTAGGATAAGCACTAGACTGCAAGGTCAGTTTGAATTGAAAGGTTGTTGTTGTTGTTGTTGTTAAGTGCCATCAAGTAGGTACCGACTAATTGCAACCCTATATAGGGTTTCTGAGGAGCAGCTGGTGAGCTTGAACTGTTGACTTTGCAGTTCAAACAGCTTTGCAGTCTCATGCATTTAACCCCCAGCACTACACCAAGTGGTGAAAATTAGAAGATACATAAAATTTATTCAAAATACAGTATTTCAAAATGTACTAAAGTAATACATAAAGGGAATTCATAGCCATGTGCTTATATTATAATGTAATTTCAATTAGGATGTTAGGAAAATATGAGAATAAGCCTGTAAAAAAGTAGATGAAAGAAAATAGACAAAAAGAGAACTAAAGGAAACAGAAAATTTAGAAACGAAAATAAAGAAAGAAGAAATTGAATTGGTTCTTTAGAAAATAACAGTAAAACCAAAAAAAAAAAAAAAAAGGGAATACTGATCTTAAACACAGAAAAGGACAAATAATATTTGGAGTAATATAACAAGAGCTCTATACATAGCAGAGATTAAAACTTAATAAACTTTAATATGCTACATATTACATATCTGATGCACAGCATACATATAATAGAAAATGAATATGTCACCCATCAAAAAGAAAAATTTTAAACCTAACAGAGAGAAATATATATCACCTAAAATATGAGAAGAGCTTAATGAATATTCTTATTATTTTTTAAAAGACAAGGCTTTAATGGTTTCTTATATTCTATCTTAAAAAAATATTCAAGAAAGCAATAGTGCTAATCCTACACAAATTCCTGATTTAAAAAGAGGAGACAGATGCTCAGATTGATGCTGTCTTTGGATGCAGGCCTTCAGCAGTTCCTGGAGGAATCTCCATTTTCTGTATGCCTCTCAATGGCTACCAAAATTAAGGGTCTTTCTTCCTTCATCTCTAATCTGGCAGAATTCTCATCATAATAAAGAGTTTGGGAATCATCACTCCTATTCTTACAAGAAGAAAGAAAGAAGAAACAAATCTGCAACTTTTCTTTGAACTCATTAGGAACTGAGGTTACCGGGCAACCCACAACCATAGAATTTGTTGTTGCTGTTGTTGTTAACTGCTGTCGAGTTTGGTTCCTGCTCACAGTGACCCTGTCTAGGGTTTCCGAGGAGCAGCTGGTGAGCTTGAACCTCCAACCTT
>NW_006408538.1:8371919-8404935 GCF_000296735.1 Chrysochloris asiatica | reverse complement strand
GGCCAACCTCACAATTGTTATCACACTTGAGCCATTGAAGTTGGCACTTAGTCAATCCATCTTGCTGGGGGTCTTCCTCTTTTTCTCTGACCCTCCAATTTACTAAACATGATATCCTTCTCCAGTGCCTGGTCCTTCCTGACAGTATGTCTGAAATATGAGAGGCGAAGTTTGGCCATCCTGACCTCCAACGAGCACTCTGGCTGCACTTCGTCCAACACAGATCTGCACCATGGCTGTTGTTGTTGTTAAGTGCCGTCGAGTTGATTCCGACCCATGGTGACCCTGTATAGTGTTTCCAAGGAGCGGCTGGTGAGCTTGAACCACTGACCTTGTGGTTCAAACGACTTTGCAGTCTGACACATTAGCCCACAGAAATCCATTGTAATTAACACTAAAATGGTGACTTTGACAAACTGAAGATGGCTCACTGTGCATTAGCTTGGGTGCAAGAAAGTACTCCAGATTGCAGTCTTAGGAGGTCTCCACATATCTGTGGATTTGATCTCCAGAACTCCAATGAATGCTCCTTTCAAGAAAAAAAAAGAAAAGTCACCCCTGTCTTCAGCAGGGAAGTCCATAGGTGGTGTGAACATTTAACACATTGCGCTGCTAATCAAAATACTGATTCAACTCCGCCCTGAAGTGCTTTAGAAAAAGCCTGGTGATGTATTTCTGAAAACTCAGTCATTGAAAGCCCAAGGAGCACAGCTCTGCACTGACTCACAGGGGTTAGCCATAAGGTGAAATAGAGCAGACAGGTACCTTACTCTTTACCAGGGGGAGAGAAAAAACAATCATTTGGAAGGGTTTTAAATAACAAATGTTTACTTTCCAGGATGAATAATTGACCAAACCTTTATCTCAAATACACAGAAGGATTATCCAGGTTCAGTCCCCTCTAGCCTTCAGACGTACTTTTAGGTTTTCTTCTTATTTCTCCTCTTGCTTGAGGCAGGAAGAGTAGGGCAATCTGGAGCTGGCCAATTGGCCCTGCTCAAGGTCAGATAAGAGAATGCTGTATGATTATCTCAAAAGAAGTACTTCATCCCTAGAATATTTTAAATGCTTGTTTTTCACTACAAGAGCCTTGAGAAACTTCTAATGTGGTGGATCCTCTGAGACTTGTTCTGGGAGAGCTGGAAAGTTTCTAACTCACAAGCGAATCCACACCCAGCTTCCAACTTTTTATCAATATTACCACTTATGTATGCCCACCAGGTATGTGCTGAAGTGACTTCAGCGCTCAGTATTCTGGTGCTCTGCATCCGGCTGTTCCTTTGGATTTCATGGTGGTGGTTTGCCTCTTGATTTCAGTTTTATGATGATCTTAAGAAAAGTCTTTGGGTTTTTTTTGTGTGTGGTTTTTTTCAGCATTTTTCCTATTATAAAGATGGGAGCGACAACTGTAAAATTTTTTATTTACATTTGTGTTGAAACTGAATCAAGAAGTTATAAAACAAAACTACCAAAAATCACTAAAGGGAAAGAAATAATCTAAATAGGCCAATATCTATTAAATAAATTGAATCAATAATTAACAACCTCCAAACAAAGAAAGCAGCAGGCACAAATGGTTACTGAGTATACCCACTTTGTGTTTCCTTGCTGTATCTTTGAGTCCTTGGAGGAAAGTAATCTTATTCTCATTAATTATTTCTTTTAATGGCTAGCATACCTCTCAGGTTTATTCTAGCAATTATACTAGGCATCATGAACGCCACCTCATCCTCCACGCTTCACTTCTCTGCCCAAGTATTTAGACAAATTTCCCCTGACTATTATAGCAGTGAGACCTCCCATACTAGAGAAAGATATTACATTGTTAGCTCCAGGAGACTCTATTCATCTGAAATCACTTATGCCTGTCTTGTTCATTGTTGTATTATAGGTCTTTGCACTATGACGAGTATATTGTTGTCTTTGTTAAGTGCCATTAAGTTGGTTCTGACTCATGGATACCCTGTATAGGGTTTTCAAGGAGCAGCTGGTGGATGTGAACTGCCAACTTTGTGGTTAGCTGTCCAGTGCTTATCCTACAGTGCCACAGAACAGCAGGTGGGCTGAAACCCCCAACCTTGTGGCTTGCAGTCCAGTGCTAATACCATAATGAATAGGAAACTGAAGATAGTAAATAAATATTTTGGTTAAATAAATGAATGGGTTTAGATTTTTAAATACTGACTTTATTTTACAGTCTGCGAGAAGATAGCAAAGGATTTTAAGCAAGGTAGAGACAAAACCAAAGCTATCTTTTTAATGCTAAATTGTCATATTAACTCTAAGATAGGCATTTGTTGTTGTTAGGTGCCATTGAGTCGGTACAGACTCATAGCGACTTGAGGCACAGCAGAACGAAACATTGCCTAATCCTGGGCCAACCTTACTACTGTTGCCATGCTTGAATCCACCTATGCTGCCACTTGGCCAATCCATCTTGTTGGGGGGGTCTTCCCCTTTTTCTCTGATCCTCCACCCTACCAAACATGATATCCTTCTCCAGTGACTGGTCCCTCCTGACAGTATGTCCAAAGTTATGAGAGACAATGTTTGGTCATCTTGGTTTCCAAGAAGCACTCTGGCTGTACTTCTCCCAAAACAGATCTATTGGTTCTTTTGGCAGCCCATAACACTTTCAATATTCTCCTCCAATACCATAACTCAAAAGTATCAATTCTTCTATGGTCTTCCTTATTCACTGTCCAGTTTTTGCATGCATATGAGGTTATTGAAAATACCATGACTTGGGTCAGGTGCACCTTAGTCCTCAAGCTAACATCTTTGCTCTTCAACACTTAAGATAGCCATGCATAGATGGAAATAGGTCAGTTCAGAAGCTACAAAAACAGTGTCATGCCCTGAAATCAAATACCAAAAACAGAATCTGGAAAAAAAAAAAAAAAAAGGATGAATAAGTTGTAGAAGAGAATTTTTCAAGGCTTGACGACTGACTTAATAAGGTGGTAAAAACAGATCTTCAGCCTGAGCGCTTTTTGTTGGTGTTAAGTTCTGTCTAGTTGTTTCTAGTTCAAAGCAACTCTGTATTAAAATGTCTGAAGCTGCAAAACTTTGTGGGAACATAAAGACAGAACTCTCTTCCTCAACCCTAAATGGTGTTCACACTCTGGTGCTTATCCTACAAAGCCACCATGGCTCCCTGAGGGCTTTGTTGTTATTAAGTGCTGCCTAGTCCATTCCAACTCATAGGGACCCTGTGTAGGGTTTCCTAGGAGTGACTCGTGAGCTTGAGCTGCTAACCTTGCAGTTCAAACCAACTTTGCAGTTAAGTGCATTAACCCAGAGCTCTACACAAGGACCTTTGTTGTTGTTGTTAAGTGCCGAGTCGATTCTGACCCACAGCAACCCTGTATAGGGTTTCCAAGGAGCAAATGGTGAGCTTGAACCACTGACCTTGCAGTTCAAATGACTTTGCAGTCTGACACATTAGCCCACAGTGCCACACCAGGACTCCACCCCTGGACTTTAGGAGCCACTAATATGGTTAGCAAAAATCAGCAGTTTAGGGGAAAGGGCAGCATTGAGAAAAGTAGAATGAAAAGTGTGAGACGAGTTAAGTGGAGAAGGGCATCATGGTTGGAAAAGTGGAGGGTCAGTGAAAAAGAAGTTCCCTGTGGAGATAGGGTGACACAGAGACAGCACATAAACACATTTGCAAGGATGGGGATGGTGCAGGGCCGGAGAGTGTTTTGTTCTGCTGTGCACAGAGTTGCTATGAGCTGGAACTAATTCATTGGAAGCTAAAATGACAGGATGAATATAATCTAGAAAATTAAAACAACAAGTGTTTGCAAGGATATGGAGAAATGTGAACCTTTGTACTATCTTGGAAGGAATGTTTAATGGTTGTTGGTAAATATCATCGAGTCAGTTCTGACTCATAGCCACCCCTGTATAGGAGTCCTGGTGTCGTACTGCAGGATAATGCACTGAACCGCAAGGTCAGTTTGAACTGTGAGGTGGGAGTTCACACCCACCAGCTGCTCCTCTGGAACTCTATGTAGGATCGCTATAAGTTGAACAGATTCAATGGCACTTACCATGGCACTAGCTAGCAGTCCAGTGAGGATTCTACAGCCACACACCAGGACTCCATACCTACGACTGTTGTTATTCTTAAGTGCTGTTGAGTTGGTTCTGACTCATAGTGACCCTATATAGGGTTTCCGAGGAGTGGCTGGTGAGTTTGTACTGCCAACCTTGCAATTAAAACCGACCTTGTGGTCTAGTGCTTATCTTACAGGTAGATCTACCTTTATCAAAGAGTTTCCTAACTCCTTAAAACATTAAACATAGAATTACCACATGACCTATCAGTTTCATTCTTGAGTATATACTGAAAATAATTGAAGTTATTTCTTTAAAAAAAAATCCTTGTTCACAAACATTCATAGCATTATTCATAATAGTTGAAAATGTAATCAAACCAGATTCACATCAACTGATGAATGAACTGAAAAACAAAGCACATATCTATTCAGTGAAATATCATTTCTCCTTAAAAATAAGGTAAGTACTGATATTTGGCTAGCCTATATATGATACATGAGTGAACCTGAATTTTTTTTTACTAAATGAAAGAAAACAGAAACAAAAGACCACATCTTGTCAAATACACTTAAAGGGAATATCCAAAGTAGACATATCTGTAGATACAGAATAAATAAAAGTGGCTGTCTTGGACTGGTGGGAGTGGAAAATAGGGGATGACTAGGTAAAGTCCTGGTGTGGTGCTTTGGGATAAAGCATTGGATCACAAGGTTGGTGTGAACCTCAAGGCTGGAGGTTCAAACTCACCAGCCACTCCTTGGAAACTCCGCACAAGTTCACTGTGAGTCAGAATTGATTTGGCAGCATTTAACAACAACAACAACATAGTAAGTACGGGACTCCTGGTATGATGATGTAGGATCAGCACTGGACTAGGAACCAGAAAAGTCGGCAGTTCAAACCCAACAGCTGCTCTTTGGAAACAATATACAGGGTCACTATGAGTTGGAACCAACTCAACAGCACTTAAGAATAACAACAGTCATAGGTCTGGAGTCCTGGGATCGGGCTATAGAATCAGCACTGTATTGCTAACCAAAAAGGTAGGTGGTTCAAACCCAACAGCCACTCCTTGAAAATCCTATACAGGGTTGCTATGAGTCAGACTGACTTGACAGCATTTAACAACAGCAACAACACAGTGGATACGGAGTTTCCATTAAAAGTCATAAAAATATTCTGAAACTAGAAAGACGTGATCATTTGTACCAAAACAATAACAAAAACTACAGAAAGGAATGCACACTCTCATATCATCCACTGTTACTTTCTTTTCCTTGATTAGTCTGAGATGGCTAATGAGATCACCTAAGTGGGATTGATGTTGCTTGGACTATTTGCTCTAGGTTTTATAATAAAAGGCACTTTCCTTCAAATAAATTTAAATGTATTTGAGCTCATCTTCTGAAGATAATTCATTTTATTTTGTTTTCAGTTCATGTCATGAGTACATCCGTTGTATACATAAGAAGGTTTAAAACAGAGATTAGCACACAGTCCTTGGCAGGTTTTACAAATTGTAAATATGTATGAATTTCGATTGGTTGGGATACATGCCCAGAAATGTTTTAACGGATGTTGAACCCTTGAAGGAAATACCTATCTCTGTCTCAATATCTGTATCTATATTGATAATGATGGAATCCTGCTGAGTTTGAGCCATCTACTTTGCAGCTCAAACTGACCTGATGGCCAAGTGCTTATCCTACAGCACCGCACTAGGACTCCAGTGTACCTGTGAGAGAGCATACATATGGATGATAAAGAATCAAATGTAGTACAATCACTAAAAATAAAACAAAAGCCACACAATCATAGGAGACTGTTCTTTAAGCTGAATAAACACGGTACACTTAGAAAGCAAAAGGAAACCTGAGCAATTTTAGCAACAAAGTTGCTTTACACTCATAACATATGTAAATAACAAATAATTAATTTTTAAGTTGAAAATACTAAAACTTGAATAATCCAGACCACAGCTTATTCCCCCCATAAACACAACACATACATAGCTTTTGATTTCCTATTTTTGGGAAATCACATTTAACATCTACTAACTGGTCTTTCTTTCTTTGCATATTTAACATCTTTATTTGCTTATTTAACATCTGCAAACTGGTCTTTATTTCTTGGACTAACACATAGCTTTATGATGTTATTGTTAAGAATTATCTAGCCAGTTCTGACTCATAGGAACCCTGTATAGGATTTCTGAGGAGCGGCTGGTCAGCTTGAACCGCCGATCTTGTAGTTCAAACCAACTTTGCACTCCAGCATCAGACAGGAATCCTACTCACTAAAATCAGTGCTTGGGGATGGTAAGATTACTTTCATTAGAAAGTAATTACTTCATGAGAAAAAGGCAAATTATCTGTCATAAAAAAAAAAAAAGAGAAAAAGAAAAAGACTAGGTTATCTATCACTATGCTTGTTGCAACTTTAGAATTTATTAGCTGAACTCTAATGACTAATTTACTTCAGGTTTTTCTCACTTCAGGTCTCAGAAAAGACATTTTAAGAAGTCATTTCAGGACATTTAATTTGCGCTGTGTGTTAATGTGCTGGACTGCAAAGTTGGTTTGAACCACAGGTTTGTGGTGCAAGGTCACCAGCTGCTCCTCAGAA
This sequence comes from Chrysochloris asiatica, assembly GCF_000296735.1. Classification (NCBI taxonomy): domain Eukaryota; kingdom Metazoa; phylum Chordata; class Mammalia; order Afrosoricida; family Chrysochloridae; genus Chrysochloris; species Chrysochloris asiatica. The sequence goes on along the minus strand of NW_006408538.1, from coordinate 8,398,242 downwards.
ACCATATACAGACAGCGTCACTATGGGTCAGAACCAACTCGATGATACTTAACAATAAGACTTGAAGCAGATGGTCCTGCACAAGCTGTTTTTAAAGGTGAGAAAATGTCACATGAGCTACCTGACTTAATGATTTTACTCCAAGATGCTGCTCAGGTTTGATTTCTTAGTATCATTTGCCCCTGACTTGATGGAGATTATAAAAAAAAAACAAATAAAACATTACAAAACAAGTTACTGGCAGCTGCCTATATACCTAAAATAGATCTACCTGAGCAGACTCGGTTATTTCATTCTAAAGTCAGTATTCTTTTAGGAAAATGCCAAGACATTAAGATTAGAATTTCTCAGACGTAGGTTTGTTTTCTAATTATAAGAAGCAAGGCAGTTGTTACTGTCCTTGAATTTATGAATTTCCTTTCTGGACTCTTACAATGATTCTAAACTCTTTGTTCTAAATTCCCTCCTAACAATGTCTGCAGAGTAGAGATGAAGAATATATAATATACCAGGGTAAGTTATGTAAAATGTATTGCTACAAAATCATATTAAAAATATAAAATTGTGAAGCTATTGCTTCTCCATGTATCCTCCTGTGAGTTCTATTTATGTCTGAAGCTGGTGTTTCCATTTTTCTAACCCTTCTCCAAATCATTCTGCAGTGTTTGATTTTTAGTATGTCAAAACTGCAGTTAGGGGGTCCTGGAGAGATTGAAGTCAACGAAAAGAATTCTGATAAGGCAAGATCAGGGCTGTAGATACGGTAAATTTTCCCACTGGAATTCTCATAGGACAGTCCTTGATACCCTCAAAAAATGAACAGGTCCACTGTTGTGATGGGTAAAAATAATTCCTAGGTATCACTCTCCAGCCTTTTCTCACCAGTGAGGTTTTAAGTTTCCTTAAATCTTCTTCCTGAAAAGCCTACATGACCACCCTGAGTCTTTAGAGAAAATCCATCAAGATTATCCCTTTGGTCGATATGTGCTAACTTGTGTAATGGGAAAGCAATATACAGTAAGAGAGAGTTTAGCAGAAGAATGATGAAGGCAAGGAAGACACAGGAAGGAGTGTTAAGAGTGAAAGGACAGAGAGAGCAAAGCCGCCATATCCACAATCCTATAGTAACAGTGATCTGTGGAAGGTAGTACAATGGCGTTGTAGGATAAACAATAAACTGTGAACCTTAAGGTCAGTGGTTCGAGCCTACCAGCTGTTCCATGGGATAAAGATGATTCTTTCTGTTCCCACAAAATTTCCAGCTTCAGAAACTGTAATGGTTAGGGTTTTGTGTTAACTTGACTAGGCCAGGATTTCTAGAGGATTAGCCATCAAGATGTATTTATTCCCATGGTGATGAAACCTAAAACAGAGTTAGCTCCATGAAAAGTGACTGTGAGCAGCCAATCAAATGTAGGGATGTTGCCTTAAGGGTGTGGCTTGCTCCCAACATTTTGTACACACAGGAATCAGTCTCCTTCTCTTCCACTGGGGATCTAGGACTCTCCAGTTGTAAGATAATAAACTTTTCTTTATAGTGTGGTACTGTAGGATAAGCACTGGAATGCAGGTCAGTTTCACCACCAAAGTCAGTGGTTCAAACTCGCCAGTCACTCCTTGGAAACCCAATGGAGGGATACTATGAGTCGGAACTGATTTGATAGTAAGATGTTTCACTGGTCTGGTTTCTCTAGCAAACCCCATCTAAGACATCTGCTACTGAGAGTAGGGTTTTAGAGAAACAAAATCATAAGAATTAGTGTCATAATTTGGTTCTCAAGTCTGACTAATTCTAAAGGCATTGATATAGGGTGGAGGCACATCTGACCTCCAATTCCTAGGAATCGACCTTGGGCTGATTGTGAGGTTGGTCCTCTTTTCCCTCTAGTGGAGTCAGAGGAAGTCAGACATGGCCATCCCCCACTTGGTTTAAGCAGTTGGTGCTGTGAGCAGGGTTGATTGCAATGGCTCCAGACCTATGAAATTGTGAGGTTATGGTGGGACAAAAACTGATGGGTCAGGGAATAAAATACTAAAGCAGAGGCGAGAGCCACTGGATTTGCCTGGAGCCAGTGCCACGTTGGATAGAAAGACAGCTCTTCTATTGCCTGGACTTATGGAATCCATCCTGCCAGAGGTCCAAGTTCATATGCATATGGATGGGGGGAGGAGGGGGTTAGTCTCAGGGAGAAGAAAAGATTGAACTTGAGTGTTTTAAAGGTTTATATGTCTCACTGCCTATGAATATTGGTTTCTCCTGGCCATTATTGTAAAACAGACATACATGTGTGATGGGACTACTAATTATTGTGATTGTAGAGAGCTTGAAAATCCACCTTCAGCCTATACATGACTGGATTTGCAAAAAGGGGAGTTAGAATTTGCCTGCCTTCTTGGTTTAAGACTTTGTAGAGCATGGGGCTTTAGGTGGTTTCTTGATCCCCACCCAGAACCTTCAGAGTTGATATATTTGCATTCGGAAAGACACACAGGCCAATCCAGAACTGCTGGAATAATAAGAGATTCCAGAAGAGAAAACCAGCAGACAGTTCAGTGTTTTGAGTTTCAGATGCATCAAGGCAAGGCAAGTTGGCCCATCAGAGAAAACCCCTTTCTAGGACTGAAAGTTAAAGGAAGCCAGAGTCATGTGCTTGCAGGTGACCACCTGAATCTACTTGTGAGTGGAACTGGGGGAAATGCAGCCATGAAGATAGGGGCTGAGTTTGGGCATGTTCCATTGTCACCCACTGACCTTGAGATAAGAGGAGCAGGAAAGCTGGTTGGTTTGAATTTTAGAAAGTTGTGTGAACTCCACAGTCACTGACCTAACCCAAGGGGGCTAGCACTGAGAGTGAAGGGGCAGCTGATCTGAAGCTAAGGGAGGTGTGTGTGAACTCCCGAACTTGCATCTGGTACCCATTTGACTTAGCTTAGGTGGCTAAGGTTGAGCTTTCCAGAACATGACCAGATATAGGTAAAGATGTTTGATACTCTTGGTTAGTTTTCATTTTTTACAGTTTGTTGGCCTACACTTTTGTTTATGACTGAAGTTGCTCAAAATTCCAATTGGAATGTAAGATTCTTCCTATCAAGGAGCATGCTTGTCTCCTCAGTGTACTGAGTTGATGTTGTTATTGTTATGTGTCAAAGAGTCAGTTCCAACCCACAGAGACTTTGCATAAATAGGAGACTATAAATGCATGAAGTGGTTGACTTACAAGCTTTCCTGGGTATGCTTATTTTTAGAATGAGGAGTGAGGGGAGGATCCTCGCTAACTAGTGCTCCTTTTTTCCAAATGGGTCTGGTGAAAGGGGGTGGAAGATAATGCTAAGTGGATTTTATGATTTCCATTGTGAGTAATTATTAGCAGGATTAATTGTGACTGTCAAACTGTAATGATAGAAGATGTATAATGAAAAGGAGGGAACACGTATCTTCCATTCCAGGAACAGACCATCCCAGGACCATCATTAAGGAAGAACATGAGTAGAACATGGGATCCCTGCCTGGGGAAGTGGCAACAGCAGAGACGGTGGAAGAGGTGGTCGCATGGAAAGACATGCTATGGACTGAGTAAGGCTGTGTGCCTACAACCAGGGGGCTGGCTTCTAGAATGTATCCTTTGGACGTTTGCATGAATGTATACTTTTAATTTTGTTTTGTATGTGTTTATCAAATACTTTTCCTTTGTTGATTTGTGACATTTAAGATAAAAGTGGGTCCAGTGCATATTCAGTTATATCTGTTTTAGTTATATCATGTTAGGTACAAGTATGACTTCATAATTTTCTTTATTTTGAGATTATGCATATGGTTTATAGGTGTTAAATTGATGAGAATAGAGTTCAATGGTTATGGTTTTGTGTCAGGTTGACCAGGCCAGGATTTCTGCAGAGGTTTAGCAGTTGTAATGTGTTTATTCCATGGTAATGAAATCTAATACAAACATAGTTAACTCTTATGATGAGCGGCTCTGAGCAGCCAATCAATTGAAGGGATGCTTCCTTGGGCTGTGACCTGCTACCAATATAATGGACACACAGGAGGACCTCTCTCTCTCTCTCTCTCTCTCTCTCTCTCTCTCTCTCTCATACATTAGGAACATGGACTCTACAGTTTTAAGATACTAAAATTCTCTTCATATATATATATATACATACATACTTGGTTTTGCTTCTCTGTCATATATATACATACATACATGGTTTTGCTTCTCTGTCATTGATTCTGAGAAACATAGTTGAAATAATACTAATAGCATTTTTTCTGAGGATGCCATAATTTTTAAATTATTATAGTACTATATAAGAATGACAAAAAAATCTATTCTTCCATGAAAATTAAGGTTCTATTTTTGCATTTTGGTAATAGAATTTGCCAAATTTCATTGATACCAGTTCAATGATCTCTACCAGTAGTTCTAAAACTTCAGCATGTGTTGGAATTACATTCGTTTGTTAAACCACAGATTATTGGGCTCCATCCAGAGATTCTGATTTAATAATTCTGGGGTGAGGCTAAGTAGTTCAGGTATCACTGCGGGTTAAGCACTGGGCCATGGGCTGAAAGGTCAGCTTGTAAAATCCACTAGAATAATATAAGATAGTTTGTTCTCATAAGGATTTATAGCCTCAGGAGTTCTGTGGAGCCGTTCAAATCTAATCTATACAGTTATGAGTTGGAGTTAAATCAATGGTAGCAGGCTTTAGGTTTTGGGGGTAAGCTTTTAGAATTTTAATTTTAAATAAATCCCAGTTGATCCTGATGCTGCTGGCCCAGGTAACATACTTTTAAAAACAAAGATTTATGCTTTAAAAAAAATCACCACTAATCTATGATAGAAAGGAGCTCTGGTAGCGTAGTGGTTACGAATCGGGCTGCGAACCTTAAGGTCAGTGGTTCGAAACTACCAGCCACTCCGCGGGAGAAAGATGAGGCTTTCTACTCCCGTAAGGATTTACACCCTCGGAAACCCTGTACAGGGTCGCTATGGGTCGGAACCGACTCGACGGCACTTAACAACATTAACAACAATCTATGATAAAAACATAAATTCAGGAAACAGATAGATAAACTTAAAACTATTTGTATGTGAAACAATGAAAAACTCTGCGGTTGCCAGCATATACAACCACAGATACAAGACTGCTTGAATTAACTAGGCCAATTGTTGAGTGTCTCTGATTCAGTACACTGTATGTTCACTATAGAAACATTAGAAGATACAAATGGTATTAAAATGCCCATATTTCCACTATACTTTTGTTGTTAAGTACCACTGAGTCTAGTCTATTTCATAGTTACCCTGTGCAGGAGCCACTGGTAGGTTGGAACCACCGACCGTATGGTTAGCAGTCCAGTACTTATCCTACAATGCTGCACCTGGAGTCCAGTTTCACTAAATATGTATTTGTTGTTGTTCCATTCTGTTGAATCAGCTGTGACCCAGAGTGCCCCTATATACAATAGAATAAACACTGCCTGGTCTTGTGCCATCCTCACAATTGCGGAGCCCATTACTGCTGCTCTTGTGTCAGTCCATCTCATCGACAGTCTCCCTCTTTTTTGCTGGCCCTTCACTATACATACATATCTTGATTAATACATATACAAATAGATACAGAAGATACAGAGACTATATGAAGGTACTTCAAAAAGTTTGTGAAAAACATAAAATAAAAAGATAATAGAATTTTTCCATGAACTTTTCCAAGCCCCTTGTATATTTGCATAATCTCTATTATCTAGGAATCTTGGTGGTTCAATTATTAAGTGCTCCATGGTTAACTGAAAGATACACAGTTTCAACTAATCAGTAGCTCCACTGGACAAGAGACCAAGTGATAGGCTCCTATAAAGATTTTAGCCTAGGAATCTATAGAGTGTTCTAGTCTGTCCTTGAAAGTCATTATGAATTGGTATCAATTCAACAACACACATTAGCAACAACATCATCTATGTTCTCCTGATAGAAATACAAAGCAGTGAGTTAAATGATTAGGGTTAGGAGTCTACAGGAGAGAAGCCATGAGTAAATGTCAATGATAATTCCCATTCTACAGGTGTCATCATTGAGGCTTTCAGAGTTTAAAGACCTTGTTTTCGGTCCACCTTTTCCCAAAGTTTTTCACAGGCCTCAAAGTTCCAGGGAAGTCAGCAGTTGTTTGTAAATCAGAACTTTGTAAGCAGGGAACTGCCTGTACAGTGATACTTAAACTAATGATTCTGTGTCTTTAAGAATACTCAATTTCAGAAATGACTGTTTCTGAATGTCTGTATCCAACCCAACAATTTATAAATTATTGGTGCATAATTGTTGCTTTTGTATATTTGATATCCCACATTTGTAAATGAAACGTCTAGATTTTTCTCCTTTCAAAATAAGTACTTTTAAGTCAAATTGATTAAAGAGTGGCTCAAACATTGTCACAGATTCTGAAAAAGATGACAATGTAGCACTTATGCATTTTTTCTGGTCTTTAAAATAACAGGTGAGTTTAGAAATTATTTTACAGACATCATCAAACAGCAGATGCATCAAAGGTGTGAATTCAGATAACACACCCTATTTTTTGCTGTGCTATCTTGCATGTGCAAGGAGCTCTGGTAACGTAGTGGTTATGAATCGGGCTGCGAACCGCAAGGTCAGCAGTTCGAAACTATCAGCCGCTCCGTGGGAGAAAGATGAGGATTTCTGCTCCCGTAAAGATTTACAGCCTCGGAAACCATGTACAGGGTCGCTATGGGTCAGAACTGACTCGACAGCACTTAACAACAACAACATCTTGCATGTGCGGCGGCTTTCACAGTGGTAAAAACTATTGTCAATAAGTAGTAAGTAGCAATTCTGCCTTGCCTACTTGTGTGTTATTCAACTCAGTTTCCATTTCATTTTATCTTTTTTTTTTTTTTTTTTGTACCAGGCTATATACAAATGTTGTTTATTAACATATAATTATCTTAATCTTTATAATTTTTAACATTAATAAGTGATTTGCTTCTCTTAGAAGAGCTTTGATTTCAATTGTTATTTGTAGGTGATATGAGCCTCATATATTCATTGTTGTATCAATAACTCTGAAAATAGTATTAGTACTAGGGAATGATTACATGTTTAAATATTCATGTTTATAATCATTATACTTGCTTCATCTCAATTAAAGCAACACTACTGATTACATGCTTAGATCTCATGACAACAAAAATTAGTCTTCTTAGCCTTCTACATTGAAGCATCACCTTCATAATACCATTTATTAACTTTGTGTCAAATATATTTGCAATAATGGATATAGTAAAACATAAAAAGCATAATTGGTCACTAAAAATAAAACAATATTGACTTTTTCATTTGAAAGACTACATAAGTTGTATTTAATGAATATGAAATGACTGATTATTGACAAAAAAATTCAATACAATAACCATGTACTGGATGTAATACTTCACCAAGGAGAAATATATAAATATGGATAAAGTAGCAATAAAGGAGAAATTCACAAATATGGAATCCTCTGTATCTGATTTGCAAAATTATTGGGGAGTTAGTTCCTTAGGAAGATAAATAATCTTTTAAACTACATTTTAAAAATATTTACCTACAGACGAATGAAGGATGAGAGGGATACTGGGAAATGCTAATGTTATATGAAGAAAGCCTCTGCGAGTCCCACTGTGCATATAATTTTGTCTGTGACATTGCCACAATTTATTTCATTCATAGCATTAATATGTATGAATAAATAGACTTTTTATAAATATCAGAATAAACAGAAGTGCTGTGATGACATCCAGACATGATCCTTAGAGAAACCTCAGATAATTAGTGTAAAGAAAAGCATTTGAAAAGTAGATTTCTCTACAATGAGCATCATGTTAATATAATGATTTTCATTATATGTACAAGGAAATTCTATTGTCAGTACTAGTCAAAGATAATAAATCCTGACAGAATTTAGGATTTGGTAGTCAAAATATGCTTCTTTCTAATCATATCTTATTTCAGAGTTTAAACTTTTATTACTGTTTTTGCTTCCATTAAAATGAAAATTATTAATTAGAAGTTGTCAGTTCCTACCAATTATATTTGAATGACATTATATTTCAGGTCTCTACAAAGTTATGCTCTTCTTTACCTGACAAACTATCATGATACATTCCCATTTCTTAATTAGCATATGATTATTTTATGCTGTTTTCCCTTCATAACTAAAGTTTAAATCTCATTAGCTTTTCTCAGTTATCCATAAGGAAAGTCAATTAAAAATAAGATTAAATGAATGAAGAAAATAACAACAAAAAAGAACACTTGAGTGGGTTAAAAAGAAATTTTGGGAAACATGATTACAGATAGCTAGTAAGCTCTTCTTCAGCCTATAACTGATTGGAATACCTAAAAGGGGTTCTAGAACTTGCCCAGTGAAACAGGCCTCTTACAGAGCCTTTGCAGTATATAGGACCTTAGATAGAATCCTGAACCTCATCCAGAACATTCTGAGGTGGGATATTCCCACTAGAAAGGACAAGCAGACCAGTCTGGAAAAGCTAGTGTGACAGAAGATACATCTTCAAAGAAGGATCAGTAGGAAAAATCCAAAACAAAAATGGCTGTATGATTTGCTACTGTGAAACCATCAAAGCAAGCAATCAAGTCTCTTCAGGACAAACCCCCCTCCTCTAAGACTGAAACTCAAAGGGAACACATGAACAGGCATGTAAGCTTGCTGGTGACCACATTGATCCACTGGTGAATGGAATAGGGGGGAAAACAGCAATGAAGAAATGGGTTGAGTTCAACCTCATTGCACAGACACCTGTTGACCTGGAGATGAGAGAGAGAAGAGGAAGAGCTGCTTGATCCAAAGTGTGGTGAGACCTGGGGATACCTGAGCCCATAAACAAGTACATAGCCATGGACGGCTAAAGCTGAGAGTGAAGTATCCAACTGATATGAAGTGAGGTGAAATGCACAAGAACACTCAAACTTGCTGGTCGTAACCCATCTAACCTAGCCTCGATGGACTGATAATCAGTACTCAACTAAAAGAAGATTAAAAAAAAAAATTGATAAAGGAAACTAGAGTAAATTGCTACAATTGATGAACTTGAGCTACACTCATGGATGTAGCAGCTAAAAATACCAACTGAGAGGCAAGAAGTCTTCATATCAAGTATCATTGCTATCTCCTCGTAATACAGGGTAGATAGGGAAAGGCAACTTAGACATTGGCCACCTAAATGAGGGGGCAATAAAGGCACAAAATGACTAGCTTACAAGCTTTTAAGAAGGAGTTTAGTTTAAGACTGTGCAGGGGAAGATAGAGTCCCCACTGAATAGTTTTCATCTTGTCTTGATGGATCTGGCGGAGAAGACAATAAGATTCTTATGATTCAATAGTGACTTGTTATCATGACTGAGACTGTCAAAATAGTAAAGCTAGAAGTTTTGTAACAAAAATGGGGGAGTAGTTAATTTTGCATTCCAGAAATAGAGGACCCTAGGACATCAAGGGAGAAGACCACAAGTGGAATGTGGAAGCCTATCCAAGAAGCAGCAACACCAGAGATGGAGAAGGAAAGGGGACATTGAGAAAGGGAGCAGCTGAGGACTCAAGATTCATGGAAAGAGAGGGACTGAGTGCTGGTGGCCAGGAGGCAAGCTTGCAAAATGTGCCCTTTAGTGGTTTACATTATTATATATGCTTGAGTGTTGTTGTTGTTGTTGTTGTTTTTTAAAGGAGCTAAACTGAATAGAGATAAATACTGCTAACTGATGGTACATGGAGAGGGTTATGAACGAAACAAAGTATATGTAATGAAACAAAGTATATGTAATGAAACAAAGTATATGATTTGTTTAATGTAATACAAACTAGGAAGAACTTGATGATCCACATTTAAAAAAATTGACCATTGAAAATCTTATGAATATCAGCTGTCTGATACAGTACCAGAAGATGAACCCCTCAGCTTAGAAGACACTCAGAGTTTGATTGGGAAAGAGCTGTCTCCTTAAAGTAAAGTTGACGTAAATAACTTGAACACAGTAATGCTTTTAAGGCCTTCATTTGCTGATGTGACATGACTCAAAATGAGAAAAAAGAGCTGCAAACAATCAGTAATAATCAGAACATTACTGCGGTTGTTAAGTGCTGTAAAGTCTGTTGCAACTCATAGTGACCCCTGTATAAAGCTTGTAAGACTGTATATCTTTGCAAGGGTAGAAAGTCTTGTCTTTCCTCCTCAGAGTGGCTGCTGGTCTTCAATCATCAATCTGTGGTTAACACAGCAGTACTTATCCTTGTAGCACCAACATGCTCCCTAATCAGAATATAGAATATGCAAAATTTTAATCTGAGAAAAGTAGAGGTTGTAAAATAAGAAACAGAGGGTTTGAATATTGATAATGATACTCTAGGCTCTGGCAGCGTAGTGGTTACAAGCAGGGTTGCTAACCTCAAGGTCAGCAGTTCCAAACTACTGGCTGTACTGCTGGAGAAAGATGAGACTTTCTGCTCCCGTAAAGAATTTCAGCCTCAAAAACCCTATGTGGGGTCACTGTGAGTCAGATCGCCTCCATGGCATACCACCACCACCACCACCAGCACCAGATATTAATGAGCAGAAAGGGACTGGATTAGCCATATTATACCAGGAATGACAATTGAAGAGGCTTCTCTTTCATCATCTAAAAACACATTTCAAGATCTATCCTAAGAACAAGAAGACTTCAAAATTTGTGAAAAAACTTCATTATCTATTTGTCCCCATCATACAATACTGTTATTGTTCTTGTTGTTGTTAGTAATAGTATACTATCACTTATAGAGAAAGAATCATAAATATTTAAATATATGCACCAATCACTAAGGTCAAAGAGGAAGAAACTGCAGATTTTTACAAATCATGTAGCCTGAAATCCATCAAACACATAATCAAGATGCATTAATAGTTACTGATGATAGGGATGCAGAAGTTGTAAGCTAAGAAGCATCATTACTTAGAAATATAACCTTGGTGATAAAAATTATGCCAGAGACAGACAGAATTTTACAATACCAATACCAACTCACTGGAAGTGGCTGATTTCAACAACATAAACAGTGATTATAAACATTGAGCTCACCAGATGAAATACACAGTTGAGCTGATATCCATATCAACTATACCTGTGAAAAGAGCCCTGGTGTGGCACTGTGGATTAAAACACTGGACTGCAACGTTGTTTTGAACCACAAGGCGGGCAGTTCAAGCTCACCAGCTGCCTTCAAAAACCCTACACAGGGTCTCTCTGAATTGGAACCAACTCAACAGCAATTAACAACAACAACATATCTGTGAAAGGAGATGATGGAGACATAAAATACCATCAGTCAAAACAAGGCTAGGGCAGACTTAAGAACAGACTCTTAAATGGATATTTGTGATCACCAGGATGTATGGGATGAGGTGAGGAGAGGGAGGGACGGGAAGATAGAGCACAGGGTAGGGAAAAGACACAGGACAGCTTGGGTGCTGGGAGGTGGGGTAGGGGGTCAACACACAAGAAGGGGGAAGGGAATGGAAGAACAAGGCTGATGGGAGAACAGTTAGGCAGGTTCCCATGGGCTAAGTGGGACAGAGGTAAATGATGATGTACGCACAACCTTGGAACAAGAGGGCTCTGGGATACAGGGATTGAGCATGGTTTGAAGGAGTAAAAGAGGGGAATAATGTTGAGATGCTTGGCCGTCTTTTGAATCCTGGTTTTCCTTGCCTACCATTGTAAAACAGCCTACAACTGACTAGAATACCTTAAAGGGGGCTAGAAGTTGCCCAGTGAAAGAGGCTACCTGTGGAGCCTTTGCATTGCACAAGACCATAGGTGGATCCAGAACCCCATCCAGAGTCGTCTGAGGTGGGGAATTTTCACTTGAAAGGACAAGTAGACCAGCCTGGAACAGCTAGAAAAACAGAAGATACTTCATGAAAGAAAGACCGGCAGGAAAAAATAAAAAACAATAATGGCAGTCTGATGACTACAATAAGAACAAGCAAGCTGTTTGCCTGGGAGCCATCAAGGCAAGTGGATGGGTCCCCTCAGAGCAAACACCCTTCCAAGACTGAGACTTGGGGGGAATACACAAGCAGTCATGTGGTCTGGCTGGTGACCATGTTGGTTACTGATAAGGGGAAGAAGGGGAAAAACAGCAATGAAGGTGGAAACTAAGTCTGACCACATTCAACAGACTGCTGTGAACCCGGGTTGGCCAGCAGTATAGCAAAACCTGGGGGATCCTAGGCCCAGAGGCAGTGACATGGCCACAGAGGACTAGAGAGGAGAGTGAAACATACAGCTGATGTGAAGTGAGGGGAGATGCACAGGAACACCTATACTTGCAGAAAGTACCCACTTGACCTGGCTTCAATGGCTGGATGATCAGAACTAGACTAGAAGAAGAAAGAAGAGGGGGTAAAAAAGAGTAACATGCTACAATTTGATGAACTTTATGTATACTTATAGATGTAGTAGCTCAGAAAAGGGAACAAATCTTTACAATGAGGATCACTCCCACCCCCTCGGTACACAGAGTTTACAGTGATGGGCAATTTGGACACTGGCTTCCCAAAAAGGCCGGTGGGGGAGGGGGGAAGAGGGGAGAAGGGCTACAAATGCAAGAAGTGACTGGCTTACAAGCTTTCAAGAGGGAGCCTAGTTCCAGATGGGGTGGAGGAAGGTAGAATCTTCACTGAATGGTTTTCAATCTGTTGGGATGGGACTAATGAAAGGAGATTGGGGATAAGACTCTTGTGGTACAATAGTGAATAATTGCTATCAGCACTGACTATGAGGGTCAGAAATCTAAAGGTGGATGTTTTATAACAAAAGAAGGGGAGTGATTGATTTTGCAGTCCAGGAGCAGAGATCCCTGAGGCCATCAAGTGAGAAGAGCGGAGTGTGGGACCCTACCCAGGGAAGCAATGATGCCAGAAATGGAGGTAGAGACGATGACGCAGACAGATGGAGTGGCTGGGAACACTGGACTCAGGAGGGAGACGGGCTGTGTGGTAATGGCCAGGGGGCAATCCTGTGAGGTGTACCATTTGATGGTGCATGGAGGGGATTGTATTTATTGCAGTGAAATGTAGTATGATAGGATGAATGTAAAATGATGTTCTCCCATGTAGACCCACAAAATTCACAATAAAAACTTTAGAAAATAATGGATATATGCAAGTTTAAGGTGAAACTGAAGAACATTAAATACATGAGAGGTGAACAATAATCTTGAGTATATGTCACCTGAATTTAGAGACTATGTCAAAGGGAGATGTGATACACTGAATACTGATAACTAAAGACCAGACAAGTTGAGGGATGACATAAAAAACATCATACATAAAGAAAGCAATAGGACATTAAAAAGATAGGAAAGAAAGAAAAGACAAAAATGGATGTCAGGAGAGACTCTATAGTGTAGATTAACTAAAGTGCAAAAACAGCTGAACAGCTTTCAAAGTGTGGCTTGAGAATAAAAATAAACGTATTGTAATATAGACTTGGAGTTTAAAAACCAAAGGGAAGAACATATTTGATATTTCTCAAGCTGAAAAAGTTGAAGAAAAATTCAAGACTCAAGTTGAAATATTGAAGAATTCTATGAGCAAAATACTGAGCCAAGAAGCATCAAAGGATGGAAGGAATACAAAGAATCATTGTAGCAAAAAGAATTGGTCTGTATTCAACAATTTCAGGAGGCAGCATGTGATTAAGAATTAATGGTAACGAAGGAATAAGTTCAAAATGCAGTGAAGGCATTGACAAATATAAAGCCTCAAGCAATGGATGTATACTTAAACAAAGTTAGCATGTTCAACAAGTGGATGCATTGCACATTCATCCATGCCAAGAAATTTGGAAAACAGCTACCCGAACAACTGAGTGGAAGAGATTCATATTTGTACCCATTTCAAACAAAGCCATCTGACAGAATGCAGAGATTATCAAGCAATATACCACACAAATACCATACAAGTAAAATTTTTCTAAGGAAAATTCAAAAGTGATTGCAGAAGTATCTTCACAGGGAATAGTCTGATTCAATCTGGATTCAGAAGACGACGTGGAATAAGGAGTATTAGTGCGGATCATCAGGTGCATGTTGGTTGAAAGCAGAGAATACTGGAACAATGTTTACTTGTGTTTCATTGGCTATGCAAAGGTGTTCAACTTTATGGACAACTTAGCAAAGAGATGGAATTTCAAAACACTTAATTTACTTATGTTGAACCTGTACATACCAAGAAAACACAGAGATACTACCGGGCTTATAAACAGGAAAGGTGTGTGTCAGGGTTGTATCCTTTCACCATACTTACTGAAAAAAGAGACACTAGCTGTCAAAGTATTGCACCATATTTTCTATTTTTACAGAGTCCATATTGACTGTATCCTCCTTAATTTTTTATCTTCTCTTTTATTTATACAGAATAACTGAGTATACATCAAGCTTCTCACTATTCCAGTCATGCATTTAGAATTCTCACATTTCTGCATTTGGAAAATGACTGTTTTTTTTTTTTTTTTCTTGTTAAGAGAGATGAAGAAACATTTTGTTTAGATTTTATTTAGACTTTGCACAGAACATGAAATGAATCTGATTTAAAAATAACTATAACCCAGACAATATTCACTAATACACAACTAGAAATGTAACCAGATGCAGCTCATTCTTTAAATGAAAAAAGCAAAACAACTGGTAAAGAATGAATCTCCTTACAGGGTAATTTCCCAAGGTTTGTAGTTCTTCCAATTGCAGTAGCAAATTCTAAAACAATAACTTAGAGATGGTTACTTAAAAATGAAATACAGCACAGTAAACAAATGAATAAATAAGAACATCAATAATAAAATATTACTGTTCTGTGGATGAAAGAAACCATATGAGTGGCAAAGACTTACTGCTATTCCCCAGTCCTGAGTATTTTCAACTGCTTGTTTTTAAATTAGAAACATAGATGACACAATTTAAATGATGGAATGAAGCATAGTTCCACACTCAATTTATTATAATAATTATTATTATCATCACAATTACTTGAAGAAACTTTAGAGAATCCCCTAGTTAACACTCATATGGAGGAACAAATTTAAGGATTTGCTTATCTTATCTACATTGAGGTTGGTACTTTCAGGATGATTAGAACAGAAGCCACTCAGCTTTAGTTAGCAAGTTTAGAGAAACATGTACAGATTACACAGCTAATAAGTGACATGGATAAACTTTGAATCCAGGAGTCCAAGAACAGTGTTCTGTTGTGAACACTGTTTATTGGAGCATTATATTTATCTGATTTAACTTTCAGGGGTTAGCTATAACTGAGATCAATTTGCTATCTTTAATCAAATATTTCAAAAGGAAAACGTATTATAAAAACTTACCATATTTTAAAAAATAAATAGCTGCACTTTTGGTTAAGTTTTTTCATTTTTCTTTCCCTAAGTGATAGTCGTTGAACCAGAATTGAAGAAAAAACATAAATCATTAGATAAAGGAAATTAAATAAACTGAGCCAAATTAAAAAAAAAAAATCAACACCTAATGAAATTACAATATTCCATTATCAAAGAAAAAAACCCACTAAATTAGCCACTTAAAAAAAATGTTATCTATAAAGAAATGAAAGTTAGGTTAAAAGAAGATTTTTAATGACAACGATAAAAGATTGAATGAAGTAGCCTATCGAAGAAAGTGTGCCTACAGTAAAATTCTTTCAAATATAAAGATGATTTAGTTTACCAAAATAGGGCAGAGGACATCAACAGATATTCATTTAAAGATCTAAAAGAATAACAAAAGTCATCAAAAATTCAATGTCTGTAATTCAAGTAGTCAGCAGATATACTGATAGCCCTTTAGCTATAATTTTTTAAGTCTGTATAAAATTATAATATTTAATTTTTAATAAGATGTAAAAATGGCAGCAACTATGGAAAAGTAATAAACTGTAAGACATATTTAATAAGAAATAGAATTCTAAATTATTTTTCTTGGGGTGAGGAGGGTTGTTAAGATAGTGAAGTTACACAAACCTGAAAACATTCATAACCTTCTCTTGTAACACTTTCTTGGTACCAACCTACTGGGACATTGAAGTAACTAATAAAGCATAGAATATAGAGTGATTTACATAGAGAGATTACAGGTATGATTTGCAAGGGATTCATGAAGTAAGAACTGATAGGAACCTAGCTATTCAGCTAGCATGGATAATATAAAGCCTGGTGTGGTGCTGTGGGTTAATGCACTGCACTACAAAATCGGTTTGAACCTCAAGGTTGGCGGTTCAAGCTCACCACCTGCTCCTTGGAAACACTATACAAACCAAACAATGTATGGTCAGAACCGACTCTATGGCACTTAAGGACAACAAGTGTGGATAACAATGACAAGCAAGATTTCTCTTCTGTAAATGATTCCCTGAAAGTTAGATTTACTCACTAGAAGAGGCAGTGCCCTAAGAGTAGTACCTTGGGTATATTAAAACTATCTCAGGGTAAGTAAGAAAGTAAACCTTTCTTCTGGTAGGAGAAGGTTTGGATTACAAATAAATATTAGCTATTGAAGTAAAAACAACACAACCTAAATGGTTCACCAAACCTCAGTTGGCTGTCTGAGAAAATGTATGTCCAAAATAAAGAAACTTGATGTATAGAAAGTTTGTCTGGTACACTTTCCATCTATGGACAGCCTTATCACAACTTCTTCCTCATATTCCTAGATGGTTATAAGGATTAATAATAAAACACAAATCGAAATGCCAGCTTAGTCTAATGATTTCTTTGTTATACAGACTGTCCATAAGATATGCTGGGAGTATTAGATGTCTTTTTATTGTAGAAAAAGTCATCACAAAATCATGTCATCTACAGTTCTAACATAAAACTAAGCAACTGGAACATTAAGGGCTGAGGAGTAACAGGGAATCTGCCACTCATACGGTTTCCTTCATCCACAGAACAAGTATATTTTGTTACTGACGTTCTTGCTTATTCATTTGTTGACTTTGCCATATTTCATTTTCAAGTAACAAATTCTAAGCTATTGTTTTAGAATTTGCTACTGTAGTTGGAAGAAATACAAACCTTGAGAAATTATCCCGTGAGGAGATTCAGTCTTTACCAGTTGTTTTGCTTTGTTTATTTAAAATATGTGCTGCAGTTGGTTATATCTGTAAGTTTTATTGTTAAGTGCCATCGAGTAGGTTTTGACTCATAGCAACCCGGTGTAGGGTTTCCAAGGAGTGGCTGGTGAGTTTGAACCACCAACTTTGCAATTCAAACTGACCTTGAGCATAGTGAAGAGAAATGACCCTTTATGTGAAGTAAACAATATATCCTTGAAGTTGACTATTATCTCTACCCATAGTCTAATAGTCATGGCAACCTGTTTTTAAAACATCCACATGCTCCAAATTTGATTCATTGGTGAAACTTTTCTCTCCTGCTTCCAGTTATACACATTTAATTCACACTACTACAGGGTTTCTGTGTCTATTTGTAATTCTCTGCAACCATTACCTCTATCAAGTTCCAAGACATTTTTATCCAAAAGGAAACCCTGTAGCCACTAAGCATTCACTTCCCATACCCCACATCCACCAACCAGTGACAACCAATAACCTGTTCTGTTTCTATGGACTCACCTGTTCTAAATACTTCATAAAAATAGAATCATAAAATACATGGACTTTGTGTTTTGAATAATTTTTTAAGATTCATATGTGCTATATTGTATTAGTTCTTCCTTTCCTTTTATAACTGAATTATATTCCATTGTATGTGTATAATATTGATAGGATGTTAGTCAACAGAGTTAATTGGAACTGTAAAAACTTTAAATTCTAGCATGCGTATAAAATGAAGCCTGTCAGAAGCAGGAGAGGGTACCTCAATACCATCAAAGAAAAAAAGCTAGGAGTGGAGCGTGTCCTTTGGACACTAAGTTCCAATGCACACTGAACCTCCTCTACCCAGGGACAAAAATCTGTGTTGAAGGAGGAGTTGCAGAGGAGCTGCACAGTCAAGAACCAGAGCACAGGGCAGATCAGTGGGTTTCCTAGCCACAGAGCAAATAAAGTTGACTGACTTTGGGCAGAAGGCTTATCTGTAGAGTGGGGTGCCCCTAGGCACTTATGTGGTGGAGCAAGGTTTGTAGAACCAGAGAGTTAGAGCTGAGTGTCTAAGGCTAAGGTTTATGGTGGAGTGGTGTGTTCTGTAGACATTTATTAGCAGCTGATAACAAATGTACCCTCAGTATTTTCTGATTCTGTTTTGTAAATTGTTATCTTCCCTAATCAATGCCATAACTGGGAGTACTGTCTTTGAGTTCTGAGTGTCCATTGCAATGGACTCATGAACCCAGAGGAAAAGTACAGAGTGTTGTGGAAGTGTGTGCCGGCAGCTGGAAGGCAGGCTTGTGGGGGTATACCCTTTAGTTGTTTGATGATGCATGGAGGGGATTGTAATCATTGCAATGAAACAAAATAAGGTAGGATGAATGTAAAACAAATGTTCTCCGATGTAAACTATCATATACTTCACAATAGAAAACTAAAAAAAAACATACTCCATACATAATTACTTCTAGAATTTAAAAACTATTATTAAAGAACAGGGCTTAAAATGGCATTTGAAAGTTCTACGTTCACTCATATTAGAGCCATGCAATTTTTCTGGGGGTGGTCTGTGTTAGTTTGAAATACTTTGCAATTCAAGTATATCCCTACTTCTGTAAAAATGCTTCAATATTGAATATTATAAGCAACATCATATGTATAAATGTGTGTCTATGTGTGTGATTGTGCATTGGGGTTGATTATTAAAGGAATTCTGGTAGCCTAGTAGTTACGAAACGGGCTGCAACCTGTAAGGTCAGCAGTTCGAAACTACCAGCTGTTGTACAAGAGAAAGATGATGCTTTCTGCTCCCATAAAGATTTACAGCCTCGGAAACCCTGTACAGGTCACTATGAGCTGGAACCAACACCACAGCACATAAACACCACCACCACTCAGTAACCTAAGTAACATTCTTGGCACTGGAAACATTTACAAGAATGTTAATGGTAATACTGTAAAAAAATGCATCAAGTATTAGAATATATATAAACAATAGGAATATGAATCACAAAAACAAAACATTGTGAATAGGGAATATGTCTGAACTCCTATGATAATTTCATACAATTTAAGATTCCAAGGAATCCTGGTGTGGCACTGAGGGTTAATGTGCTGGACTGCAAAGTCGCTTTGATCTGCAAGTCGGTTCTGACTCATAGCAATCCTGTATAGGGTTTTTGAGCAGTGGTTTGGGGGTTTAAACCAGCAACATTTTAGTTAGCAATCCCATCCTTATTTTACAGTGTCACCCATGACTGTATTTTATTGGGTTGCTGCTGTTATTAACTGGCATTGACTCAGTTCCAATTCATAGTGACCCTGTATAGCATTTACAAAGAGCAGCTGGTGGGTTTGAACTGCTGACATCGTGGTTCACATTCCAGGGCGTATCCTACAGCACTACACCAGGAGTTCATTATGTGGTGACTTTTGTGTTGCTGTGATTCTGGAAGTCATGCCACAGGTATTTTAAATACCAGCAGTAGTACCCATGGTGGACAGGTTTCAGCCGTGCTTCTGGACAAAGACAGAAAAGGAAGGAGGAGAGATGAACCACTTCTGAATCTTTAGTCACTGAAACCTTATGAATAGCAACGGAGCACTGTCAGCATTTCAAGCTGAGGGAACTGAAGAAAACTTCAAATCTCAACTTGAAATACTAAAGGATTCTATGGGGAAAAAAAAAAACAAAAACAAAACTGAATTATGCAGAAAACATTAAAAGAAGGTAGAAGGGATGCAGAGTAACTATACCTAAAAGAAACTGTTGATGTTCAACAATTTTAAGAGGCAGCATATCATCAAGAGCTAATGA
Source organism: Chrysochloris asiatica (assembly GCF_000296735.1). Lineage (NCBI taxonomy): Eukaryota > Metazoa > Chordata > Mammalia > Afrosoricida > Chrysochloridae > Chrysochloris > Chrysochloris asiatica. The sequence goes on along the minus strand of NW_006408538.1, from coordinate 8,378,266 downwards.
TACTGAAGGAAGAAGTCCAAGGTACACTGAAGGCAATGGAGAAGAACAGAGCTCTGGTAATTGATGGAATACCAATTGAAATCTTACAACAAACCGATGCGGCACTGAAGGCACTCATTCACCTACGCCAAGAAATTTGGAAGAAAACTATCTGGAAAGGATTCATATTCATGCCCATTCCAAAAAGAGGTGACCCAACGGAATTCAGAAATCATCAGATAATATTATTACTAAATATCTCATGCAAGTAAAATTTTGGTAAAGATAATGGAAAAACAGCTGCAACCATACATTGACAGAGAGCTTCCAGAGGTTCAAGCTGGATTCAGAAGACTGTTTGGAATAGGGATATCTTTGCTAACATAAGATGGATCTTGGCTGAAAGCAGAGAATAGTAGAAAGATGTTTACCTGTGATTTATTGACTATGCAATGGCTTTTGGTTGTGTGAATCATAACAAGCTATAGACAACATTGAAGAAAATGAGTATTCCAGAACACTTAATTGTGCTCATGAGGAATCTGTACAAAGACTAAGAGGCAGTCATTGAAACAAAACAAGGGAACACCCAATTGTGTGCTGTGGAGTTGGTTTCGACTCATAGGAACACTGTATAGGGTTTCCAAGGCTGTAAATCTTAATGGGAAGAGAACAACCTCATCTTTCTCCCATGGATCAACTGGTAGTTTCAAACTGCTGACCTTGAGGTTAGCAGCCCGACTCATAACCACCACACGATGAGAGGGAAACCCTACATGGCGCCGCAAAGACTCAGAACTGACATGCAGCATTTAACAACAGCGCTAGGACTTGACTAGACTTGGACTGAGCTGATGACAGATGCCATCGAGTCATCACTGACTCACAGAACAAAACACTGCCCAGTCCTGCACCTACCTCACAATTGTTGTTATGCTTGAGCCCATTTCTGCTGTCACTGTGCCTGTCCCTTCATTAGGGGTCTTCCTCTTTTTCTCCAGTCCTCCACTTTATCCTTCTCCAGGTATCCTCCTGATAATATGTTCTAAGCGAAGATTGGCCATCCTGGCTTCTAGGGAACATTCTGGCTATACTTGGTTTGTTCTTTTTGACAGTCCATGGTACTTTTAATATTCTCCTCCAACACCACAACTCAAATGCATCAATTCTATCTAACAGTTACACCTTAGAAGTTCCCCTGTTATGAAACATTACCATCCGTTCCCTTTGTTACCCAGAAAAATGTAGAATACTTATCATACCATTAATAACACTCAGATTTATGTCAATTTGCCTTTATCACTCTTCTCAATAATTTCCACTAATTGCCAATTACACATAATTTCTCTTCTTAAATGAGGCATTCCCTATAACTACAACACCCTGTTTTTATTTGCATATTTCCTTCCATCTAGAAGGTGTGGCGCTGTTGGGTAAGCACTCAAGCTCAAGGAAACCCTATAAAGGGTCACTATGGGTCGGAGCTGACACTTAACATTATGCGTCAGCACTTAACAACAACAATGACTGTGTTTTATTGATTTCTAATTATAACCATCTACAAGATAAGGTCTGGTTCAGATACCACCTCCTTATTCTTGAACACCCTTACTTAAAAATGATCTTCCATTTTCTGTACTCTTACACTTATTATTTGCTGCCTGTTTCCCTTAATTTTTTGATCATTTTATTTATTAATCTGTATTCATATTACCCATAAACAATATGAACACACACTTAATACTACCTTTAGCTTTGCATTTTCACTACCTTATTTAATCTTTGCAATAATCTTGAGCAATTGATTCTACTGTCATTTTTAAAGACGAGAAACATGTGGCTCAGTAAGAATAACTTTATTAATGGCAATATTTCTAGTAACCCAAATAGGAGAAACCAAGGGTTCAGTCTTTTAAACATACCATTTCTTCTACTTCCTTATTTTTACTATTGTAATTTACAATAATCCTTTATCATGAATGAGGAATTTTAGAGTGATTGGTTTTCCTAAATATGAATATGAGCCATATTTATCAGAGTCCATATGTGGTGCTGTAGAACAATCTCTTGATTTGCTTACCACAAGTTTGGCGGTTCAAACCCACCAGATGCTCCTTGGATACCCTATGCAGAGTTGCTATTAGTAAGAATTCTGGTGTGGCACTATGGGTTAATGCAATGGACTGTGAAGTTGGTTTAAACCACACGGTTGGCAGTTCAAGCTCACCAATTGCTCCTTGGAAACCCTATACAAGTTAGCTATGGGTTTGAACTGACTCATGGGCACTCATCACAAGCAGGAAAGGATTCAATGGCACTTAACTACAACAACAATACCCTGAGTACATTTGATCATCCCATTTACCTACTAGGAGCCTAACATAATATCCAATGGAAGACACAGATGTATAAGACATGCTTTCTGTATTCTACAACATAAATTTAACTGAAAATGTTTAACAGATGGAAACATAAATTTTTACTTCCATCCCTTAATGATTTTTCCAAAACCCTGCCAATGAATAAAAACAGATTAAGATTTTTGTTTTTAGGAAAAAATGATGTTTCGTTGCTATGCCACTGAGTTGGTTCTGACCCATAAACACCATGTATAGGGTTTCCAAGGAGCAGCTGGTGAACTTGAACTGCCGATCTTGTGCTTCAAACCCAGAGCATTAACATATAACATCACACCAGGACTCCTTTATTTCCATTGTTTTTGGTGTTGTTAAGTGCCTCCCGAGTCAGTTCCAATCCATAGCGACCCTGTAGAGGGTTTCTAAGGAGTGACTGATGAGTTTGAACCGCCGACTTTGAGGTTCAAACCGACTTTGCAGTCCAGTGCATTAACCCACAGCACAACACCAGGACTCCATGAAACTCAATGGTATTCAAACAACGTTCATAGAAAGGAAAAAATCCATGGAACAAAACACAAGTTCATATAATAACACTTTACACATAGACATACAGTCTGTACAAAATATCATAGCATTTAATATATTGAAGCTTTAATTTACTCTGCAAAGGGGTGGAGATACGCTCAGTCATGTTGTTGCAAAGGAGTAATTCATTCAAAACCACTGTCTTCATTTTGCACTATTTTCTTTGTACCCTTTTAATTCTTTCAGGAATTTGGGATTACACCACAGCCACAAAAAAACTAACAAATAAATTTAGCATGGAAAGAAAATGAGGGAAAATAAAATCAAACTGTTTCAGAATCTGAGCAAACAGCACATACGCTGAAGGGTATGAAGCAATCCTGTTTCAATAAGCATGCAGATTAAACTGTTAAGGATGCCTCTCAAGAGGGCATGACATTCAAATCTGGTCCATATGATTTATCTCAAATAGAGGGTTGTGTTAGAAAAAAAAAAAAAATAGTGAATGTGTGTTTACCCAAAATTTTGATTTTGAAATGTCTTATTTTTTTAACATGTTTAGTGTCTTTTTGCACACTACAAAATGCCATTAAATGTTTAAAGGATATTGTCTCTCAAAAGTGTTATGTTTTTTCAGAAGTTTTCAGTGATAGGAAATTGTTTAGAAATGTGACAATAACTGAGATAAATCTGTTTGAAACTATGTATTACAGCAATTTAAAAAGTAAGGATAGCATTCAGAAAATAGAAGAAAGCGTATTTAATTAGTTTAGATTGCTGTGTTATTTTTAGGTGCTGTCTGGTCTATCCGACTCATAGTGACACTGTGAGCAATAGAATGGAACACTGTCCCTTGTCCTGAGCCATCCTCACAGCTTTGTTCTGCTGGAGCCCATTGTTGCAGCCACTGTGCAATCCGTGTCATTGAGGTTTTCCTCTTTCTCTCTGATACTCTACCACGTTTGATTTGTTTTCCAAGTTCTAAATTACACGAGGGGAAATATTGTCACACTTGTTGTGTCCAAAGTATTTTCCTTGTACTCTGTTTAAGATAAATGTGTCCATTCTTCTGGTAGTCCATAGTGTATTTAATATTCTTCACCAATGCCATAATTCAAATGTATCATTTATTTTCAAATCTTCCTTATTCAGTATTCAACTTTCCCATGCATATAAATTGACTAGAAGTACCATGGCTTGGGTCACACAAACTGTAGTCTTCAAAGTGTCATTTTTGCACTTCACCATATTAAAAAAGTCTTTTGCAGCAGATTTGCTCAATGCAATAAACTGATTTCTGAAAAGCTGCTTTCATGAGCATAAACTGTGTATACAAGTAAAAAAAAATCCTTGACAGTTTCAATCTTCTCTATATTTATCACGATGCTGTTTATTGTCCCAGATGTGAGGATTGTTATTTTATTTATATTAAGGTGCAATCCATATTGAATGGTGTATAGTCTTTAATCTTTATAAGTATTTTAAGTTTTCTTTGCTTCCAGGAATCAAGGTTGTATCATCCACATGTCACAGGTTGTTAATTAGTCTTCCTTTTACCCTGATGCTTTGTTCTTCACACAATCCAGCTGCAGAGATTATTTGCTCAGCATACAGACAGAATAAATATGGCAAAAGGATACAATCCTGGCACCTATTTTTTGCTTTAAACCATGCAGTATACCTGGATTCTGTGCAACTGACTTCCTCTTGATCTATGTAAAGATTTAACATGAGCATAATTAAATGTTCTGAAATTTACATTCTTCACAATGTTATTCATATTTTATTATGATCAGCACAGTAGAATGCCTTTGAATAATCAATAAAACATACAAAACATTATTCTGATACTCTGTGCTTTCAGTCAGGATTCTGAGAGGCGCGGAAGGCCACACGGGGAGGCAGGGCGGGGCAGCAAAGCGGTCTCCTTTAGGCATGGAGGAGCAGCCTCCAGGCTCTGGTAGCGGCCTGCTGCAGCTGGCATCACTGCGGTGTATTCTAGGTCAACAATTTCTAAGACTCCAGTGGGGTTCCTTGGACTGGACAACATATGGAATCCAGTGGCAAAGAATCTCATGAAGCATGGCTATCGAATCGTCATTTAAGATGTGTTCCCTGAGGCACGCAGAGTTTTACCATAAAGGTGAACAGGTAGTGTCTTCTCCAGCAGATGAAGCTGAAAAAGCTGACAGAATTCTTACTATGCTTTCCAATCAGTCTGAATGCAATAGAAGTTTATTCAGGAACAAATGGAATTCTAAAGAACATGAAGAAAAGCTCATTATTAATAGATTCCAGTACTATTGTTCTTACAGTTCAAAAAGAATTAGCAAGTTTACATGGATGCCCCTGTTTCTGGAGGTGTGGGAGCTACTTGGTCTGGGAACCTCACGTTTATGGTGGGAGGAGTCGAAGACAAATTTGCTGCTGCTCAAGAGTTGCTGGGATGCATGGGCTCCAATGTGTTGTACTGCGGAGCTGTTGGGACCGGACAGGCTGCAAAGATCTGGAACTACATGCGGCTAGCTATTAGTAAGATTGGAACTGCTGAAGGTATGAATTTTGGAATCAGGCTAGGACTTGACCAAAACTAGTAGCTAAAATCCTAAATATGAGTTCAGGATGCTGTTGGTCAAGTGACACTTACAATCCTGTACCTGGGGTGATGGATGGTGTCCCCTCAGCTAATAACTACCAGGGTGGATTTGGAACAACACTCAGGGCTAAGGACCTGCTACCAACACAAAGAGCCTGATGCTTCTCGGAAGCCTGGCCCAGCAGATCTACCGGATGATGTGTGCCAAGGGTTACTCAAACAAAGACTTCTCATCTGTGTTCCAGTTTCTCAGAGAGGAGGAGACTCTCTGAGTTTGCCCTACGGCTGTGGGCACTGTTGGAAACCAGACTCTATCTGGGAACCTCTTTATAGGTCACTCCATAAGCCAAAAGGGTTTAATCAAAGATCATATGTCTGCTTTTAATTGTCTAGTAAATCCTAGGATTTTTCCACGCATTTTTAACTGCTACTTTGGGGGTATTTAGCAAGCATATTTATCTGAATTTTGTTTTCCTCTCAAGCCACTGATGCTGGATGGGCTCTGCTATAACCAGCTAATACACCTTTTTATAAAAAAACATTTGACCCCTGAGCATATTCAAATAAATCATTGGATACTTCAATCAGGATATGATTTACTCTATTAATAAAACCAAAAATATTTTTCAACTCGATGAAATCCATGCTAAAGTAGAGAAAATAAAATGGTGTTAGGAGAGATGTTAGAATAAGGAAGCGTAGCGAATTGCTCCTTGCATGTCTCTGGAGGTCTGTCCTGTTAACCAGGTGCTTGTACTCTGACATTACTGAGGTAGTTGAGGCGTTTTCTTGGGGGTTGATAAAGCAGGAGAATGTGTTACTCCATCTTTTATAATTTGGACTCACAATATCTTAGAGTGTGTATTCCTGTTGTTACAATTCCCAGT
>NW_006408538.1:8369419-8370609 GCF_000296735.1 Chrysochloris asiatica | reverse complement strand
AAAAACACCATTTTTTTCCTTATGGAAAAATGTTTTATTTAAAGAAATTTTTAAAACTGAAAAGAATTGTTTTCCTTCTTGAAGATTCATGTTGCATTTTTTACTGTACTAAAAGATGAAAGTTCTGTGTCAGGGACACCTTTCGTGCTATTTTAACAGATTTCCTCCAATTCATTGTTGTTAAGTGCTGTCAAATCACTTCTGACACATAGCTCCCCTGTATAGGGTTTCTGATGAATGGCTGGTAAATTTGAACTGCTGACCTCGTGGTTAAAACTGACCTGTAGTTTCGTGCTTATCCTACAGGGCGATAGGGACAGTGTTGTTGTTTTTGTTAATCGTCAATGAGTCAATTCCAACTCATAGCTCCACTATGTAGTGTTTTTAAAGAGCGACTGGTAAGCTTGAACCACTCACCCTGTGGTTCAAACCAACTTTGCAATCCAGTGCATTAACTCACAGCACCACACAAAGACTCTATAACACTTAATACAATGTAAACGGTATGTAAATAGAACTTTCTACTCTTCCCCTCCTGGCCTTCAAGAGATTGCTTTGATTACTTCATTGCTTTGTACTTCCCTGAATCTGTGGACACAGAGTCTACAGACATGAAGAGCCAGCCATCTGTATCATTGTTTAGGAAAGGTTTGGTGAAACTGAAATTGAGTAAAATGAGGACTGCCTATTCTTCAAGGAAAACTCCTGAGATTCTAATGTCTCAAAATGGATTATTTTGTCACTTCAAAACTAACATTTCAGTGGGGTTCTGGCTTCTGCAGTGGTCATTGTGAGAGCTGCAGGCACCTATGTGGAAGGGCAGGACAAGAGATATCACAAAGAAAACTACATTCCCATTTCAAATTGACAGAACCCAGGAGCCAAAATGAAGTGTTTCTACTACAGCAAGTCTCCATTGGTTCACATCTGAGCCCATCCAACTGGTTTGCCTAGCCTGGCGGCAGTGCCTGACCTGAAGGCCTAATTACACCTAGGGGAGAGGCACATCTCATCTCTTTCCCTGGGCCCCCCAGCGGTGCTCTGCAACCAGATACTTGTAGTCATCTGTGTAGGGCCTTGGAATTGTCATAATAAAGATGGATATAGAGAGTTTGCAAGCCTTAAAAAAAAAACAAAAACAAAAACAAAAAACTAACATTTCAGAGCAATTTCTATGTATCACTATTGTA
>NW_006408538.1:8367136-8367920 GCF_000296735.1 Chrysochloris asiatica | reverse complement strand
TCAGAAGGGACCTGTCCTTGGAAGAGGAAGAACCCCAATGAGAATGACTGACAGAGTGACAGCAACAATGGACCCAAATACAACCACCATTGTGAGGGTAACAAAGGTCAGGGCAGTGTTTCCTACTGTTCAGCATCAAAGCCATTTTGAGTCAGAACCAACTCAACAGCACCAAACAACAACGACATATATATGCTTACTCTCAGGTACTTTACAGAAAATGTTTAGCCACCTCCGATCCACATATTTTTAACAACTGACTTACCAGAAAGTATGTCTTTCATATTATTTTAAGAGTTAAAATGCATAACAAAATTATGAATTGTGCAAGTTTAGCAGAAGGGCCTCCAGATATAATTTTGTACAGTCCCAAGATACGGTAAAAGGTGTAAGACATAACACTTTTGCCATGCTTAACCATAGATCATAGTACACAGCCAAAGAAATTTTAGAATCGGGGGCTTTAGGATGCAAATATTGTCTCCAGTGACAATTTGGAACATTTCAATAATACATGTGTAAAATATTTCATTTATATTACAGTGAGTGTTAACCTCTCAGTAAGCATTCAGATCATCCATCCTGACATTTTCAAATACAAATGTCATTTGTGTGGTTGTGTTGTTGTCATTGTTAGGTGCTATCTAGTCCTTACCAACCCATAGTGACCTTATGCACAGCAGAACGAAACACTGCCCGATCCTTGGCCAACCTCACTACTGTTGCCACACTTGAGTTCATCTATGCTGCCACTTGGCCAATCCATCTCGTTGGGGGTCTTCCT
>NW_006408538.1:8338871-8363320 GCF_000296735.1 Chrysochloris asiatica | reverse complement strand
TGGCTTTAGTGGTTGGTGCATAAATTTGAATAATAGTGGTATTAACTGGGCTTCCCTGTAGTCGCATGTATTATCCTATCACAGACAGCGTTGTACCTCATGATTGATCTGGATATGTTCTTTTTGACAATGAATGCACCACCATTCCTCTTCAATTTGTCATTCCCAGTATAGTGGCTGTCAGATTCAAAATGGCCAATACCAGTCCATTTCAGCTCACTAATACCTAAGATATTGATGTTTATGTATTCCATTTAATTTTTGACAACTTTTAATTTTCCCAGATTCATACTTCGTACATTCCATGTTCTGATTTTCAATGGATGTTTACAGCTATTTCTCTTTATTTTTAGTTGTGCCCATCAGCAAATGAAGGTCCCATTGGCTTTTCTCCCACAGGTTTACTCCATTCACGGCAGCAAGGTCAACTCTACTTTGAGGAGGCAGCTTTTCCACAGTCACATTTTGAGTACCTTCCAACATAAGGGGCTCATTTTCCAGCACTATATCAGACAGTGTTTCTTTGCTATTCATAAGGTTTTCAGTGACTAAATATTCCAACATAGTTCGTCATTCTTTCTTCCTAGTCTGCCTTCATCTGGAAGCTCATCTGAAACCTGTCCACTATGGGTGACCCTGCTAGTATTTGAAATATCAGTGGCATAGCTTTCAGAATCACAGCAACTCACAAGCCACCACAGTATGACAAACTGACAGATGAGTGGTGGCCATTTGGTTTTAAGTGGAAACTGTAATGGCAAATAAAAACTAGCAAGTTACTGATATCGCTGATGAATTTTGATATAAGACTTATTAGTCTTGTTTCAAAAGGTCATTGTGTAGTTTAAAAACAATTATATAAGATATTTGTTTTCACTTTTAGACATAACAAATAAATGCTTACTATCCCTCTCTATAGGAGCTCTGGTAGCGTAGTGGTTACGAATCGGGCTGCGAACCTTAAGGTCAGCGGTTCGAACTACCAGCTGCTCCACGGGAGAAAGATCAGGCTTTCTACTCCCGTAAAGGCTTACACCCTCAGAAACCCTGTACAGGGTAACTATGGGTCGGAACCGACTCAACAGCACTTAACAACAACAACAACATCCCTCTCTATAAGGTTGCTATGAGTCAGTATCAACTTGATGGCTCCTAACAACAACAACAACAACAACATCCCCATCAAGAGACTTACTAAGATACAGTTTCCTAGCTTATCAAATTGAAAATATTTTCACAGAAAAGAAGCTACAAATATTTCTAGAAGAAATGACATGATGAATAAAAAGAGAAAGAAACTTCCAACATGAGTAAAGTAAAAAGGAACACTAAGAAACCACAAAATCATGTATCAGTCGAAACCGAAGTGCTGTAGAGTGGGTTCCGACCCACAGCGACCCTGCACAGTTTCTGAGGAGCAGCTGGTGAGCTTAAACCACCAATCTTGCAATTTAAACCCATCTTGCAGTCCAGTGCATTATCCCACAGTGCCACACTAAGATCTAAACATACCAATAAGGTTGTAGTAATAAAGTTAGACACCAAATGGTTTTTCTCATGGAAACATTTACAAAAGCCTTTTCCATTTTTTTTTTTTTTTACAACAAATTAATGACAAATTACAGACAAAACCGTAACTTTTCTTTTTATCTTGCATCTATTGTGCTGTCTTTTTTTATGTCACATACAAAGTCTTTACACCACCATGACATTCTTTTATTAACAATAAGGAAAATAGGTATAAAACATATTCTTCTGTGTGACCCCAAAGTGGAATTCATAAATGTGTCAAGATCTTTTTTATGGGATGGGATTTTTTTTTTTTTTTTTTTTTTTTATGTGAAGAGTTTGACAAGGAAAAAGTAAAACTGGGATTTGGGACAGACTCTGTTTACTAAAGGTATATAATATCTATCTGGAGTTTAATAGGATTTTTAACATAAGGATAAAATCATGCCTTCCACATAAATGTTTTCTCTGTGGAAGAAAATAAAAGGAAGAGATCAAGAAGGAGCACTCTGCCTGCACGGTTTTTGTTGTTGTTTTACCTAACAAATGAACTGATGATTTCTGGACTTCTCTTGATGCCATACGTAATTGGTTTAATTTCTGGGCATGCTTTCACATTAGGATAATGGACAAAATTGAAAAAAAAATAAACAACCCACAAACTTCTTTTCACTGTTTTCATAAGTGACAGTAATTGGATCTGACCAGGAGGCAGGCACAGGTCAGTGGCTGTGATTGGACTCCTGGGGAGGGTTGCTCTCTGCCAGCTGCTTCTCAGAGAACCCAGGAGTTATTCCTTTGTGATAAACTGAAAATGTAAGATCTCAGTTCTGAGTCATACATCTTAGGAGTCTGGCCAGGGATAATTCTAAAATGCAATGTTATTTCAAAGAAACATCAGAGAACCAGTAATCCAACAAAACCATATACAGAAAATACAAGGATAAGGAATAGGACTTACCTTCTTTCTTCCATCATATTTCCTTGGAGGTTGGGATGGCACAGGTAACAGAAAGTTTTGTGAGGCAGCCTCATCAAAGGGAAGATCTGAAAGTAACAGGTGTTTCATTATTGAATGTATTTCTAGCACATATATATTTTCTAACTGGTCATTTATTAATTAATTCATTCGTTCATTCATTCAACAAATATTTACTTTGCATCTACTGTGATCCAGATACCGAGTAAACCCTAACTGTTGTTCAGTGCTGCAAGGAGTGGCTGGTGAGACTGAACCGCTGACCTTGTGATTCAAACTGACCTTGTGGTTCGGTCCAATGCTTCATCCCACATTGTTTTATCCCTAGTACCGAAAATTATACAAATATAGTTACCATTATCAAAGCACTTTCAGTAAAAGATGGTGGTGGTAGTGGTGTGTCGTAGAGTCGGTTCCGACTCACAGTGACCATGCACAGGGTTTCTAAGGCTGTTAATCTTTACAGGAGCAGAAAGCCTCATCTTTCTCCTCCAGAACTGCTGGTAGTTTCCAACCGCTGACCTTGAGGTTAGCAGCCAGACTTTTAAACAATATGCTTCCAAAACTCCTTAGTAAAAGATGAAACAACCCAAATAACAGAGATTACAAAATAATGTGATGAATATTATTATGTTGTTTTTTGTTGTTGTTAAGTGCCGTCGAGTCAATCTCGACCCATAGAGACCCTGTATAGAATTTCCAAGGAGCATCTGGTGAACATGAACCACCAACCTTGCAGTTCAATTGGCTTTGCAGCCTGGCATATTAATCCACAGGGTCACGCAATCAGACTTGGTGTGTTGCTGTGGGATAATGCACTGGACTGCAAGACTGGTTTGAACCACAGGGTCGGTGGTGGTTCAAGTTCACTAGTTGGTCCTTCAAACCCTATACAGGTTCGTGATGAGCTGGAACCAACTTGAAGGCATTTAATAACAACAGAACAATAAATCAGCAGACAGAAAGGGAGAATCAACTGAGTCTTGGAATATTGACCAGAGAAGTTACTGCTATCTCTCGTAGAGATCAGAGATCTCGCTTGGGAAATACAAAGCATCCTTTTTAGTAGAACTGCCCATTTCTACACAATTGAATAAAAAAAGACTGTTTTTGAGCAAATATGCTAATTTGTTGTGGCATCGGCACACACTGAAGTAATGGTTCAAGATTGTGGTTCCGTCCCTCAGCATACTGTATGCATATTGAATTATCTTTGTTCAGGGACCAATATGAGAAAGTCTAATCTATTCAAAATAACATTCTAAATTAATCTTCCCAAAAGACAGTCATTTGATATGGCATCATCATCTTATCTGACACAACCTCACAAATCAGAGGTGTGTCTTGGAAATGGTCTTGTGATATGGTAGAAGAGGCATGAAGAAGACCCAAATTTTTCATTTTCCTATTTCTCCACACCTACTCCAAAAATTAAATCAATGAAACAAGCTTCAACCTTTTAGTGCTGTCTTCTGCACCGGTTTATTTAAAATGCATTTATGGATCACCTAACTTTTAGTTGTCTAGTGCCCTGTAAGCACCATTGGAAACATCATTTGTGTGCTTAGAATTAGTCAATATAGATGAATATTTAAAACTCTGGCAAAGATTATAGCAGGGCAATTGAAGTTTCAGCTGTGTGAAAATGCATTGTACAATGAATTACTAAACAACCTCTTGTAACTGGTGTGGTTATTTGAGAAAAAATGATTTCAGTTGCAAGTAGAGTTTTAGACTGCCTCCTACTGAAGTGTTTTCTGGGGCCCTGGTGGTACAATGGTTAAATACTCTGCGTTAACCCAGGGGGGTTGACAGTTTGCACCGTACCCACCAAGGGATTCCAAAAGACGCAATCCTGATGATATGCTCCCATAAAAATTATGTTATGGGGCAATTCTACCCTTTCTCACGGGCCCATTGTGAATTGAAATCGGAATCAAAAACTTCTAACAGCAACAAAACGACGTCAGTGAGTCCCTGCTCTGTTCAGGTTCATTGTACTAACTGTACTCCTAAGTCTAGCTGAAACTGTTTATCATTCACAGTGCTATCGTCATCCTACCATTTATCAGTGGTTTGGTTAGCCTCTGTTGCCAAGGTAACCATCCAGATGTGAGTTACCTTTAGGAGATTTATCATTGGATGCCTGAAACACTTGACTGCATGCAAATAATAATAGCTGTGTCTTTCTCTAGATATTTTCTAGTGTTGAGACCCAAATGATATGTGATAATGCAGAGCATTTATTTATATCTTTATTCAATTAATATCAAAGAACTTGGCAGGAAAAATGTTGCTCTTATTGACATTCCTAGAGCCTCAGTTTAGAAGTAAGGAACCCACACTAATAAAATAGCTTATATTATTTTCTGTCAAACTTCACGCAAGTAATATTCTTTATCCTTTGACATTGGTTAGGGCAATTCTCAAAAGAATTAGACCCCAAATTGTGTCAGTCCTCTAAACTTCCCTTCTCTTGATTCCTACTGTGGCATTGATTCTAATTTTTGGGTGTATTAATGATTATGTAAGTCCTAGCTACTCTTCACAAATTTCATCCTTTCTCCAGAAAGCCAGGATCATAGATTCTAGAGTTAGAGTTGAATATATCTTAATTAATGCCCTTGCTTTATATCACGATTTATTTTTGTTTGGGTTTACTGAGCCTCGGTTTCCTTGCATCTAAAATTAGATTGGGTTGCTTCAAAAATGGCTTAGTGATAATGAATATATACAACATAATACAGCATCTGACATGTTGTAGACTTTAAATAAATTACATTTATTGTAAAATGGAACAGCACTTGTCTTTTCTTAGATAATGGACTTGATGTTTTCTCTTCCTGTCTTTGTGAATGATCAGGATGACAAGGAATAAATTGCCTCCTTAGAAAGTCCATTAAAATGTTCCTAGAAATTTTTATCCCAATTCCCAAATTTTTATACAAATTTCTAGCCTACCGAGTTCTAAGACATCTAAACTTTTAGAAAGATTCTATTTAGATACAGGCATTAGGGTTTACAGGGGTATCTTCTTAAATTGCAATACATCCAGAAGACCAGAAAGCACATAAAGCCTTTACTGACTAAAGACATCTGAGAAGGAGTTACTTGACATCATAGTGTAGATTCTTTGAAATCATGAAGTTTGAGGTGTAAAATGCTGATTGGGAATTGTCTTTAGCTAGTGCTGCTGTAACAAAAAATGCTACAAGTAAGTCGTTTTTAAGAACATAATTGATTTTCTCACAGTTCTAGAGGATAAATGTACAAATCAGGGACTTGGTCATTTCTGTCTCTGCTTTCTTGGTAGCCCAGGCATCCCTTGGTTCCTTGTAGACAATTCTCACATTGTACCTGTCTTTCTCAGCATATGTGGACATGTTTCAGAGACAATTCTGCTCTTAATATAACTCAGAAATAACAGGGTTTAGGACACAGACTATATTTGTAGGGTCTCAACATAACAAAGAAAACCCAATTTCTAAACAGCACATATTTTGGGGGACACAAGTCAGTCTATAATCAGAGTTATATATAGTTTAAAAAAAGAGAGAGGAAGCAGTATGGGGCTGAGGCAGATTTTGAATTCTGATGCAAGGCTGATAAAGCGTTGACCAATGTGGCAGACAGGATCAGAGCAAGTTTCCCAGGCAATGTGGCCCTACTGTGAGCAGAACTGACCGGTATGTGCTGCTCGGGGAAGGTCCTCTGACTTCTGCAGCTGAGACCAAACCAGCAGGATCTGAGTGGCGGAGGCTCTGCTGACCACAAGCCCCGTAGCTGGGCACACGCACATGTTGTAGTATAAGGACTGTGCTTCTATCTGAGAGATCGTTGGTTGAAACACTCAAGCCACCCTTGGAAATCTCCAGGGTCACAATATGTCAGAACCAACTTGACAGCACTTAACAAAAACAGTCATTCTCAACAAGTAGAGAACTGACCTTGATTTAAGGATACATCAACAAACACATTTTGCAGAGGAACTGGAAACAGATGGATTCTGCTATGAATATGTTGCACCATGTGTCTGCACTTCAACCCCCTAAGATAGCACAGATTTCTGGGGTCAGAGAACAGGGACAGGGAGTACAACAAAAGTCCCAGAAGTAAATGATGAGCGGATCTGGAAACATGCCACTTGCACCAGGGCAGCATCTACTTAGAAAGAGGCAACAGACTTTTAACATTTTTATATCTATTTCCTTAATACATCACTCATCTGACTGGGCTTCACCTTACAGTCATACTTTCTTTCTTTTAAAATTTAACTACTTATGTGTATTCGTCAATAAACAGATGCAGCACTGGAGACGCTTACTCATTTATTGTCAAGAAATTTGGAAGAAAGCTAACTGACCAGCTGACTGGAAGAGATCTGTGTTTGTGCCTATTTCATAGACAGGTGACCCAACGGAATGCAGGAATCATTAGTCAATATCATTAATATCCCATGCAAGCAAAATTCTGCTGAAGATTATTTTAAAATGGCTGCAACCATACATTAACAGAGAACTTCTAGAGAAGGCAAGTTGGATTCAGAAGAAGACATGAAATGAGGGATAGTACTGCTGATGTCAGATGGATCTTGGATGAAAGCAGAGAATACCACAAAGGTGTGCTTTATTGACTATGCAAAGGCTTTTAATTGTGTGGATCATGACAAGTTAATGGACAACATTGCAGAGAGTGAATGTTCTGGAACAATTCATTGTACTCCTGAGAAGCCTGTCCATAAACCTAGAAGCAGCTGTTAGAACAGAACAAGGGAACACCAAATGGTTTAAAATTAGGAAAGGTGTACACCAGGGTTGTATTCTTTCACCATATTTATTCAATCCGTATGCTGAGCCAATAATTTGAGAAGCCGAATTTTATGAAGAAAAATGTGGCATCAGAATTGGAGGAAGACTCATTAACAACTGGTGATATGCAAATGATGCAACCTTCCTTATTGCAAGAGAAGAAGACTTCAGATACTGATGAAGATCAAAGAGAACAACCTTCAGTATGAATTACACACCAACGTAAAGAAAAAGAAAAAAACCTCCTCACAGTTAGACCAATAAGTAACTTCAGAATAATTGGAGATAAGATTGAAACTGTTTATTCTGGAGTCCTGGTGTGGATTGCAAGGTCGGTTTTGAACAGCAAAGTTGGCAGTTCAAACTCACCAGCCGCTCCCTGAAAACCTATACAGATAACTATGAGTTCAAACTGACTCAATGGCACTTAACAACAACAAGAGGTTTATTCTTGCAAGGGAAAAAAAAAACAAAAAAAACACAAATTGTGAACATGCTGCCATGTTTCCTTGGTTAAAATCAAAATTTCTAGTCTCGGTAGAGCTTTATGGCAGGTGGGAATGCTCTACACTCTGATGATAGAAATCTATCATACAAAGCATGAACTAGATTAAACAGTAATACTCCTAGTAGCATAGTGGTTACAAGTCGTGCCGCTAACTTCAAGTTCAGTAGTTTGAAACCACCAGCCATTCCGGGGGGTAAAAGATGAGGCTTTCTGTTCCCATAAAGAATTACATCCTCAGAAAGCCTATGCAGGGTTGCTATGAGTCAGAACTGACTCCATGGAATGTAACCACCAACCATCAACACTCCTGCCCCAAAGATCTGTGGATGCCCTTATGTCCCCAAACAGGGCTAGGACTTTCATCCTCTGTCCTTTTCTTAAATAAACCAACAGCAATAATAACAACAAAAACACAACAAAACGACATGCCTTTTCCCCCCTTAGACTTAAATCTCTTTTTAAAATGTTGTTTAAATGTATGTAGTGTTTAAGTATCAAAGAAACTTAAGCTATGATACTGTTGTTGTTGTTGTTAAGTGCTGTCGAGTCAGTTCTGACCCTTTCCGAGGAGCTGCTGGTGAATCTGAACCACCAGCCTTGTGTTTCAAACCTGACATTGCAGCCCACTGCATTAACCCACAGTGCCACACCAGGACTCTCTCAGTACATTCAAATCACTAAAAACACATATGGTACTATATGTTATATTACCCTGATGAATTGTTATAAAGTCATCAGAAAACTTTAACAATTCACAGTGGTTAGAAAAAAAATTGATTTGCATTGCCCAGTATCTTGTAACAACTGACTATTTTATTTCTCGAATTTCCTTCTCAAGTGTACCTCAATTATTTTCACTTACTCAGTAGCATCTCTGAACCATAACAATCTTCTTCCCAGGTGCACATAGCTCACTAGAATTCTTGTTCACAAAATATTGATTTCATGATTAAACTTTCCACCACCTAAGAACCCAAGGTCTGAATTCAGACTTTTTATAGAGTTGCATTTATGGTTTGAAACCCCTTGGAAATTGCCTATTTCCATTAATAAAATATGAATATAATGTTCTATCATGAAGAAGATTAGATTTCCCCTCAAATCCATATTGCTTTCAAGCAGCTAGTATTCTGTCAAAATTAAGACCATATTTAATTTTTATCCTTACTTATATACCACACTGGAGTCCTGGTGTGGCACTGTATAAGATAAGCACTGGACTGCTAATGGAAAGGTCAGCAGTTCAAACCCACCTGTTACTCCTTGGAAACCAAATACATGCAGCTCTAGAAATCATTTGGTCTGATCCTGCCAAGGTAACTGCAGCTCCAGCCATTACATTGCTGTTGTTGTTATGTGCCATCCAGATGGCTTCAACTCATAGCCACCCCGCATAGGGTTTCTGAGGAGCGAATGGTGAGTATAAACTGCTGACTGAGATTCAAGTGTCATTTTGGTACAGTGCTTATCCTGAAGTGTCACACTAGAACTCCGGCCATCACACTATTGTTAAGTGCTGTCGAGTTGGTTCCCACCCCCAGCAACTCTGTATAGGGTTTCTGAGTTGCTCCTGATGAGCTTGAACTTCTGACCTTACAGTTCAAACCAACTTTGCAGTTTGGTCAACAGCAGTAAGAGTGAGTTAATTAAATGCCTGACCACACACAGCACGCTACTTTTTAAGCTGATGATTTTCTATTGCCCATGAATTATGTTATAAATTTTGACAGGGAACCCTTTTGTTGTGTAATGTCCTGTGGGTTAATGCGCTGGACTACAAAATCAGTTTGAAACACAAGGTTGGTGGTTTAAGTTCACCAGCTGCTCCTCGTAGTTCCTATACAGCATTGCTATGGGTCGGAAATGACTTGATTGATGGCACTTTACAACACCAACAATCCCTGTAGGGTCTCTGAGTCAGAACTGACTGGATGGTACTTAACACCACCAACAACAAATGTATCATGTTTTAAGTTTCTATGTATTAGCATTACATACATTTAAACAATGTTTTTAGAAGAGATGTGTCTAAATCTAAGTCAGATTTAAATGATACAAGAGTATACAGTTGTTGTTACATGTCATCGAGGCAGTTCTGACTCATAGCAATGGTTTCTAAGGAATGGTTTGTGAATGTGAACCACTGACTGGTGGTTCAAACCGATCTTGAATCCAGTGCTTTATCTCACAGTGTCATACCAGGACTCCAGGAGAGTATATATTGTTGTGGTTAAGTGCCATCGAGTCAGTTCTGACCCATACCGACCACATACAGGGTTTCCAAGGCTGTAAATCTTTACGGGAGCAGAAAGCCTCATCTTTCTCCCGCGGAGCAGCTGGTAGTTTTAAACTGCTGACCTTAAGGTTCGCGCGATTCCTAACCAGTAGGCTACCAGAGCTCCTTAGGAGAGTATATAAGACACATGAGTTAGGATTGCGTTGACTGCACACGGCACTAGAAAACCTGGATCCATGTCCTGTATTATCCTTTCAGGTGCACATCATGATGTTGGAGGCACGACTATAGAACCATGAAACCTCATACAACCATGTGGAAAGCACTTCACTACAGGATGAAAAAGTAACATTTATTATATATGCACGAGGCACCAGCCAATATACAGCTCACTGTTTTGTGCCCATGAAACTGAAATAGCAGCTATGATTTAAATGTACTTCATGTATTGACTCTTTGTATGGCACTTTAGGATCAACACTGGACTTTACATCACAAGGTGGGCAGTTCAAACCCACCACGTGTTCCTTGGAAATTCTATATAGAGTCACTATGAGTTGGAATTAACTTGATGACACTTAACAACAATAATTGATTGGTGTGGCACTGAAGGATAAGTACGGGACAACAAGGTCAGTTTGAAATGCAGGTGGCACTTCAAATCCACCAGCAGCTCCTCAGAAACTACACAGAGGTGCTATGAGTCAAAACCAACATGACAGCACTTAACAACAATTGATTGACTGATTCCATTCTTCAAAAGACAGTGCAATGTATTTTTATTTTAAAAAGTGTATTCTTTATTTTATAAGTGTATCTTAGTTTTTGCTATAACAGTAACAAATAGCCCCCAAATTTCAAAAGCTTGGAGGAAGTAAAAGCTTAGGGGAAGTAAAATGTTCATACTGCATATTCATGGCAAGGCAGAAGAAATTTTACTTATTAAAGTCCCTGACGTACATAGTTGTGGGAAATTCTATACAAGTATCTGTGATCTTAGACACAAGGGAAAGAAAACTGGTAAAATCTTCACTGGTTCTTCAAGTTTCTTCCCAGAAATAACATGTATTCCTTTCTTTTACATTTCATTGGCCAGAAAAACTTCCATGGCCATGTCTAAGTTAAACAGAATGAGGATGTATAATTCTTCCATAAAGACGTTCATGAAATAATATAGTCAGTTGATCACAATCTTATTTCAACAGAATCTATCTTTTTAAACTTTTAGTAACTATTTCTTATTCTTTCCCAAGAAGCCAACTGGAACATGAGAACCCTTACATATTTAGACCATAAATATTTTCTGTCTTTATTCATCTTTTCAAATCTCTTCTTTGCCAATTAAAACATTTACAATATTTCACCTGTTCTTAAAAATTTCACGCACTTTCACATCTACTGGAGTTATTTTCAAAGCACAGATTCTGGTTGAGTTGATCTGGATGGGACCTGAAAGACTGACTTTCTAACATGCTTTCAGGTGACGTGAATGCCCCTCAACCTTAAACTATAATTTGAGTAGCAAGTTTGTACAGTCTATAGGCCTTCATGGAGATTTCCTTACGGGCCTCTTAAAAGTGCAAAACGTAGAGTTAAACTATATTTAGTTATTATCTGACCAGTATCTACAAATCATTGTTGTTGTTGGTAAGTGCTGTCAAAACAGTTCCAAGTCGGTCCTACCCATAGCGGCCCAGTAGAAGGTTTCCTAGGAGCAGCTCAAGAGCTTAAAACACCAAACTTGTGGTTCCAATCAACTTTCCAGCCCAGCGCATTAACCCACAGTGCCACAACAGGAAATGAGGTATATTAATTCCCTTGATCTGAACAGTTAAGCACCACAAGGTTGGTAGTTCAAACCCACCATTCACCCTTTGGAAATATTATACAGGGTTGTTATAATTCAGAACCTACTTGATAGCATTCAACAACAACAACAAAAATCAAATTAGTCTACTTAGGTATTATATGTTGTTGTCGTCAAGTCGGTTCTGACCCATAGCGACCCTATATAGGGTTTCCAAGGAACAGGTTGTGAGCTTGAACCACTGACCTTGCAGTTCAAATGGCTTTGCAGTCTGGTGTGTTAGCCCACAGTGCCATACCAGGGCTCCAGCTATTATATACTATTATATAATTTAAACTTCTAACATCATTTTATAAATGTTGCTATTATACTATACCTCTCATATATCGTATTTTAGCCTTTGTACTTTTTGCATTAAGGAGCTCAGGTGGCATAATGAGTATGAGTTGGGATGCTAATCTCACAGTCAGCAGTTCAAAACTACCAGCTGTTCCTCAGGAGAATGATGAGGCTTTCTGCTCCTATAAAGATTTACAGCCTCAGAAACCAAATACAGGATGGCTATGAACCAGAACTGACTCCACGGCACATAACTGCCACCACACTTGTCACATAAAGCATAAGGTATTTTAAAATTAAAATATCATTTATAATTTTATTTAAGGATGAATGTTTTTTTTAATTGTCCAGTTTGATGTCATGTGAACATATACTTATTTGTAACTTCTAACAAAACCAAGGTATAAAACTTCCCTAGTCCAGAAAAAGATTCCCTGTATCCACTGCAGTCAAGCTGCACAATTTTGACTTTTGTACGAAGTCATATAAATAGAAACAAACAGATTTACCTTATGTTATGTGGTATCTAAGTTTTACATATGTTAGTATTTACTGAATTGGTTTAAGTTTTATAGAATAAGCTTCCTTGCTATTTGTCTATTGTCGATTGTTTTGCTAATCAGAGTTGAGAATTATTGTTGAATCAAAGTAAACTTTGTGAGACATATTTACATAGTTTCAATGTTCTGTGGAAAGCCCTCACTAGATAGTACAGTAATACAGAACCAGTTTAATAAACCAGATGTCTTAGAGAATTCTCGAGAGTTACCATGGCAGTTTCAAGCAATAAACTACCACTGTGGCCTATTTTGTATCACAGGAATCATAGCTTTATTAGTGTTGGGTTTAATATTTTGGGAACTGGCGACTTCTACAGGAGGAAAGAACAACATCAACATGCCAAGCAAGGTCAGTTACTTCTATTTAGTTTTGTTTTCCACGAGGAGCTAAGCTTATACTATTAGATTAAAATGAAAACTGTATCTGATATTTAGATACTTACACAGACTTCAAATAGTTTCTCATAGGAATTTAGATCTAAAATACACTTTTTCATTATATATATATATATTTTGATTACTGAAATAAAAATTCACCTAGACCCAAAATATAATACAAACACAAACAGAGGAACACAACTATATTATAAATGACTAGCATAATCACACTGAACGAGGTCAAGAAAACAACTAATTTAAGTAACTTCAGAAAGTAAAATTGTGATGAGCTCCTTTAGGACTAAGGACAAAAGGAAACGTATACAAACACTACACCAGAATCATTAGAATGGTTTCTCACAGAGATGCATGAGTAATTCTGTAATGAATCTACTTTTGTAATAGAATTGAACAAATAAGTACATATTCTATATTTAATGAAAGCCAGGATTCTCACTGCTGGAGGTAAAAGGTTATAAATACAGAAAAGGGAAGGTTAAAATGGACCTTCTGATCTTGGAGTGGAATTACAAGTCTGAGTATTAAGTCATGCAGCTAGAGACATGATGTGTGTGCATGGGGTTGTTGTTGTTGTGTGCCATGGAGTTGGTTCCGACTCATAACGACCCTGTACAGGGTTTCCAAGGCTGTAAATCTTTATGGGAGCAGAACGCCTCATCTTTCTCCCGCAGAACAGCTGGTCGTTTTGAACTGCTGACCTTGCGATAGGGTCAGTATATATTTTTGAGCTCGGTCTACTGAGAGGCAATGTTTCCCTGTAGCAGCACACACACCTAGCACTCAGATCTTAGTTTCTAAGTGTTCTACAATAAAAGGTACTTTGGAGAAATGGTTGATTCCAGGGTTGTTGTTGTTATTAAGTGTTGTCAAGTTGGTTCCGACCCATAGTTACACTTTGTGGAGTTTCCAAGGAGCAGAGGGTCAGCTTAAACCACTGATGCTGTGGTTCAAACTGACTTTGCAGTCCAGTGCATTCCAGGGTTAGGATGGGGCAAATACAATACAAGCCTGTATCATTCTGTGGTCCAGAAAAGAAAGAAGAATTCAAAACAGATTTGGAGCATGTTGAAATAAAACACAGGAGTAAACCTGAAAGATTCTAATGACTAGAACTAGAAAAAACTTTAAAAAGCAAAATAAATAATGGTAAAATGGATTATAACCCACTGATAAAATAAATAATTGAATAAATCAATAAATGAGAGAGAAGGGAAAGATTTTCCTAACAGATAAATTATAATGACTAAATGTAGTATAAAAAGGAGAATAGGAAATTCACTCTTAGGGAAACAGGGACTTTACCTTTAGGTATACACCACAGCTAATAGTGATAACTGTTGCAGACTAAAATTCATTGATGCTAAAAATAGTGGGTTAAAGTTTAAGAATAAATGGTAGTTTGCATATTCTAAAAAAGTATTTCCCAGGATATTTATTAACTAGAGAGAGAAAAAAAAAGTAACTTTGCAGTGGGAAAACTTGCTAAATATAAGCAAGGGATCAAGGTTCACTTCACAAATATTTGACATCATATACCTACTAGTACATGCGAAGACTGTGATAATCCTTATGTGTTTTTCTTGCCAATTCACATGGCCTCTATATAATGAGAACACATTGTCATTGTTAAGTTCTGTTGAGTTGGTCCCAACTCATAGCAACCCTATTTAGGGTTTCCAAGGATTGGCTGTTGGGCTTGAACTGATGACATTACAATTAGCAGTCCAGTGCTTATCCTATACTGTCACACCAGGATTTTATTAGACAAATTCAAATTAATGGACAGATAGAAAAATAAGTGACCAGTTCACTTTAAAATCATCAAGGTATTGAAATACAAAGAAAATATGCAGATTTGTCACACTGGACAGGAGACATGTCAACTAAACGTAATGGATTTTGAAACAGAGAGACAAAAACAATTGGTGAAATTCATGTAACATTGTAGCTTAATTAACGGTATTATACTGTTAGTTTGGAGTCCTGGTGTGGTCCTGTGTTTTAATGTGCTCAACTGTAAAGTTGCTTTGAACTGCAAGGTCGCATTGAACTGCAAAGTCAGTGGTTCAAGCTCACCAGCCATTCCTCGGAAATCCTACACAAGGTTGTTATGAGTCAGTATGGACTCGACGGCACTTAGCAATAACAACAACAATGTTAAACAGTTTTGATGATTGTACTAAGGTTATTTGGTGCTTTAGGATAAGCACTGGACTGCTAACTGAAAGGTCCACAGATCACAGCCAACAGAGGCACCTTGGAAACTTTATACAGGGTCGCTATGCATCAGCATCAACTAGGCACTTAACAATAACAACAAGCTAGGTAGACTAGACAATACCTTTGTCCAATTAAAAATGTCCATTTCATTCCACTCTAATGGGATATGAAACGTTATGCATTCCCTATCATTTTTGATGACTATGTTTTCAAACCTTCCTAGAAAACTGGTCTACTATGCTGAGAATTCACCATGTGTACAGTCAGCTTGTCATCCTTTGGAGGTTATGTGTTCCAGTGATACTGGGAACTACAGTATTTTAAATACCAGAAAGGTCACTCATGCTGGACAGGGGGCAGCAGTGCTTTCAGAGTAGGATGAAGAAACAGGCAAACTGCTTCTGTGTAACTGTTAGTGTTAAGTGCCACTGAGTCAATTCAGACTCATAGTGACCCTATTTAAGGTGTCTGAGGAACACCAGGTAGGTAGGTTTACCTGCCAACATTATGGATAGTAGTCCAGTACTTATCCTCAAGTCCCACACCAGGATCCTTCTGAATAATTCGTTACTGAAAATCTTATGAATGGCAGTAGAACATTGCTTGACATAGAGTCAGAAGATGAACCTCTCAAGTTGGAATAAACTCAAAGTAAGACTGGAGAAGAGCTGATTCCTCAACATAGACTTTAATGATGTGAATAGAGCAGAAATTCTACGACCTTCATCCACTGATGTAGCACAACATAAAATGAAGAGAAACATCTGCAAATACGCATTAATAAGAGGAATGTAATAAAAATGAATATAGGAAAATCAGACACCATCAAGAATTAAATGGACCAGCTGATATGAAGTGAGGGGAGACACACAAGAACACCCAAAATTGCAAATAGTACACATTTGACCTAGCCTCGATGGCTTGATAATCAGAACTCAACTTGTTGTTTTTATTGTTGAGTGCTGTCAAGTCGATTCCGACCCATAGCGACCCTGTATAGGGTTTCCAAGGAGCAGCTGGTGAGCTCGAACCGCCAACCTTACAGTTCAAACAGCTTTGCGGTCTAGCGCATTAACCCACAGCACCACACCAGGACTCAACTAGAGGAAGATTCAAAAGAAAACATTTTTTTGATAAAGAAAACAAGCGTAAATGGCTACAATTAGATGAACTTGACCTATATTCATGGAGGTAGCAGCTCAAAATACCAACAGAGAGGGATGGGCAACTTAGATATTGACCACCTGAAATGAGGGGGCAATAAAGGCTTGAAGTGACTGGCTTACAAGGTTTCAAGGGAGAGTTTATTTTAAGAGTGTGCGGGAGAAGAGAGTGCCCCACTGAATAGTTTTCATCTTGTCTAGATGGGCCTGGTTAAAAGAGATGGGGATACGAGTCTTATGATTCAACAGTGAGTAATTGTTATCATGACTCATTGTGACTGTCACAATCGTCAAGGTAGAAGTTTTGTAAGAAAAACTGGGGAGTAGTTAATCTTACAGTCCAAAAACAGAGCACTCAAGGACCATCAAGGGAGAAGAGCACAAGCAGAATGCAGGACCTTATCCAGAGAAGCAGCGACACCAGAGATGGAGAGAGAGATGGGGACATGGAGAGAGGGAGCAGCTGAGAACTCTAGATTCATGGAGAGAGAGACTGAGAGCTGGTGGCCAAGAGGCAGCCTTGTAGAATGTGCTCTTTGGTGGTGTGAAATATTATATATGCCTGAGTGTTTTTAAAAAAAAGAACTAAAATGAATAGTGAGAAATACCATTAACTGATGATACATGGAAGGGATTATAATCATTGTAATGAAACAAAATGCATGATTTGTTACATGTAAAATTGATGATCTGCCCTGCAAACTTTCACTCAATTCACAATAAAAACTTTAAAAACAAATAAAGAAAATAATTAAATGGAATATGTAGGGATTGATATCTTAGGCACTAGTGAACCGAAAGGGATTGGTATTGGCCATTTTACCTCTGACAATCATATGATTTTTATGCCAGGAATGACAAAATGAAGAGGAATGGCATCACATTAATCAACAACAAAACATTTCAAGATCTACCTTGAAGTTCAATACTATCTGTGCTAGAATAACATCTACATGCATTAGACGGAAAACCAGTTAATACAGCTGTGATTCAAATTTATGTATCAATCATCAAAATCATTAAGAAGAAAATGAAGAATTATACCAACTTCTTCATTTTGAAATTGATCAAACATACAATCAAGATGTACTGTTGACTGCTGGTGATTGGAATGAGAACAGTGGAAAGAAAGAGGAAGGATCAGTACTTGGAAAATATGACCTTGGTAATAGAAATGACATAGACGATTGCATGACAGAATTTTGAAAGACCAACAACTTACTCATTGAAAATATCTTTTATAAGAACATAATTGGAGATTATACACATGGACCTCACCTGATGGAATACACAGGAATCAAGTAGACTACATGTGTGGAAAGAGACAGTGGTAATGTTCAATATCATTAGGCAAAAGAAGGTCAGGTGACCAGCATTGATGGTGGTGTTGTTAAGCATCATTGAGTTAGTTCCATCCCATAGTGACCCTGTATAAGGTTTCTGAGGAGCAGCTGGTGAGTTTCAAAAGCCAACCTCGCAGTTCAAATTGGCTTCACAGTCCAGCGTATTATCCCACAGAAATACGTAGGAGATCATACATTTGCCTGATTCAAAATGGCCAATGCCAATTTATTTCAGCTCACTAATGCCCAGAATATCCATCGTTATGTTTTCCATATTATATTGAATTACTCAAACTCTCCTATTTTATAATTTATACATTCATTATCTGATTATTACTTATGGATATTTACATTTCTCATTTTCAGTCATGCTACAACAGCAAATCCAGAAACCTTTACTCTATGCAAAGCATTAATGTTGACTTAAACTGAGGAGGCAGCTCTTCTTCAGTTGTATTTTGAGTGCCTTTGAACCTGAATGTCTTA
Source organism: Chrysochloris asiatica (assembly GCF_000296735.1). Taxonomy (NCBI): domain Eukaryota; kingdom Metazoa; phylum Chordata; class Mammalia; order Afrosoricida; family Chrysochloridae; genus Chrysochloris; species Chrysochloris asiatica. The sequence goes on along the minus strand of NW_006408538.1, from coordinate 8,344,963 downwards.
GCTCATCTCCCAGAGCTATTTCAGGCAATGTTCAACTTCATTTCAGGCAAAGTTCAATATCCATAAGGTTTTCACTGGTCATCTTTTTCAGATTATCAAATTCTCTTTGCCAGTATCTTTTTTTCTAGAAGCTCTGTTGAAACCTATCCTCCATGGACTACCCTGTTACTATTTGAAACACCAGCTGCATAGTAGGTAGAATCACAGTGCTACACCATCCATCACAGTACAATAAACTGACAGATGAGTGGTATAGCTATCTATATCTATATCTATGACATATAGATAATTCTCTGTGATTTGTATATATGAAAATGCATATATACAAATATATATATTAAATATATGTTTACAAGTGTATCGAGAGGTAGGTTGTATATAATACACATATATGTATTTATGTAAATATTTTTATGATTTGAAATCATTTAAGGTAGTTCTTTAAATAGTCTCTAATGCTATTATCTTCTAATGAGATTCTGAAGTTTCAAGATTGACAGGCAGGAAGTTGAGAAGAAAAAAAAAATTAGTATAAAATTGGGAAGAACAAGGACAAGTTGGAATTTCCAAGCATGAATTGGAACACAAAAGACTGAATTGTAACCTGTGTCAGTTATTACTATTTCCAACCTTGATGGTACAGATAGCCTGAAGTAAACACTTGTGACATTTATCATATAGTAGTGTCGTGCAGCGATGTAGGATAAGCACTAGACCACAAGGTCATTTTGAACTGCAAGGTTGGCAGTTCAAACCCACCAGCCCCTCCTCAGAAACCCTATACAGGTTGGCTATGAGTCAGAACCAACATGACAGCACTTATCAACAACAACATGGCCAAAATATTGAATGACACAAGAAACATCGAAAGATGATGAAAAAAGAATACACAGTTACTGACCCAAAAAGAATGATCAATGTTCAATCATTTCAAGAGGTACCATATGATCAAGAACTGATGGTATGGAGGGAAGAAGCCCAAGTTGCACTGAAGGCATTGGCAAATACAAGAAGCTAGTTGCTGACAGAATACAAATTGAAACATTCCAACAAAGTGATACAGCACTCAAGACACACACTCATCTATGCAAAAAAATTTGGAAGAGCGCTATCAAGTGATTGGAAGAGATACTGATTTGTGCCCATTCCAAAGAAAGATGACATAACTGAATGTGAAAATAATCAAATAATATCATTAATATCACATGTTAAGTGAAATTTTACTGAAGATAATTTTTAAATGACCACAACAAATCGAACTAGATTCAGAAGAGGACGTGGGAATAAGGAATATCATTGTTAGCATCACACAGATCTTGGCTGAAAGCAGAGAATACCAGAAAGATATCTACTAGTGTTTTATTGACTATGCAAAACGATTCAACTGTGCAAATGATAATAAACAATGGATAACATTCCAAAAGGAGGGTCTTCCAGAATACGCCATTATACTCATTCGGAACCTGTATATAGACCAAGAAGCAGTGGTTCGAACAGAAGAACAAAATACTGAATGGTTTAAAATCAGGAATGGTGTGTACCAGGATTATATCCTTTCATCATATTTATTCATTCTGTATGCTGAGCAAATAATGCAAAAAGCTAGATTTATGAAGAAGAACATGGCACTGGATTTGGAGGAAGATTCATTAACAGCCTGCAATATGCAGATTATACAACCATGCTTGCTGGAAGTGAAGACAATTTGAAATAATGAGAAAGGAAGGACTGTACCTTAATGAAAAGAAAACAAAAATCCTCACAACTGAACCAATAATAAAACACCATGATAAATGGAGAAAAGATTGAAGATGTCAAAGATTTCATTTTGCTTGGATCCATGATCAAAGTTTGCAAAGAAAGCAGCAGTCAAGACAACAGGGGATGTATTGCATTAGGACAATCTGCTGCAAAAGACCTCTTTAAAGTGTTAAAGATCAAAGATATCAGTTTGAGGATTAAGTCGAACCTAACCTAAAGTTTTTTTTAGGACTGCTGGTAAATGCTAAAAGAGCAGCCCACTCCCCTATAAGCCTCAGCCCAATGGTGCTCAGCTCTAGCTCAGTGTGATCAGCAAACAGAGCTCCCAAATTAAGTGCCTGGAAATACTCCACTTCACAAGTGCCTCTCCTGCCCAAAGACACTCAGCTATACTTGCTCCGTGGCTGGGCAGCCTACCACTCTTACTGGTGCTGTGGCTGCTTCTCTCCTATTCCTCTGGCATCACAGCTTGCTAACACCAGAGGAATAGGGCCGATGAGATGCAATGTGCAGAGAGCTCAAGGTACAAATGCTGAATTCCCCTCCTGGCTCTTCTTTTTTGATTCCTGCTTCTGAAATAATGCATTTTACACAGGCTACAGTTTCAAGTTTTTTGAATCACAATTAACCCTGTTTGTTAACCACTTACAAATAAATCATATAATCCTATCAGAGTTGTCTCTCCCAGTCCTATCAACAGAAAAACGCTGTTTGGGGGGAGTTTCAAACACTATGGGTAGTAGAGCCATGTGAAGTCATTCACTGAACTGCAAGAGTGTATGAGGGTCCTGTCTTAAAAATTAATGCTACGTTCTGTTATTATTTATTTTGTCAGTTTCATACAAAGAATAAGAGATATTGGATAGCCAAGTACTGGTAAGGCAGGAAGGAGTTGACTAATGATATTTCTGCAGGAAGATACACACACGTGGTCAGTTTAGTGAGAGATGCTAAGCAGTAAGAAGCAATATGAAGGGCAGAGAGATAAGTTACTTGCCAAATAATGATTTTCCTGAGAATTTAATCAATTTCATCTTTTACCTGGGATCACTTGTATGTCTGTGTGTGGACATCAAGGGAATAAATAGATAAACATAATAACATACTCTTTTATTCATTTTTCCCTTGTACTGTGATAGATCAACATTTCAAAAACGACCAGTGGAAAACAAAACTTTGTCTCGACTCTGGAGAAAACTCTACTAGTTTATAAGGACAAGATATCTGTAACAACTAAATTGGCTTTCTGCCTGAATGCCTTTCTTTAGTTCTAAATTGAAACCAAAAGTTAAACCCTCACTGATTGAATAGTTACATTCAAGCTCTGATCTTTTAAGTTACTACCCCATTGAATAAAATAAGATTGTCTTGTGCAGCTTCAAGAAAAGACTCCCCAAAAGGAATGACACATTTACCAGAAACTGATTTGACAAAAGTACATTAAATGATAATGCTCAAATTTTAGGAAGTCCTATTATATGGTTTGTTATAGCCACTGATAAAGTTTAAAGGCCTTTGTTCACATTTACTAATTTTGTTTTATGCATGAACAACTTACTAACACTATTTTAGAATGAATTTGCAGTTTTGAAAACAGTTCATTTGATGTTTGGACCCATCACAAATTACAAGAACCTGACAAATATTTTTTGCACTTATAATCCTGGTGGCTAAAAATAATGAATACAAGTCATTAGCTTCAACCCAGTGGAACCTTAGAAAATTTGGTGACACTTCAATCTTAAGAATCAGACCTTTGTGATCTGAACTTTATTTCACATGATTGAAAACAGCTTATAGAAGAAAAAAATTGTGCGAATGCAAATAAATTTATAAAATATGGCTTCCACGTGAAATGTAGAGTTTAAAATCTACACTTACATGGGTAAATACATATGCTTGCTATTCCCACTCCTCTGTCAGTTCACCATACTGTGGGGGCTTGAATGTTGCTATGGTGCTTGAAGCTATACCAGCGGTGTTCTAAGTACCATCAGTATCCCTCATAGTGGATGGGATTCAGGGGAACTTCCAGACAAAGAAAAGACTAAGAAGAAGGAACAGGCAGTCTAGTTCTGAAGAATTAGCCACTGAAAACCTTATGAATAGCAGAGGAACACTGTCTGGTATGGTGCCAGAAGATGACCACGCTCAGACAGGAAGACACTCAAAACAGAATGAGGAAGAGCTAACTCCTCTAAATAAATTAGACCTTAATGATGTGGTCAGAGTCTTGGTGTGGCACTGTAAGATAAGCATTGTACTGTCAACCAAAGGTCAGCTGTACAAACCCAGAAGTTGCTCCTAAGAAACCCTAACAGGGTTTCTCTGAGTTGGAATCTACTCAATGACACCTTAATAACAACAATAATGTGAACAGAGAAGCTTTCAGGACCTTTGTTGGCTGATTGGACACACTCAAAATAACACAGTTGAGCTGCAAACATCCATTAATATTCAGAGCATGGAATGCACAAGTATGAATCTGGAAAATGAGAATGTCAGAAATAAAATGGCACACATAAAAATCTATATCATAGGTATTAGTGATCTGAAATGAGCTGGTATTAGCCATTTTGAATATAGTTTACTATGCCAGGAATGACAATACATGAACAGGGAGTTGCCAGAAATCCAAGCCAGATTCAGAAGAGGGATATCCTTGTAGATGCCAGGTGGATCTTAACTGAAACCAGAGAATACCAGAAAGAGGCTTGCTTGTGTTTTTCTGACAATGCAAAGACAACCAACTATTTGGATCATAAAAAAACAAAACAAAATTATGGATAACATTGCAAAGAATGGGAATTCCAGAACACTGAAGTATATTCATGCATAACCTATTCATAGACCAAGAGGCACTCTAGAAAGAACAAGAGAATACTGCATGGTTTAAAATCAAGGAAGGTATGCCTCCAGGTTGAATCCTTTCACCATATTTATTCAATCTGTGCTATGCAGATGACACAAACATGCTTACTGAAAACAGAAAATTTGAGGCCCCTGTTGATGAAGACCATGGACCATAGCCTTCAGTATGGATTACAACTCAACATAAAGAAAACAAATATCCACTCAACTGAACTTTAGTCAATGTAACATTAAACTAGGAACATACTGCAGGTGTCAAGGAATTCATGTGACTTGGATTCACAATTAATGTTCATGGAAACAGGAGTCAAGAAATCCAACAGTGTACACATTTGTAAAATCTTCTGCAAACGATCTCTTTAAACTCCTAACAAGCAAATTTTTCACTTTCAGGACTAAGGTATTTCTGTCCCAAGCCACAGTAATTTCAATCACCTTATAGGTACGTGATAATGAAAGAGGAAGATCTGAGAAAAATTTGTGCATTTGAATTATGGTGATGACGAATAAATTGAAAAAACCATGGGTTATCAGAAGAACAAACATCTATATTGGAAATACAGCCAGAATGTCCCTTAGAAGCAACAGTGGTCTCATGTACTTCAGACATGTTATCAGGACAGATCAGTCCCTGGAAGACAACATCGTACTTGGTAAAGTGGAGCGTCAGGGAAAACGAGGACAATCCTCACTAAGAAGCAGTGGCAGTGGCTGCAACAATGGGTTCAAATGTCACAATTGTGAGTGTGTTGCAGGACCGGACAGTATTTTGTTCTGTCATACAAGGGTTGCTATGAACTGGAGCTGACTTGACAGTACTTAAAACCACGACAGCAAAATAATACTGTACATTTCTATAGTGTCTTAGATTTAGAAAGCATCTTCTCATATACTATTGCATTTGGCTATCATAACAACCTAGTTAAAATCATCTGTTTTATAAAAGTGAGCAAAATTAATTTTTATAACTTGAAGGAGAAGTGAGTGGACTTCAACTCAGGTGTTAATTTTTAAAGTGGATTTTGTTTTAGAGTAGTAGTTTTATGTTTATTGAAAAACTGTGCAGAAATCACAGAATTCCCAAATATCTCCTCCACTTCATATAAAATTTTTATTATTATGAACACTTTGTAAATCATATAGTATACCTTTTACATTTGTTGAACCAATACTGATACAGTGCTCTTAATTAAGATCCAGAGTTTGCACTGGGGTTTACTCTAATGTGATGTGCATTGCTAAGGGTTTTGACAAATTGATAGTGTCATGTGCCCACCATTACAGTATTATTCAGAACAGTATCACTGCCCTGGCCTATGCGTAGTCATCATTCTCCTCTCCTTGCATCCCTGGTACGGACGACTTATTTTTCTCTTCATAGTTTTTTACTTTTTTTCAAAATGTCATATAGTTACAATCATAAAGTACATATCCTTTGTGTGTGTGTGTCTTTTGTTTTT
>NW_006408538.1:8324901-8337971 GCF_000296735.1 Chrysochloris asiatica | reverse complement strand
TGTTGCAACTACTATGTCTATCCATCACATCAAGGTCTTTCTCTTTGGCAGGGATACTCCACATTCTCAAGCATGGCACATCTTTCCAGGGACTGGTTGCTACTGATAACATGCCTAAAGTATATGAGACCATGTCTCATAATCTTAATTTCTAAGCGGTATTCTGACTGTACTTCTTCCAAGACAGATTTGTCTGTTCTTCTGGCAGTCCATGGTAGTTTCAATATTCATTGCCAACAATATAACTTAAATGCATCAAGTCTTCTCTAGTCTTCCTTAACGATCTTTCACATGTGATTGAAAATGCTATGGGTTGGCTCAGGCTAACTTTCATTCTCAAAGTGACATCTATACTTTTCTTTCACTTAGCAATATGCATTTATAATTTCCCCATATCCTTTTACAGCTTGATAGTTCTTTTAATTTTATTCCTAAATAACACTTCATTGAATCGATGTACAACAGTTTGTTTATCCATTTAGCAAGTGAAGTACATCTTGACTGCTTCTACTTTTTAATGATTATGAATAAAGCTTATACAAACACTTATATGTCATTTTTATATAAGCACAGAACTTCAAGTTATATGGGATAGTATCACAAAGAATGATTCTTAGATCGTACAGAAAGTCAAGGGTTAGCTTTCTAAGAAACTGCCATACTTTAAGACACAGTGGATTTGCTAGTCTTTATTCCTACCAGCAGTGAATGAGAGTTCCTGTTGTTCTACATTCTCCCCAGCCTTTGATGATATTATTGTTATTGTTAAATGCCATTCAGTTGGTTCTGACTCACGGTGACCCTGTATAGGGTTTCCGAGATGTGGTTGGTGAGCTTGAACTGCTGACCTTGTGATTCAAACTGACCTTGTTATCCAGTACTTGTCCTACAGTATCACACCAGGACTTCATTAGTAATATTAGGGCTTTGCTTTTTAACTACTGTAATAGATACATACAGGTAGTTCTTTTTTGTTTCAATTGCAGTTCCCTATAAAATAAAATTCACCACTTGTCTGCCAGTTTGTTTTACTGGTTTACATGTTGTTGTATTGCTGGAAGCTATGACACTGGTGTTTCAAATAAAAGTAGGGAGCTTTGGGCAGGTTTCAATGAAGCTCCCAAATTAAGAGACTAAGGAATAGGACCTCATGATCCATTTTCAAAATTAATGGGCCAGTGAAGACCTTAGTAGTAGTCGTGAAACAATAGTTTACATAATGCCAGAAGGTGAACTCTTTACATTGAAAGGCACTGAAAACATGACAGGGGAAAAGTTGCCTCCTCAAAGTAGAGAGTAACTTTAATGCTGTAGATTTCAAGATTTTCATTAGCTGTTGTGTAATTTCTCAAAATGAAAAGAAGCAACTTCAAATACTCCTCAATAGTCCAAATGTGTAATTAAAAATATTAGTCTATGAAAATTGGAATTCTACAAAATGAAATAGAACACATAAAGATTAATATCCTTGCATTATTGAGGATATTACTTTCTAAATGTGAAATATAGTTTACTGAGCCATGAATGACCAATTATAGAGGAATAGTGTCGAAATTATCTTAAAAAACAGTATTTCATGACCTATCCTGAAGTACATTCCTGTTGGTGATAGGCTAATATTCATATACCTATAAGTAAGATCCCATAACTCCTCTGTCAGTTTGTTGTATTATTGTAACTTATGTGTGGCTGTGATGCTGAAAGCTATGTCATTGGTATTTTAACTAACTGCAAGGTCACCCACAGTAGACAGGTTTCAGTAAAGACTCCAGAGTATGACAGACTAGACAGGAGAGGAGGTATACTTTTCAAGGGTTAGACAATGAAAACCTTATGAATAGCAGTAGCACAGTGTCTGATACAGTGCCAGTAGGAAGGCATGAACATACAACTAGGGAAGAGTTGCCTCCTCAAAGAAGAGTTGACCTTAATGATGTGGATGCAACACAACAAAGCCCTCAAAACCTTCATTTGCTGATGGAGTACAGGTCAAAAAGAGAAGAAACAGTTGCAAGCATCCATTAATAATCAGAATGTAGAATGTACAAAGTATGAATGTAGGAAAATTGGAAATCATCAAAACTGAAATGTAAGTCATAAAGATCAATATCCTATGCATTAGTTAGCTACAATAGATAGGCATTAGCCATCTTTAATTGGTCAATCTTATAGTTTACTATGCTGGGAATAACAAATTGAAGAGGAATAGCATCACATTCATCATCAAAAAAATGCATTTAAAGATCTATTTTGAAATTCAATGCTATCTGTGATAGGATAACATCCATACCTCTACAAGAAAGACTAGTTAAACTGTTATTATTCAAATGTATGCACCAACCATTAAAGTCAGTGATGATGAAACTGAAGAATTCTACCAACTTCCTTAGTATGAAATTGATTAAATGTGGAATTAAGATGCATTGATTAATTATTGGTGACCAGAATGCACAATGTGGAAATAAAAAGGAAGGATTAAGCATTGGAAAATATAGTATTGGTGCTAGAACTGATGACAGAGATCACATGGTATAATTTTGCAAGACTAATGGCCCATTCATTGTAAAGTCTCTTTTTTAAAAAATCATAAATGATGACTATATACATGGACCTCACCAGATGGAATATACAAGAATCAAACTGATTACATCTGATAGAAGAGACAATGGACAAACTAAATATCATCAGTCACAATAACAGCAGAAAAAGACTATGGAACAGACCATAAATTGCTTAAATCCAAGTTCAGACTGAACCTTATGAAAAGTAAAACAAGTCCATAAAAGACAAAATATGAACTTATATATATCCCACATAAATTTAAAGACCATTTCAAAACCAGATTTGATGCATTATACACTAATGATCAAAGACCAGAAGGGATGTAGGATGACATCAAGAACATCATATATGAAGAAGGCAAAAAGGTTAAAGAGAGACATGAGAGAAAAGACCAAAATGGACGTCAGAAGAGACTTTGAAACTTGATGTTGAGAGTAGAGAAGCTAAAGCAACTAGAAGTCAGAAAGTAAAAGGGTTAAATAGAACATTTCAAAGGTCAATTTCAGAACACAAAATCAAGTATTAAAATGAAATGCGCAGAGATCCAGAGTTAGAAAAATAAAGGGAAAAACAAACTCAGCATTTCTCAAGCTGAAAGAATTCAAGTCTTATATTGTAATATTCAAGAATTCGCTTTATCAAAAATACTTGGTAGATGTTCAGTCCTTTCAAAAGACAGCATATGATCAAGAACTGATTATATTGAAGGAAAACATCTAAACTGCACTAAAAGCTTTGGCAAAAGACAAGGCTTTATAAGTTGATGGAATACAGATAGAAACAATTCAACAAACTGATATGAAACTGAAAGCAATCACTCTTCTTTGCAAAAACATTTGGAAATCAACTACCAGGCCAACCGATTGGATGAGATCCATATTTGCATCCATTCCAAAGATAGGTGACCCAATGGAAAGTGAAAATCAATGGACAATATTAATATGACATTCAAGTAAAAATTTAATGAAGATAGTTCAAAAATGATTGTGGCAATACAACAAGGAGCGTCTAGAAATTAAAGTCAAACTCAGAAAAGGGCATGGAATGAGGAATACCATTACTGACAACAGATGGATCTTGATTAAAACAGAGTCATCTGACAGATATTGACATCATGTTTATTGATTATGCAAAAGTATAAGACGGGGGGATCATAACTATGGACAGCATTTTGAAGACTAGGACTTCCAGAACCCTTAATTATGTTCATGTGGAACCTGTACATACATACATCAAACGAGAGTCATTCAAACAGAACAAAGGGATAACAAATAATTGAAAACCAGGAAAGATATGCACAATGGTTGTTGTCTTTCACCATACTTATATCATCTGTATGTTGAACAAATAATTTGAGAAGCTATATCACATGAAGAATGTGGCATCAGGATTAGAAGATGGCTCATTAACAACTTGTGAAATGCAGATAATGCTTTCTTGCTTTTTACAATCAAAGAGGACTTGAAATACTTCCTGAATAAGATCAAAGACTGTATCCTCGAGAAGAACATTGTGCTTTATAAAGTGATGTTGTTGTTGGTAGTGGTAAGTACCATGAAGTTGGTTCAGACTCATAGTGACCCGGCACAGGGTTTCCGAGGCTGTAAATCTTTACGGGAGCAGAAAGCCTCATCTTTCTCCCATGGAACAGCTGGTAGTTTGTAACTGCTGACCTTGAGGTTGGCAGCCCGAGTTAATAAAACTTATTCAAATTTACACACTAACCACTAATGTCAAACATTAAGAAACTAAACATTTTTACCAACTTCAGAAATCTAAAATTTATCAAATATGTTACCAACATGCATTGTTAATTACAGAATATCTGAATACAAAAATAGAAATAAACAGGATCAATAATTGGAAAAAATGGCTTTTTGGTGGAAATAGCGCCGGAGATTATAGGATAGAAATTTGCAATACCAATGACATGTTCAATGGACATATCTCGTTTCAACAAATAAAGGATGATTAAGGAGCTCTGATGGGTCCTGGTGTGACTCTGTGAGTTAACACGCCAGACCGCAAGGTCATTTAAACTGCAAGGTCAGTGGTTCAAGCTCACCAGCTGCTCCTCGGAAATCCTACACAGGGTCATTATAGTTAGGAACTTGCTCGACTGCACTTAAAAATAATAAGCACTGACAGTATAGTGGATATGAGTCAGGATGCTAACTTCAAGGTCAGCAGTTCAAAACTACCAGCTTTTCCACCAGACATGAGGCTTTCAGCTCTCATAAAGATTTACAGCCTTGGAAACCCTATTCAGGGACATTTTGGGTCAGAATTAACTCCATGGCACACAACCACCATCACCATATGTGGGGAGTCTTGGTGTGGCTCTGCAGGTTAATGCACTGGACTGCAAGGTCAGTGATTCAGGCTCACCAGCCGCTCCTCAGAAATCCTATACTGGGTCTCTATGAGTCAGAATGGACTGGATGGCACTGAACAACAACAAATAGATGTAGGCCTTGTAATATTGAATACAAAGGAGTCAGTTAAACTACATCTATAAAAGTGGTGCTGTGCGTTAACGTGCCACACTGTAAAGCCGTTTGAACTGCAAGGTCAGCAGTTAAAGCTCACCAGCTGCTCTTCAGAAACCCTGTACAGGGTCGCTATGGGTCAGAACCAACTCGATTGCACTTAACAACAATAACAACAACATAAAAGATGGAGATGATTAAAATCTTCAGTCAGAATCAAGTCAGGAGGGACATGCAGAATCAACTGCTCATACAGAAGTTCAAAACGAAGAAAAAGAAAACAAACAAATCCATGAGAAACAAAATATGACTTAGAATATATCTCCATTGGATTTAGAAACCATCTCAAGAACAGACTTTTTGCATTGTATGCTAATGACCTAAGGCCAAAGACACTTTGATATGATATGAAATACATCATAAATGAAGAAAGCAACAGGGAGTTGCCACAAATTCAAGCAGGATTCTGAAGTGGAGGCTGAAGTAGGAATAGTATCAAAGTTAATGTCAGATGGATCTAGCCTGAAAGCAAAGATTACTAGAAAGAAGTTTACTTATACTTCATTGACTATGAAAGGGCATTTGACTACGTGGATCATAAGAGATTATGGATAATACTGCGAATAATGGGTATTCCAGAACACTTAACTGTGCTCATGAGGAACCTCTACATAGACCAAGAGGCAGGAATTAGAACAGAACAAGGGCATACTGATTTGTTTAAAATCAGGAAATGGGTGTCCTATGGTTGTATCCTTTCACCATATGTATTCAATCTGTATGCTAAATAAATAATACAAGAAGCTGGATTATATGCTGAAGAACATAGCATCAAGACTGGAAGAAGATTCATTACCAACCTGTAATACAGAGATGATACAACCTTGCCTTCTGGAAGTAAAAAGGAATTAAAACACTAACTGATAATGATCAAAGACTACAGTCTTCAGTAAGGATTTCCCCTCAATGTAATGAAAACAAAAATCCTCACAAAAGAACCGATGACTAAGACTTCATTTTGTTTCGCTCCACAGTCAATACTCATGGAAGCAGCAATCAAGAGATCAAACGATATATTATATTAGGCAAACCTATTGCACAAGACCTCTTCAAACTGTCCAAGAGCAAAGAGGTAACTTTAAGGGTCAGTGGAAAAGAAGAAGACCCCAATTAGGTGGGCTGACACAGTAGCAGTAACAATGCGCTCTAACACAATGACAATTGTGAGGACGGGGCAGGACCAGGCAGTGTTTTGCTTTGTTGTGGATAGGGTCACTATGACTCAGAACTCACTCAGTGGCAACTGAAAAACCAGAAATATTCGTGTAGACCTTATCATAATGAATACAATAGAATAAAATAAACTACATCAGTGGAAAGAGAAGATGGAGAACATAGATAACTTTCATCAGAACAAATCCAAGAATCTATTTCTTTATACAAGTTCAAATTGAAGCTGAAGAAAATTAATAACAGTCCATGAGAGCCAAAGTATGACCTTAGTTATTTCCCACTTGGATTTGAAGACCATCTCGAGAACATATTTGATACACTGCATACTGATGACCTAAGGCCACAAGAGTTCTGGTGTGACACAAAGTATGCCATATATGAAGAAAGCAAAACATCATTAAAGAGACAGGAGAAAAAGAAAAGACCAAAATGAATGCAGGCAAGGACTCTGAAATTTATTCTTGATTGTACAGAATCCAAAGTGAATGCAATAAATGATTAAATAAAATTGCCAAAGAAAAGATTTAAAAGGCAGTTTTGAAACACAAAGTAAATTATTATATTAAAATATGCAAAGATGTGGAATATATAGTCAATATGAAAGAACACACTCAGTATTTTTCAAGTTGAAAGAACACAAGACAATACTTAAGCCTCCAATTGAAATATTAAAGGATTCTATGGGCGAAGTATCAAAAGAAAATGGAAGTGAAATGAGTGACTGGAACGAATTAACTTGGTTGACATTCATTCATTTCATGAGGTACCATATGATCAACAACTGATGGCATTGATGAAAGAAGCCCAAGCTGCACTAAAGGCACAGACTTAAAACAACATTCCAGAAATTGGCTGAATACCAATCAAGATGTTTCAACAAAGTGATTCAATGGAGGAAGCATTCACTCACTTATGCCAAGAAATTTCTAAGGCAGCTACCTGGCCACCTGACTGGGAGAAATCCTTATTTGTATCTATTCCAAAGAAAAGTGCACCAACAGAATGTAGACATTACAGAGCATTATCAACAATATCAGATGTAAGTAAAGTTTTGCTGGAATATAATTTTTAAATGGCAGAAACTCCTAAGAATTCAAACTAGATTAGAAGAGGCGATGGAATGAGGGTTATCATTGCTGATGCTGGATGGTTCTTGGCTGAACGTAGAAAATACCATAGAGATATTTGTCTGTGTTTTATTGAAATACAAAGGAGTTTGCCTAAGTAGATTACAATAAATTCTGAATAACTTAACTAAAATGGGAATTGCAGAACACAGAATTGTGTTCATGTGGAATCTGTACACAGAACAAGGGGCAGTCATTTCAACAGAATAACGAAATACTCAGTGGTTTAAAATCAGGAAAGAGTTGGGTCAAGGATATATCCTTTCAACAACATTATTCAATCTGTGTTCTGAGTAAATAATCCGAGAAGGCACACCATGTAAAGAAGAATAAGACATTAAGATTGAAGGGAGACTCATTTACAGCCTATGCATGACTCAACCTTGCTTACTGAAATTGAAGGGAACTTGAAGCACTGACTGATGAAGATGAAAGACTACTGCTTTTCATTTGGATTACACTTCAATGAAAAGAAAACAAAACTCCTTAGAACTGGACCAATAAGCAACTGATATCAAGGAACGGCTCACATCGTTGTAGAAGTGGGTAAGTCCCAACACTGTGGGTCAGATGTCAGTGTGAAGGCTTCTCCTGACACCACAGCTGCAGGAGCTGACTAAACTAAAACTGGCATTTCAGGTGGTAGAGGTGAATGAACCCGAACAAGTTATCAGGCTACTGATAACTCCTGATACTGAAAGGCAACACAGCACTCCACTGACTCAAGACCAAAGAACCAGAAGTTTGATGACAGATGAGATGTAGGATCCAGTCCCAGCAAAAAGCAAACTTACCCGAGTGCCTAATATATTGGAAGCAGGCCATCCCACCAACTCAACTTCCTTGCAATTGATTGACTGCTCATAGCAGATCTCATTGGGGGAATTCCTATGTCTTAACTTCCAAACCACTGAGAAACCTGGCCCAGTCAAGGGGACACATACCTTAACTATCACAATCCTCTACGAATTTAGAAAGCCTAGTCTGTGGAAAGCACTGCAGTCTACTTTTATGGCATAGCAAAGAATCTGCTCTGACGAAATGGGAAGAAATCACTTTTTAAAATCAAATTTTCATTTATTCTCTTGTAATTATGGTTAATTGATAGACTCAATATGTCCAAGAGTAGAATTCAGAACTTTGTTGTTTTATGCTTGAGGAACTAGCAATAACCTAACCTAAAAAAATCATGATGTATTATGTTGTAATGTGGACAATAAGTAAGGAATAGGCTTAAGCTTTTATAACTAGTACTTAATGGTGTTAATGGTTAAGGAGCTCTGGTAGCGTAGTGGTTACGAATCGGGCTGCGAACCTTAAGGTCAGCGGTTCGAAACTACCATGCTCCGCGGGAGAAAGATGAGGCTTTCTACTCCCGTAAAGATTTGCACCCTCGGAAACCCTGTACAGGGTCGCTATGGGTCGGAACCGACTCGATGGCACTTAACAACAACAACAACAATGGTGTTAAAGGGAGCCTGGTGATGCTAGAGGATAAGTGCTAAACTGTAGACCAAAGGTCCATGGTTGGAGCCAACAAAGTGCTCCAAGGAAGAAAAATAAACTTTCTGCACCCTCAACAATGTGCAATCTTGGAAACCCTAGGCAGGGTCATTGTGAGTCGGATCCACTCAATGGTAGTTAACAACAACAATAATGATGTTAATTCTTTCAGAGGGAATCCACAACCAACGCACCTATGTTCTAGTTGTGTGGCAGTGTGGGTTAATACGCCCGACTGCAAAGCCATTTGAACTGCAAGGTCTGTGGTTCAAGTTCACCAGCTGCTCCCTGGAAACCCTATACAGTGTCACTATGGGTTGCAATCGACTTGACGGCACTTGACAACAACACCAATGTTCTAGTTACATAAGGTTATAACACCTAAGAAGTTTGTCACATTCCCCAGATACAAGCACGGAAAACTGACAGGCCCTTGTTCATGGAGCCAAAATAAACACTGACTTAAGTATGGACACATCTTTAGGGAATTTAGACTACATGGTTATCTCATTTTGTGGTATAACATAGGCTTTACATCATCTAGTCTTTGTGAAATTAAATCTGCTTTCTGTGATAGATACTGAAATCACTTTTGCTATTTATTTAAACGATATACCTATGTTTATTTCTCCTAAGTGTCTTCTTAGGTTAGTGTATTTATGACTACAGAATACTTGATATGTAATACTTTGTATTTCTCTAAAGTGTATACTTGTCAAACAAATATATGATGTGCCTCTTATTTTATTTTTTCCTTTAGATTACTGAGCTTGGCCTCTACAATCTGTAGTTTGACGTCTGAATGAAATATATTTTAGAATTAAGTTATTACACTTCCAATATGTTATGTCTTATGGAATAATCAGTAATTTAAGTAAGAAACTAACTGCCAAGTACCATATGGCATTTTACTGTAGAAAGACCAAGGCCTGTTTCACACTGCAATTTAAGTTGCTTAAAAACTGTGATACTCATTAGCTCAGGTTTTCCTCTAACAGGCACACATAAACACGTCCAAACTACATAAGTACTATTCTAAACACAAGTTAGAAACACTGTCACTGAAATCTGCATATAATTTTGGTTACTACATTGATCATACATACATACCTCAAAGTGAACATAATTTCAATTAAATAGCTATATGCAATTTGTTGGGATAAACAAAACAAAGAATCAGAGTATTTTCCACGCATACAAGATTTGAAAATGGAAAGCCAGTAGAGCATATTTGGCCAAGTGTGGAATGGCAACATTAGAAAATAATGTGTGCAGAATTATGGCCTTTAAAAAAATAATTTTAGTTAAGTTATCTCCTCAAAATCTTTTTAATCCTCTGCAAAAAAAGAAATAGATTAAAAAGACTTTATTGGCTTACATAGATGTGGATCTTTCTGATTTTGAAGCAATTTAGAAAAGATCATTTAGGAAACCATCTGAATCATATTTTGATTAGAATATTAAAGAAAACCCACAGAAATTTTAATAAAGGGTATACATATATTAATTTAAAAAGTAAATTGAAAATGTTTTTTGAGATGTGTTCAAATGAATGGATACTATTTTATATTTATTAGCAAACCTTCTCTAAGTATAACACTAACATGATGTTCAAATACAGAGCTATAACCAGTTTCTGTGGCTTTGATACAGGTTGAAAACTATGAATATCTATCTATGTTCTTTCTTGAAATCAGTTTCAATATACACTGATGTGTTCTATCAAATGCTTTGTAGAAAGTGTATTTTGATTCATCCATAAGCACATCAGCAGTGAAAATATTTTTGGGTACTGCTGAATTTTTCTAAAATGCAAAGTGTTATTCCCAGCCTTTCTGCTTGAGATGCATATAAATGTTAAGTAAATGGAGCTAAAGAGACTAACTAAAGCACTCAGTCTTAAACAAAAGACAGTCTTCATGAAGCTATTGCCTTGTGTTTTACAAAGTTCAGATACTGGTCTATACTGCCTTAGCAGTTAGTCTTAGGAAAAGAGGTCAGTTCAGCCATTTTAATCATTAATATCTATCTAAAATCATTGCTGAGAAATTGACTCAGACTAAGGAAGAGTCCACGTGTGTCTAAGTGAAACTCTGGAACATAGTGTTTTCTCTGGTTGGGTTTTCAGAAGTAGGTGATGGCATTTTTCTTCTAAGTCTCTGGGTGGACTTGAACTGGAGGTTCTCACAAATCTCTGAATGCACAACCAGTAAGCAGCTTGGTTGTTAACTGAAAGAGTAGAGATTCTAATTCACCAAGAGGCACCGGGAAAGAAGTATCTGATAATCTGCTTTGAAAAATATAAGCTACTGACAACCTATGGAGCCAATTTTACACTTTCAAATCTGTGATCTCCTTGAGTCATAACGGACTTGACAAGTACTAGTTTTATCGTTCTGTATTATTATTATTTTTTCTTTTCATAATGTCACTGGAGATATTTGTATCTTTTGCTTTTGGTTACAAAATAGAAAATGTCAAGGAATCAATGCTATCTTTTTATCCAATTAATGAGTATATAGCTTACTTCCTTGCACATTTTCTTATATATTGTATTAAAAAGAAATATTTTAACAACTTTATCAAATATTTGAATTAATTTGTAGGTAATGTTTGAGGAGTAACTTTTTGAATTTTTTCCTAACAATGGTTATGAAAAATTGTCTGGATATCTACTATAATAATATGTTAGGAGCATAGATTCTTAGGCAATATTTCCCATGATCAAATCCTGGCTCTGACATTTGTTTATCTCAAATGTATTAGACAGTTGTTTGTATTAAAGATTCCTCAAGTGCAACATGGAGAAAGCAGTAGTATATATCTCAGACATTGTTATGAAAACACATGAGGTAACATATGTAAAATACTTAAATGAGTACTTTCACATAATCAGACCTCCATGTTAAATACTGCTATTGACTCAAATTATACAGTTGTTTCTGATGAGTGGTGTGAAATCGGTTCCTACTCACAGTGTCCCTATCTGATAAGTTTAAATTACTGACTTTGCGGTTCAAACTGACCTTGGGGTCCAGTGCATTATCCTGCAGTGCCCCAGGAGTCCACATTAGATAGAATGGACATTATCTTAATCTAAGGTCCAACTTTGTGATATACCTAGTTTACATTCACTACCTTTTCGGGGAATATTTTATTTCTATATATAGGATTTCTAAGATTCAGATTTCTGATTCTTATATTTGTATTTCTATTACTAAGTTTACATATTGACAAAGTGCAGGCTGTACTTGTAGTCTATTTCAGACTTTTTTATATGTTAAGGTCAAATAAAATATATTAGACACTTTCCAAATAGAGAAATATATGTCTTCTAGTAAATCAGTAGAGAACTGCATTTACACATATGTAACATCATTTATCTGAGTATCTTAAAATTGCCTTATGGACAAGTACGATTCTACTTAAGAGCAAGAGAAAATGAGATCTGAAATTACTTTTTCAAAAGGTCAAAAAGCAGAAAGCAAGTAAGAAAATTGAGGTTTCTGAATTCCTACTTGAGCAGCCTAATCAGTAAACCTATCTGAGTCGTCCCAAGTTGTTCTAATGACCTAGATGGGTGAACAGTTGATTTTCCACATGAGCGCACCAGGCAAAGGGGCACTTTACTCCCATTGGCTCCTCACTATCTTTCCACACCAATTTCCAAAAAGTCAGTACCTCTCTTTGATGAGAAAGTTCCTAGTAAACTAAAATTAGCTGAATAACTTTTCCTATTATACAATGGAATTGTTCCAGTTCCGTCGCAGACATATGACTGGTTAATATTTCATTCTAGCTTTCTGACATCTATCTATCAACAAATAATTGTGAGCATTTGTAATGTACTATATGCTTTGGTAGGCATGAAGTAAAGTAATAAATAATTATTGCTTAATTATTATCAGTAAATAACATTTACTACATCATGCTATTGATTGCAGCAAACATCTCCAACAAGCTGTTTTCCTATTCCAAAGAACTAGTAGCCTTAGAAAGACTCAGTTGTTGGCTCAATATTACTGATCTTTTAAATAAGCCTATTAAATACTGAACATAGTAGAGTTGATCAGATTTTCCCACCTCTCACTGTCTCTCGTGTATACAAAGTAACCTCAAATTCTACTCTCTCTTCTGGGAAAGAACCATGCTGAAC
>NW_006408538.1:8296992-8324597 GCF_000296735.1 Chrysochloris asiatica | reverse complement strand
TTTCCTAGGAGTGGTCGGTGAGTTTGAACCACCATCAATCTTGTGGTTCAAACTGATATTGCAGTCCAGTGCTTTATTCCACAGTGCCACATATAAATATATTTTTTAAAAATTTACGTTAAAAATTTCCATAATAATATCTTTACTTTCTATGTCCTCATGTTTTATTATATCATCTTGTTGTTCAGTGCCATCAAGTCATTTCTGACTCATAGCAACCCTGTATAGGATTTCTGAGGAGTAGCTGGTGAATTTGAACTGCCAACCTTTCAGTTCAAATTGACCTTGCAATCAAGAACATCATCCACAGAGCCATAACAGGACTCCAATATATCCTTTCAGCCCCCTTCAAAGACTTCAAGTCCACACTTTTCCAGACAGTATCATTTTTGGGGGCATCTTAGGTTAACTTTTCATCTTACTTCCAAGTGCTCAATACAATGTCTAAATTTGTGTGTAGTCTTGATCAAAAGAAAACTGGGGTCTTTTAATGAAGAATTAGATTCATCACAGTTTGACTACCAGAACACCAGACAGGCCAAAAATATATTTTAGAATGGAATTTTGAGTAGTAGGAGAAACTCACTAGCTACTCTCAGAAACTCTATGAAGAGTCACTACAAGTTAGAACCAACTCGACGGCACACAGTAATAACAACAACGTATGATCCCTAGAAGGGAAGTATAATGCTAAGAACTTGATGAAATAAGGTACAAACATTCTCGTTATCTCCATCTCTACTTTTTTCTCTCTATCTATCTAGAGATTTCCAATGTGCAGCTTTTGAGCTTCAAATGCTGACCTTGTGGTTCAAACCGACTTTATAGTCTATTGCATTAGCCTATAGCACCACTCCAGGACTCAATCTATCCATCCATCCATCCATACATACATACATCGATAGGTCTATCTATCTATCTAGATATCTATCTATTTTTTCTATATAAGGATTTTTCTGGAAAGGCTTCAGAGTTTTCCTAAGACTCTCAACAAGAACTGAGGCTAAAGTCAAGATACAGAAATTACAAGTATTACAATGTATGAAGATGGATGTGATACATGTATCAGAAATGACAAATCACTCTAACAAAGAGGAAATATTCTTAAGTGTAAATTACATAGTACTGATAATAGAAACTTACAAGATTAAGTTCAATACATGATCTGGAAGAATTAGAATTTGGTGTAAAATAGTGAGTAGTTTGCATGAGTTGAGTTATGAGGGCCTATTTAAGAACAACATATTTCATCATAAGAATGAAAGAAATTTTTTGAAAAAGAGCCCACTTAAGGTATGGTATTCTTGTTGTTGAGTAGGTTCCAACTCATAATGACCCTGTATAGGATTTTGAGATAGCTAGTGGGTTTGAACTGTCGACCATGCCATACCAGCACTCTTCTTGATTTACATTTTTGTTGTTGTGACATGCCATCTAGTCTTTTCCAACTCATAATGCCCCTGTATAGAGTTTCCAAGGAGTGGCTGGTGGGTTTGAACTGTAGCAGGCAAGTGCTTATCCAACAATGCTGCCACACAATGACTGTACTTAAGATACGTATAGTAATGCTACTAACTACCTTGTGTATAGGACTAGTCATGTGAAAAGCATTCTATCTACATTATTTGGCGCTTATGGCAACCCTATATGACAGGACAGGTACTGTTGTTAAGTGTCCTCGAGTTGGTTCCAACTCCTAGAGACCCTGAGAAGAGTTTCCGAGGAGTGGCTGACGAGTTTAAATCGCTGACCTTTCGGTTCAAACTTTCCTTATGGTCGAATGCTTATACTACAATGTCACACCAAGAAAGGTACTAGAATGTATTTTATTATCTTATTTTACATATAAAAAAACAGATTATCAGTGAGGATAACTAACTTAATATCACTCATGTAATTAATAAATGCGTCTATCAGTTCTAAGCTTTAATCTGCACACTGATGAATGAGTGCTGGCTGAAGCACATGGTTGATTTTAGGGTGAAAAGACAAATGAACTTCTGCAGGAAATGAAATAAATTGGCACTAAATGAGTGTTTGTTCAAATCCCACACAAATTTAAGTACAGTTTATTTATAAGAGTTCACATTCTCCAGGTCTTCTTGGCCTGCTACTAGAATAAAACAGTCCTTTTGCAATTGATTTTCAATGTATAAAATTGTCATTCAAGAACCTATTGTAGTTCTTTGTCCTTTTCAAATGACTAGAAAAGATCTTTAACAATGGATATTCTTACTAGCTATTTTTTATTTCATTTGCCTCCTAGCATATCCCTATCAAAATGCCAATTAAATTTCTGATAAAAGACACAGAAATGCAGTTAAGTCATTTTGAGTAAGAATGGATATTAACACCTTTTACTCCATGATGATGTACACTGTTCTTGCTAAATTATATATGATTCCTTTTTTATCTTATTTAATGAAATGAATAGGAGACCAATTACTGAACTTTAAATAGAATTCTCACTAGTACAATGAGTCAGATAGCAAATGGAACAAGTAAGCAATTATTAGAGATTGTTTTTAGCTTCATACTTTGATCTGTGAAGGTGGGATGTGCAGTGGTCACAGAAATGACTGGGTGGATTGAATTTTTGATCTTCTACTGGTGTGGCACTGTGGGTTAATGTGCCAGACTGCAAAAGCATTTTAATTGCAAGGTCAGGGGTCCAAGCTTACCAGTTGCTCCTTGGAAACCCTATACAGGGTCACTATGGGTCAGAATTGACTCAACAGCAGTTAACAACAACAACTAATGAATTCAAAATGTAAAATCATTGTATTTCAGCTCATTGTAAATATCTTTGTCTTTGGCAGTATAACAATAATAAAGTAACCCTAAGATTTTCACAGTATATGGTGGTATCATTTTACTCATTGTAACTGTGTGGAAATTTATTGGTATTGACCAAAAGGATTATAATATAGAAACAGTGATACTGTTCAGGCCAACCTCTGGATCAATGCACCACAAATGTCAACTGCTTCAAACTTTTGCTTAAACATATAAGCAGACTAGTTAGTATGATTAGGAGATAATGATGAGATTATGACTTCAGTATTTTTGTTCTTGGATAAAGAACAGTCCAGTTACCTCTTGATTTGAATACTTTGAATATTCACATTGATACCTTCATATGTAAGTCTGTCATTCATATAGCTCCAGTGCCTTTTCCATCTTTTGTCTTTATACTTATTATACCCTTTTTTTCTAGTTTCTGCCTGTTTTAATTAATTTTTTTTCTCATTATTATTTTCTCTTTTCATGGTTGGTTCCTTGTTAGTTTATTCTGTTTGTTTTCTTATATAAGGGGGGAGGGGTTTTCTCTTTCCCACCCGACCATAGATGGCAACCATATCCATACAGCCCAGTCCAGTCACAACCATACCCTCTGTAGCTTCAGCTACTTGCCAAGAGCCACTATGAGATCCTACACCACCTGATCAATGATAGACAGCAGCCAACACCAGCCAAAACCACCCTAAAGTGACATGCACGAATGGTAAACACTTCCGTTCTCTAACTACACCTACAGGAGACATTTGGTGAAAGCCTAAGATCTGGTGTGGTGTAGTAGGGTAATGCACTGGACTACAAAGTTGGCTTGAATTATAAAGTCGGTTTGAACGGCAAGACTGCAAAAGGGAACCAGAGATATATATTTATAATGAAATCAACTACAAAGCAAAAAGTGTAAATCGTGTAGATACAGAATTTCCAAATAGCAAAGAAGTCAAGTAAATTTTACAATAAAACAGACTATTTTCAATAGGGAAAAAATTAATAAATTACGAGGTAACTGGTAATTTAAACTGAAAAAGAATACACTTGCACATCAAAATTGGGGGGGGGGAAAAAGGAAAATCAGAAAGATGCAGTAAATGTTAACGAAACAGGAATTAACATGAAAAGACAAACCATAAACAAACTCAGTACAGAAAACATTGTGCAACAAAGAAACCAGCAACACAACAACAAAAACACACAGCAAAATGACAGCATACTTATAAACAATTACACTGAATAGATTAGATGCACCAGTAAAGACACAAACAGAGCAGAATGGATAAGAAAAGAGGGCCATCAATGTGAAATCTACAAGAGATACAGCAAAAAGATGGAGACAGCCTGGATGCCCAACAGAATGGTTAAGCAAACTTTGGTACATGATGGAATACAATGAAATTGAAGAATAATTACTTATCTGTGCTGCTCCTCACAACATGGATGAACGTGTAGGACATGGTGAGTAAAAGTTGATCAATCACAAAAGGGCAGATATTGTTGAAACCAAAGGTTTAAAGGAGGTTCTCTTGATACAAGAAATAGTCTGGAATGTTTATAGGGGTAGGGGGAGAGAAAAACTCATGGGTTGCAGGGTGGATTCAGGTGAACATGGGTGACAGATAAGGCAATGTATAGGGAGCTTGGCAGAGGAAAAATGAAGGTAGCAAGAGATCCCTATAGAGATGCAAAAGATCATGTAAATAGAGGTAAATACTGTTAACTGTAGCTGGGTTCTATGAAGGAAAACGTGGCGTCAGGATTGGAGAAAGACTCATTAACAACCTGCGATATGCAGATGATAAACCTTGCTTGCTGAAAGGGAAGAGGACTTGAAACATTTACTTATGAAGATCAAAGAGCATAGCCTTCGATATGGATTACATCTCAATGTCAAGAAAACAAAAATCCTCACCACTGGACCAATAAACAACATTCTTATCAATGGAGAAAAGATTGAAGCTGTCAAGGACTTCATTCTTCTTGGATCAACTATCAACACTCGCGGAAGCAGCAGTCAAGCGATCAGACGACGTATTGCATTGGGCAAATCTGCTGCACAGGAACTTTTTAAAGTATTGAAGAGCAGAGATGTCAGCTTGAGGACTAAGGTGCGCCTGACCCAGGCCATGGTGTTTTCAATAACTTCATATGGATGCGAAATCTGGACAGTGAATAAGGAAGATCGTAGAAGAATTGATGCCTTTGAGTTGTGGTGTTGGAGGAGAATACTGAAAGTCCCATGGACTGCCAAAAGAACCAACAGATCTGTTTTGCAAGAAGTGCAGCCAGAGTGCTTCTTGGAGGCCAAGATGGCTAAGCTTCATCTCTCATACTTTGGACATATTGTCCAGAGGAAACAGTCCCTGGAGAAGGATGTCATGCTGGGTAAGGTGGAGGGTCAGAGAAAAAGAAGAAGACCCCTAACGAGATGGATTGGCCAGTGGCATCATTGATGGCGTCAAGTGTGACAGTGGTTGTGAGGTTGGCCCAGGATCGGACATTGTTTCGTTCTGCTGTGCATGGGGTCGCTATGAGTCGGTTCCGACTCGATGGCACCTGACAACAACAACAACTGTTAACTGATGGTGCATGGAGAAGATTGCAATCATTGTAATAAAACAAAAGTATGTAACTTGCTGAATGCTAATCTGTTCTGTAAACCTTCACTCAATTCACAATAAAAAGTAAAAAAAAAAAAAAAGAATAGAAATAGAACTGATGATGATACTAGTAATGACTGTGATAAAATTATTTACATAGTTCTTACTGAGTGCTAGGTACTGTCCTAAATATTATACATTAGCTCTCTTACTTTTTTCTTTACAGCATTTTCTAGGACTTCTATTACCATGTCAATGATTAACAGTGATAAAAATAGGTGTATTCTAAATATAGATATATGTTTTATTGTTGTTAAGTACCATCGAGTTGGTAGCAACTTATAGCACCCTGCATAGGGTTTCTGAAGAGCGGCTGGTGAGCTTGAATCTCCAACCTTGCAGTTCAATGTGACCTTGCAGTCCAGTGCACTAACCCACAGTGCCACACCAGGACTATATATATAATATATAGGCTCTTAAATGGATCTGCACATGCGTTCCTAATTAGAATTCAAGGTGCGGTGTCAAAAAAAATCATTTTAAAGTCAGGTGTAATTTCATTACTCATAAGTTAAAGAATATCTCAAAAATGTAATCGTTGAAATTATTATAGTAATGAAATTTTGGATGTAAACTGATTCATATAAATAATTTAAATTTGTACATATTTAATCTACTTGATGGACAATTATGTGATATAAGATGAAATCTCTTTAAAATGATTGCTAAATTATTTTAATATAATAATAACTAGTGACTGACAAAGTGGCAGCATCGATGGACTCAAGTGTGGCAACAATAGTGAGGTTGGCCCAGGACCGGGCAGGGTTTCATTCTGCTGTACATAAGGTTGCTATTGAGTCGGTACCAACTTGATGGCACTTAATAACACCTAACAAGTGTGGCACTGTAGGTTAAGCACTGGAACACATTGTTGGTTTGAATTGCAAGTTTGATGCTTCAAGTTCACAAGCCATGCCTCAGAAGCCCTATACAGGGTCGCTATGAGTCTGTACCAACTCGACAACACTTAATAACAACAACAAAATTATATTTTTAAAATCCAGAATGTCTTATTCTTTTCATCAATGACATAAACAGGGTTTCAATATAAGTCAATACTCTGAGGTATTTGGACTTGTTATAAACTATAAAACAAATGCATCTATACTTTTTATGACCATTTCAGCTTATTATTAATTAAATAATAAACGTTAAAATAAAAAGGTTTAAAAATATGTGGGAAAATCTATTTTTCAGAAAACTTTAAAAGTCCCCACATATAACTAGTTCAAAAATTTGCTTATTATAAATGAAAAACCTCATGATTCTCACATTCCCGAAGCTAGAATATTTAATAGCTAGTATAATGCAGTAGCCAATTGAACACCAATACTGGTTTTCTAAATTCTAGCTTTTATTATTTCATTAATAATATGCTGAAATGTTCATAAAAAAACTCACTAAAATGGACTTTTTTAACTGAATAAAATCACTGAAGCCAAATGCATATTTATTATTTAAACAGTCTGAAGGATACCATACTGATGTACATTTCTTTATGGTTTTCCAGAAACATACCTTTCTGGGTGATTTGAGTAGTTTACCTAATACTTATGCCACAAATTAATTATTTCAGTGAGAAGGTAAAATATATTTATATTTTTAAAATTTCTTCATTCTGTTCTTTATAGCTTCCCAATAAAAATCCCAACATGTCAGTTTAGAATTCACAAGATTAAGTTTTATACATCTCTTCTAATTATTGATTATTAACAGCATACAGGTTCATATATGTGGCACTGTGGGAAAATGCACTGGACCACATGGTTGGTGTGAACCAAAATGTCGGTGATTCAAATTCACCAGCAGCTCCTTGGAAACCCTATACAGGGTTGCTATGAGTCAGAACCGATTTGAAGGCACGTAACAACATCAACACCATAGGTTCATATTACCAAACATTAAAAAGAAATTTAAAAAAAAAAAAAAAAAAAAAAAAAAACACGGCTGCTGAACTGGTGGAGTGTCTTATGGCAAATTACTTTACCCGTAGTTGACAATTATGAATTCTGGAAAAACTATGACAACAACTATTTGAAATCATTGAAAAATGAACAAAACCAAGCAGGAACAAGAAACGAAATAACTACTTATGGAGAAGCACTCCATTGGGTAAAATTTGCACTTGAAAGGATTTATGTCTGATGCTACACCCAGCATCCAATGACATTGGGTGTCTTAAGACTAATGTAGAAAATTAAAGTCGAAATAACTGAAATGTCAGAGTTATAAGTTACCAGAGTGGGAATTCTACAAAGGACAGGCACACAGAAAGCAGAGACTCACAGTTTGTATATAACCTACATATAAACCTTCTGATGACCCTCTGAAGTGTTCATAGGCATGAAAACCATGTGGAAGAACAGAACTTTCCAGCTGTTGTGTACCACTGAGTTGACAAATTTTGTCATTTGAGTTCAGAAAAGTCCATAAAAGTTAATTGCATATAGCAATTCAATGAAAAACTTTTCAATTTTTTTTATATAACAAAATGCATATTCACTGCAATATATTATTTGTAATGTCCTATAGTCCTGGTGTGGTGCTGTGGGTTAATGTGCCAGACTGCAAAGCCGTTTGAACTGCAAAGCCGGCAGTTCAAGCTCGCCAACTGCTCCTCGGAAAACCTATACAGGGTCACTATGGGTCAGAACCAACTCAACAGCACTTAACAACAACAACATAAATACATAAATCATTAGCCATGCAAAACCCAGAAAATATCAGAAAAATAAAAAGCAGTCTATAGGACCTAGCCCAGATGTAATCCTAGTGCTAAAATTAGTATTGAAAGACTTTAAATCAGCTATGATAAATATTTAAAAAACATAAAGAAGAATGTATTACTAGTTAATAAAAATTGGGATTTTTAACAGAAAAATGTAAAAATGAAAAACAACATATCAGAAATACTGTGACAGCAGATTATAATAAATGTTATAAAAAAAAGTTCATGGGTTTAATGGTCAACAACAAAGAGGAAAATTATTACCAACAAAGCTGAAAATACATAATATAATTTTATCTGAAAAATAGAAAACAAATTAAAAAATCAACTTTTCTAAAATACTAGAGCCCTAACTCTGTTACTCTGCTAACAACTGCTGTTACTGTGTTGGCCCATATTGACAAGACACTAAATTTAAGTATTAGGTTTCTTTGAGAATGTGCAAAAATTTTGAATAAAGCAGGATGAAAGAGTTGAAAAAACAATTTTTCTTCTCACTGAGACAATCCAGTTGCTCAATCGATTATAAATTAAATGGACTTCTCAAATCACTCGGAAAAAGTATGTTTTCTGGATAGCAATAAAGAAACACACATATCATCTAAATCTCTTCATAGTGTCTCCATATTAAATACTTACTTCACTTTAATAAACTCAGTCAATTAAAAAATTCCATTTTAGCATGTGGATTTTTCATGAGCAATCCAGTCCATTATTAATGAAATAATATAAGATGAAATAGAGAAAACAAGTTTTTCTTATAATCAATTCACTACCGTATTATGCTAGCTATGAAATATTGTGGCTTCTGGAATATGAGGATTATGAATGTTATATTTATATTTGTATGTAGCTTATATAAAAATGGTACAGAAAACTTAATGGCCAAAACAATCACAAATTTTGTACACACACACACACAAAAAAAAAAAAATTAACCTTCAAATTCAAGAATTTCTTCAAATCTCAAGCAAGTAACAACAACAGAAAAATAAAATACCTAGCATAGTCAAAATGCTGGAAATCAAAGGTAAACAGACTCTCTTAAACATGTTGCTGTTGTTCATTGCCATTGAGTCGGTTCCAACCCACAGTGACTCTGTATAGGGTTTCCAAGGAGGGATTGGTGAGCTTTAACTGCTGACCTTGCAGCTCAAACCAACTTTGCAGTCCAGCACATTAACCCACAGCATCACACCAGGACTTTGTCTTAAACATAGCCAGAGAGAAAAATACATTACATATACATAATCAATTATATAAATGATGGCTAATTTCTCATGATAATCAACAAAGATGAGAAGACAACTAAGCAAAAAGTTTTAGGTTCATAAAGACTATTTTTCAAAAAATCTTCTCAAACTGGAATTCTAGATTCAGTAAAAATATCTTTTAAAATTAAATCAGCCTGTTGTCTTCCATTCCAGGCTCAGAATCTGGAGAAATTAGCTCCTCTGAGTCAGTCACCTTAATAAAATCTGAAACTCTGCTTCAAAAAAAAAAAAAAATTAAATCAAACCACATTTCTAAATAAACATATATGGGGAGAATTTATCCACATTTCTAAATAAATATAAATGGGGAGAAGTTATCATCTGCAAATATGCACTACAAGACAATCCTTCATAAAGTGCATGAGCAATTGCCTTCTTTGCTATGAGAACAGAAGAGTTGAATGCTGTTCAGCTACCATTTCTGAACATTTGGATCAAAGACTCTATAGAAGAAACATGAGCAAGCGGAAAATTCACGGCAAAATTTCAAATTCTCATGGAATACAGACTTAAAAAGTGGAGGAACCCTTGAAACTATTGCCCTCAAATACACGTTAAACATTATAGCAAAAAATCTCTCCAAAGTCATCTTAAAACTGAACAATAGTTTATCATACCAAAAATGTCATCAAGCCGATTTTTACTCATAGCAACTCTGAATAGTGTTTCAGAAGCTATCAATCTTTACTGGAGCAGAAATACTCATCTTTGTCCTGTAAAGCGGTTGATGGGTTTGAACTAGACTTGCTGTTTAATAGTCCAGTGTTTATCCTATAGCACCACCTGGGTTCTTAGTTTAGGATAAGCCATTATTCTATGTTAAATGAGCGATAGACAACTAAGAAAAAGGAAGGTGAGAATGACTGCAGAAGTCAAAGATTATTAATGTCACTAAATTGTACATCAAGAAATTATTGAAATACTGTATGTTTTATAGTATATATTCTCAACAAAAACAAATTATAAAGAAGAAAAATGTCCTTCAAGTTGAAAAGAATGCAGGACGTGTACATGAAAGTACAACTATTTGATGAAGATAAATCTTCAAAGAGTTCAGAAATTTGGTTGCTATAACGTGACAATATGATCACGGTATAGATTGAACACCATGAGATAGGCCCACAGGATGAAAGATTGTATCTGTGAAATCTCTGTCTTGCTGTTTATCCTGCTACCAAAAAGTATCCTTGGTGATGCAGTGGACTAAGCAAGAAGTTGCTAATTGGAGGGTAAGCAATTCAAATGCATCAGTGGCTTCCATTTAGATTTATAGCATCAGAAACCCTATATAGCAACTATTTTCTGTCCTACAGGAATACAATGAGTAGTAATCAATTCATGGGTACTGTTTGTACCTGTCATTCTTCTTGGGGGTCTTTCTCTTTTGTGATAACCCTCTAATTTACTAGGGATAACATCATTCTTCAGGGACTGGTTCCTACTGATAATATGTTTGAAGTGTGAGAAACAAAGTCTGGCTATCCTGGTTGCTAACGAACATTCTGTACTTCTTCCAAGACAGAGGTGTTTGTTCTTCTGGAAGTCCATGGTACTGCCAATATCCTTCTCCAAGAGCATAACAGAAAAGCATCAGTTTTTCTGTAATCTTTATTGTTAAGTGTCCAACTTTCACATGCATGTGTTGTTGTTAAGTGTCATAGAGTCAGTTTGGACTTGCAGCTACCCTGAATAGGATTTCTAAGGAGCAGCTGGTGAGTTTAAATTGCTGACCATGTCATTCAAACTGACTTTGTGGCCCAGTGCTTATCCTACACTGCATAGGACTCTACTGGAAACACCATGGCTTGGCTCAAGGGTATCGTGGTCCTCAAACTTGTATCTTTGTTTTGAACACTTTAAAGAGGCCGTGTGCAGATTTGCCTAATACTCTGTGTCATTTGATTTCTTCACTGCTGCTTCCATGAGTGTTGATGGTGGATCCAAACAAAATTAAGTCTTTGAAAAGTCCAATCATTTCTCCATTTATCATTATGTTATTTATTGGTTCAAACGTGGGGATTTGTTTTCTTTACATTCAGGTACATTCCATATTACAGGCTGTGTTTTTTTTTTATTATCATCACAACTATTTAAAGACCTCTTTGTTTCCAACAAGCAAGATTGTATCACCTGCATATCATAGATTGTTAATAAATCTTACTCCAATCCTGATGGCACGTTCTTCCTCAAATAATCCAACTTTTCATATTATTTGTTTAGCATACAGACTGAATAACTTTGGCAAAAGAATACAGCCCTGGGACACAGCTTTCCTGATTTAAAAATATTTAAGTGTTCCCTTGTTCTGTTCTAAAGATTGCTTCTTGGTCATTGTACAGATTTCTCATTAACACAATTAAATGCTCCGAAATAACCATTTTTTTCAGTGTTATCCATAGCTTGTCATGATCCACACAGTCAAAACCCTTTGTATAGTCAATAAAACACAAGTAAACATCTTTCTGGTAGTCTCTGCTTTCAGCCAAGATCCATGGGATGTCAGCAATGTTAGGTGTAGTTTCCTAACCTCTTTTAAATCTGTCTTGAGGTTCTAGTAGTTTCTTGTCAATCTGTTGCAGCCTTTAAAAATTATCTTCAGCAAAATTGTACTTTATGTAATGATTTCTGCTTTCCATTGGGTCACCTCTCTTTGGAATTGGCACAAATATGAATCTCTTCAGATCAGTTGGCCAAGTAGCTGTCTTCCAAATTTTTTGGCATAAACGAGTAGGTCCTTGCTGTGCTGCCTCAGTTGATTGAAATAGTTTAATCTGTATTCTGTCAGTCCCTTGAGCCTCGGTTTTTGCCACTGTCTTCAGTACAGTTTGTGTGTCTTCCTTCAGTACCATCAGTTCTTTATCATATGCTACCTCTTGAAATGGTGGCAAACTGATCATTTATTTTTGGTATATACCTTCAATCTTCTTTTGATGTTTTCTGCATCATTTAATATTTTGCCCATGGAGTCCTTCAATATTGCAAACCAAGGCTTTAATTTTTTCCTTCAGTTTTTGTTTGTTTGCTTGTTTTTTAGTTTGAGAATTGCTGAACTTGTTCTTCCCTTTTGGTTTTCTAACACTAAGCCTTTGTATATTTCATTATAATACTAGATGTTATCCCCTTAAGCTGCCCTTTGAATTTTCTGTGCAGCTCTTTGACTTTCTCATTTCTTTTATTTGCTTTAGCCTCTAAGCACTGCAGAACAAGTTTCAGAATCTCTTGTGACTTCGATTTTTGTCTTTTATTTCTTTCCAGATTTTTAAATGACATTTCGCTTGTACTTTCTTGATGTCAACCCACAACTCTTCTAGTCTTCAGTCATCAAGGTTTAATGCATCAAATCTATTCTTCATATTGTCAGGTGGGATATATTCTAGGTCATATTTTAGCTCTTATGGACTTGTTTTAATTTTCTTCAGCTTCACCCTGAACTTGCAAATGAGCAATTGATGGTCTGTTCCACAGTCTGTTCCCTGGCCTTGTTTTGGCTTATGATATGGAGCTTTTCCACTGTCTCTTTTCACAGATGGAGTCAGTCTGTTTCCTGCATATCCCATCTGGTAAGCCCATGTGTATAATCACTGCTAATGTTTTAAGGAAATACTTGCAATGAGTAAGTCATTGGTCCTGCAAAATTCTATCATGTGATCTCCAGCATAATTTCTATCACCAAGGCCATGTTGTCCAACTACTGTTCCTTCCTCTTTGATTCCAACCTTCACATTCCATTCCAATCACCAGTAATTATCAATACATCTTGATTCCATGTTTGATCAACTTCAGACGGCAGAAAATGGTAGAATTCTCCAGTTCCATCATCTCTGGCTTTTGTGGTTGGTGCATGAATTTCAGTAATAGTGGCATTAATTGGTCTTCCTTGTAAGAGTATGGATATTATCCTATCTTAGACAGTGCTGTACTTCAAGATAGATCTTGAAATGTTCCTTTTTATGATAGATTCTATGTCATTCCTCTTCAATTTATTATTCCCAACAAAATAAGTCATATGATTCTCAGATTCAAATTAGCCCAAACCAGTCTATGTTAGCTCACTAATGACTAGGATGCAGTCCTGGTGTAGCTTTATCAGATAAGTTCTGAATAGCAAGGTCGGTTTGAACAGCACAACTGGTCGGTGGGCCAAACTCAAAAACCACACCCCAGAAACTCGATAGAGGCTTGCTCTGCGTCAGAAAAGACTCTACAGCATTTACCAACACCAACAGCCATGCTTAGGGTATCAATCTTGATGGAATCCATTTCATTTTAACAACTTAAAATTTTCCTATATTCATACTTCATACATCCCATGTTCCAAATATTAATGGGTGTTTGTTTGCAGCTGTTATTCCTCATTTTGAGTTCTCCTCAATCAGCAATTAAGGTCCTAAAATTTTTACTTTATTGGTGCTACCATGGTCAATTTTACTTTGAGACATTAACTTTTCCCAGTCACATTTTGAGGGTCTTCCCACCTCAGGAACTCAACTTCTTAACATTATATCTGACAATATTCTGGTACTAATCATAATGTACTGATCTTCCAGCACTCTATCTGACAATGTCCCGCCATTATTCATTTTATTTTCAGTGTCTGAATGTTTCATTCTGCTATGCATAAGGTCGCTGTGGGTCAGTACCGACTTGATGGCGCCTAACAACAACAACATCAAGTATTGACTTGACGGCACCTAACAACAATAACAACAAAATATTCAGAAGTAGTCTCCCTCTCCTTCCTAGTCTATCTTACTCTGGAAGCTTCACTGAAACCTGTCCACTATGGGTGACCCTTCTAGTATTCAAAATACCAGTGGCATAGCTTTCAGTATTATTGCAATCCACAAGCCAGCACTGTACAACAAATCGACAGATGAGCGGTAGAAGCAAATAGCATAACATTCTAAACAAATGTTATTATAGACAATCAATTTAACTCAGTTTGTGTCCCATTCCTCTTTCTAAGAAATTACAGTCCAAATAGTTAACATATTATTCTCTTTGAGGGAGCATCTCACTGTTAGTAACATTTTGTTGTTGTTATGTGCCGTGGAGTCTGTTCCGACTCATAGCGACCCTGTGCAGAGTTTCCAAGGCCGGAAATCTTTATGGTAACAGAAAGCCTCATCTTTTGTCCCGAGGAAGGGCTGGTAGTTTCGAACTGCTGACCTTGCGGTTGGCAGCCCGATTCGTAACCACTACGCTACCAGAATGGGTAATGAAAATAGAAACTTGCACCATTTGGGTAATGAAAATAGAAACTTGCACCAATAATAAAAACTGAAAGTTCTACAATTACTCCCAATTTTATGTGACTTGTCCTAATTTCTGAGAACCAGGTCTAGGGCAAGGTCAGGAATGGAAGATGAGTACAGGAAGTGCCCAGGTGATTGGTGGGGAAGAGTAACATATAATCATCTGTTAGGCTTTTGTTTATAAATTATTACCTCTCACACTTTAAAATATACTCTTGGTGTGGTGCTGTGGGTTAATGAGCCAAACTGCAAAGCCCTTTGAACTGCAAGTTCGGCGGTTCAAGCTCACCAGCTGCTCCTTGGAAACCCTATACAGGATCTCTATGGCTCATAATCAACTTGATGGCACTTAACAACAACTTATGCTTTATTTTACAGCACCTCATACTTTTAAAGAATGTCTTTAAGGAGAGAAAGTAAGCCCAATGAATCTTCACTAGCTATACACTGTGGGCTCCCTATATAAAGAATAAAGAATAATTCAAGAAATAATTTTATGGAATCACAAAATGAAGCACACATGGACAGAATACAAAAATTTCTACAAATGCAATCTTAGCTTTAGGACAGAAAAACAGAAACAAACCCCCCCACTACCTCCAAGTTTATTATAATTCATCATGACCCTATCTGGCGTTTTTGAGACTGTAAATCTTTACGAAAGCAGACAGACTCATGTTTCTCCAGTGCCGTTAGGCCATAGCAACGAAACATATATGTAGTCATAGTCATTTACAAAGAAAGGAAGCAATCACTAATAGCCGATTAATAACATACTCAAAATTCAGAGTCACCTCCGCAAGTGTTCTCCCTCATTCCTTTCCTACCCGCTCTCTTCCTCCAAGGGTACAGTTTGACTGGCACTCTAGAGCAAGTGTTCCAGAAACAGGACCTGAGGTGAAAATTAAAGTTTGAACACTTTATTAAGAAACTGCTTCCAGTTCAGATTATAAAAGGGATCGATTCTAGGTCAAGTCTATGAAACACTGACCTGACCTACCACACATCCCCTATGTATATACTTTGAAGATTGTGAAGACCCTATAGCTTTGCTCTTCCTGGCATGACAAAAATGGGTCTTTATAGTCAGCAGGTAATTGTATTCCTCCACAGAGAAACGTGTAGGTGTCTTTCAGAATCTTCAGTGTTCAATGTCTGGAAACTTCAAATATTAAATTTTCTTAAATGGCTAATCGCTCAGCAAAAGTTACATTTTTATGTTAGGATTACTGACATTTTTTATGGCAAAATTCTACTTTTAATCAGAGGTAATAATGTCAAGAGAAAAAAATTTTTGCCACAAATCACCTAGTATAAAAGTCTCTTAAGCTAGAGAAGGCTTCCCATCTAACCATTTGTTTCCTGGAAAAACAGATATGGTGTTACTAACCTGGTTGTACCTAACAGAGCAGTAACAATGAATTACTTTATTTCTTATTTTAGGAACTTAATTTAAAAGTTAGTATTATTAATAAATAGAAAATTATTGTTTCTTACTTTTAAAATCCTGTCAACCTGCCAATTATCAGTCGTGTGTGTGTGTGTGTGTGTAAGTGTACACACATGGTAGTACTGGGAGCGCTGCAGGATACAGACTGGACTGCTAACAACAAAGTCTACAGTTGGAATCCACCAGCCAACCCACAGGACAACGAGGCTTTCTGCTGCTACTAAGAATTGCAGGTTCAGAAACCCTATACAGAGTTGCTATGAGTTGGAATGAGCATACAGTTGGTATTAAATGCTGTCCAGCTGATTCAGACTCAGAAACCCTGCATAGGGTTTGTGAGGAGTGGTTAGCAGGTCTGACCATTGGTCTTGTGGTATGCAGGCCAGTGATTACCCTATAACACCACACCAGGTGTCAGTCAGTCAGTCAGTCAATCTATCTATCTGTCTATCTCTTTATCTCTCTTTCTCTCTCTGTATCTCTCTACACAGAAAGAGAGGAAGTGTGTCCTGGTATGGTGCTATAAGATAAGGACTCCTCAGAAATCCTATACAGGTTTGCTACAAGTCAGAACAGTAATAACATAAAAACATATAAAAGAAACAGAGAATGATTTTGCTTTATTCATAAGAAATTATAACTTATCTCAGAAAATAGTAAAAAGAAATCCTATAAAAGGAAAGAAATAAAATAGTAATTATTTTAACAGACACTTCACTAAGGAAGAGATCCGGGTAGCCAACAAACATATGAAGAAATGTTCACGATCACTAGCCATTACAGAGATGCAAAGCAAAACAACAATGAGATATCATCTCACACCAACAATAACAGCAAAGATGAAAAATACAGAGGACAATAAATGCTGGCGGGGATGTGCAGAGACTGGCACACTCCTGCATTACTGGTGGGACTGCAGAATGGTCCAACCTCTCTGGAAAGCAATATGGTGTTTCCTCAGAAGGTTGAAAATAGAAATACCTTATGATTCAGCAATTCCTCTACTTGGTATTTACCCACAAGAAAAAAGAGCCACAATCTGAGAAGATATATGCACACCAATGTTCATAGCAGCACTATTTACAATAGCAAAAACATGGAGACAACCAAAGTGCCCATCAACTGAAGAATGGATAAACAAACTGTGGTACATACACACAATGGCATATTATGCTACCTTGAAGAACAAGGAAGCTGCAAGCCACCACATAACATGGATGAACCTTGAGGACATTATGCTGAGTGAAATTAGTCACAAAAAGAGAAATACTGCATAGGACCACTACTGTAAAAGACTAAGGGAAAGAACCCATACTAAAGGGGGTGGGGGGATTCTTTGTTGATTATTGGGATGTTGGGGGTAGGTGAAGGGAGGGAGGGGAAGGTGGAGCACAGGACAGGGATGAGACACAGGATGGTTTGGGTGATAGTGAGGGGGCAATATATGAGTAGGGAGAGGGGAATGGAAGAATAAAGCAGATGGGAGAACAATTAGACAGGTCTCAAGGGGCTAAATGAGACAGAGGTAAATAATGATATATGCACAACTTGAGAACAACAGAGTTCTGGGATGCAGAGATCGAGCCATGGTTGGAATGTGGAAAAGGGGGGAATAATATTAAGATCCTTTGGCTGTCTTTTGAATCTTGGTTTTCCTTACATTATATTATAAAATAGATACTGGAGGGGGAGAGAAAGGAATAGTGAAAAGCATCACCATAGAAAGCTTGTAAGTCCGTCTTCTGCCTATAACTGATTGGAATACCTAAAATGGGGCTACAACGTGCCCAGTGAAGGAGGCTTCCTGCGGATCCTCTGCAATACATAAGACTATAGGTGGAAGCCTGAACCACATCCAGATCTCCAGAGATGGGAGATTCCCACTTGAAAGGACAAGCAGACCAGGCTGGAGTAATTAGAAGAACAGAAGATGCTTCTTGAAAGAAAGACCTACAGGAAAAATATATAACAACATACACAGACCGACTGTTACTACAAGAACAAGCAACATGCTTGCCCAGAAAACATCAAGGCAAGTGGTCGGGTCCCCTCAGTGCAAACTCCCTTCCAAGACTAAGACTCAGTGGGAATACACGCTGTGATTGGTGACCACGCTCGACACCAATAAGGGGAAGGGAGGGAAAAACAGCAATGAAGTGGTGAGCTAAACTCTACAACATTCAATAAACTTCTGTGAACCTGGGTGAAGACCTGGCTGGCCAGCAGTGTGGCAAGACCTGAGGACCCTTGGGCCCAGAATCAGTGACATAGCCACAGAGGACTAGAGCGGAGAGTGAAGTGTCCAGCTGATAAGAAGAGAGGGCATATGCATAAGAACACCCACACTTGCAGATAATACCCACTTATCCTGGCTTCAGTGACTGGATGATCAGAGCTCAACCAGAAGTAAAAAGAAGAGGAAAAAAAAAAAGTATTCTCATACAATTTGATGAACTTGACCTACACCTATGGAAGCAGTAACTCAAAAGAGGGAACAAGTCCTTACAGCAAGAATCATTCCCAACCCCTCCACACACAGAGTAGACAGGGATGGGCAACTTGGACATTGGCTACCTAAAATGGGGGGCGGGGGGGCTACAAAGGCAAGAAGTGACTGGCTTACAAGCTTTCAAGAGGGAACCTAGATCCAGAGGGCCTTGAGGAAAGTAGAATCTCCAATGAGTAGTATTCAATCTGTCTAGGCGGGGTTGATGCAATGAAATGCAGACGGGTCTCTTGTGATACAATAGTGAATAATTGTTATCAGGACTGATTGTGAGGGTTGGAAATGTAAAGGTAGACGTTTTATAGCAAGGAGGGGAGCGATTAACTTTTCAGTTTAGGAGCGGAAGTCCCTAGGATCATTAAGGGAGAAGAGCAGAGAGCGGACCCTACCCAGAGAAGCAGTGATGCCTGAAATGGAGCCAGAGATGATGACGTGGAACGATGGAGCAGCTGGAGACTTTAAATCCAGAGAGGGAGAGCGACTGTGTGCTGAAGACCTAGAGGGCACGGGGGAAGGATTGCATGGAAGGGATTGTAATCATGGCAATGAGACGATATACGATAGAACGAATGTAAAACTAATGTTCTCCCATGTAAACTATCACATAATTCACAAGAAAACATTAAAAAAAAATAGTAATTATTTTACAGATGTCTTCTTGGAACAATTAAAATTATTTTCTGCACAACAAAATAACAAATTTCTAATGTTTTACTTATTAATACTGTTTTAAACTGAAAGTAATCTTATGCTTATAACATTTTATTTTTTGAAAAACAGCTGATATTTTTTATATTACACACATACATACATACATACACACAGAGGACAGAATATTGTGCCGATGTAAATTACAAGTGGACATTAAACCTAAAAAAGTTCTCAAGCTAACCATTTTGTGACCCATGGGATATATGTTGCTATGTGCTGTCTAGTTGGTTCCGACTCATAGTGACCTTGTAAAGGGTTTCCAAGAAGCAGCTAGTGAGTTTAAACCAAGGATCTTACAGACCTTGAGGTCCAGTGCTTACCTTAGGGTACCAAAACATGACCACCCTGGGACACATAGTACCCACCTGCATTTTCAGTCCCTGAGGTTTACTGGGAAGTTCATATCCTATGTTTAGCCATTTTGTGGGGGCCTGTATAGCTGTGTGAACCCACAGAAACTGGCCTGATGCCACCAACTCAAGTGCCAGAGATTCCAGAAGACATATATATGTGTCACTTTAATTATATAAAAATCTATACTGTCTTGAAAAAAATTTACATTTTATTCAAAATGCCTTTCATTACCGGAAACGTATGGCTTCAAAAACAATTCAAAGCTAAAAATAATTCAGTCTTGAATGTGTTAAAATTTTTTATGTTCTTTTTTACACAGTAGATAAAAATGCACTGTGTGACTCTGACCTAAATTAAAAGACACATGCATTTCAGGTTTTACATTTTCATTCCAGCAAGTAACTTGATGGGTAACTGGAAGTGATAAATTAGATTTTCGTATTTTATAGTGGCTTTTCCAAAACAATTATTTAATCTGTGTGTATTTCCAAACTATAATCTTTTTAAAAAAGAATGCTTGATGAACTCATTATAGCTTAACACAAATAGAGGGGACCTAATCATACGGATTTTAGAATTTCTTTGCTGTTATCAAAGAGTTAAATAAACAACAATAATTTAATTCCAAGGACTAATGAAATGTGAACTCCTATTTCAAATAAAAGGGCTTCAGCAGGATCAGCAGGAAGCTATATTTGAGTTTCCAAAACACCAACTGAATTTTAAAAATCATCATTTTCTAAGAGCCAAGACACAAACAGATATATGCACACCCATGTTCATTGCAGCACTATTTACAATAGCCAAAAGAAGGGGACAAGCTAAATGCCCATCACTGGAAGAATGGATTAAAAAAAACCCTGATACATACACACAAAGGAACACTATGCAATGTTGAATAACTATAAATCTGTGAAACACCTCATAACATGGATGAACCTGGAAAGCAGTATGCTGTGACATTTGTCAGTCACAAAACAACACTACTGAAATAATCAAGAAAAGGTTTATATATATAAAAGACACACTACTTGATGGTTAACCAGGAGCAGGTAGGAGGGAAAATCACAGGCTAGTGATTGGGTAATGGAGAAGGCAATGTAACAAGAGGCAGTTTGGCAGAAACAAGAAGAAAGTAAGGAAAGACACAGGAAGAAGTATACAAGTTAAAGGGAAAAGAGGTAAGTATAGTTTCAGAGAGGTAAGTACTATATATGGTCTTGCAATAACAGTGATTTATGGTTAGATACACAGCTAAGCACCAGGCTAAATGGGTGTGAAGAGAAAGCCAAAGTATGCTGCCAAACACAAGAAGGTTTGATAGAAGTTATCTGTACACGGAGGTTTCTCTTTGCTGCAAATACATCCATGAATGTGGTGGAGCATAAAGGTGGCAAAATTATGAAAACTTCTTTGACATTACCAAACACCTAGAGGGAATGACTTGCTGGACCTGGAGGTTCATAAGCATAATCTCAAAGGACACCATGATCAATTGGCATAACACAGTTCACAAAGGGAATATTCTACATCTTATTATGGTGAGCAGTAACTGGAATCTTTAAAGTGTATGAGCAGCCACTGAAGGTGCAATTATTAGTTTCTCTATGTCCAGAGGAGAGAATCATGATGAAAATTGAAGACAGTTCAAAGCGATGAGTCCAATGGACTAGCAGGCCATAGAAACAGCATTCTTCATGACCCTGACAATGGAAGAACTAGAGGGAACCTGGCTATCACTACCGACTGCTTTGAAAGGGATCATGCTAGAAGGTGCTGGAGATAGTGGAAGAAAATATGTAACAAAACTCAAAATCAGAAAAAAAACAAAAACAAAAAAACTAGGCTTCCTGGTCAGATAGAGATTGGTGGAATTCCAAGACCACAGCCATTGATCACCTTCCAGTCTAAAACAGAACTTAACCCTATAAATCAATTGATGACCAAGCAATAGTTAGAACGTAAGAGGGGATGACAATAGTGAGGTACACACACCGTAGAATGGTCAGACATCTGAGATGTAAAGGACATTTGCCTAAGGACAAAATTCAGAAGCATAGAGATAAAAAGACGAATGGAAGCAAGAAACGTATGAAAGAAGTAGAATAGATGAGTTTACACTGAGGAAGCTGCAACCTAGATGGAATGAAGTACATGATTTGTTGCATGTAAAATGGATGATCTGCTCAATAAACCTTTACTCATTTCACACTAAAAGTTTTTTTTACATCAGCATTTCTTGAGGAAAAAGTAATCAGTAACTTTCTGAATTAGACTTGAAATTGGCATAAGCTATAAAAATTTCTGGAACACAAGAAACAAAATATAAAATTTTGGGTCAAACTTAAATGTCGCCAAGCCTTGGCCTATTTGTCAGGAACATAAAAGATGGAAATGTTCAGATGTTATTTAACTTTAGGTAAAAATAGCAATGCTTTACTGCTAGGAATCTTCACTACTTAGATTTATCCTTTAAAGAATCTCAGAGTTGCAAAGGTAGTTAAGGTCAACTACTCCAGTGCTAAGTTTAATGACTTAATATATATATATATAATATCATTGCATTTTCTACCAAAGGCTGACTGATTTTCCTATCTTCTTTCCAATACAATGTATTCAAATTTGGAAAATTCCTGTTTGATAATTATTACCAACATTGATCCTAAATATACTTAGTATAAATTTTTGAAAATCCTAGTTCTGCTTCTTCTGGGTCAGGGAGAACATTATGAATGGCCTACCAGTTATAAGTCTTTGAATTTGAAGTTACTCTCAAAAAGTTATTAAGGATCCTTTCCTGAAAGCTAAACTTTTCAGTTTGGTGTGTGGCATTTCTGATTGGAAGAACAATTTTCTTGTTCAGCCTGCACCTGTTCTCATGTTCAGAGACTTGCAGGATTCCTTCAAGGGAAGATTAAAAGACACACAGACTCTTCTGGATACAGAGGTATATTTGGTCCAGCCTGACCATTATGATTTCACAATTTCTATACGATTTTGCAGAGTAGTTGTTGTTCTTATGTTGTTGTTCTGACACATAGCAACCCTGTATAGGGTTTCTGAGGAATGGCTAATGAGCCTGAACTACCAATCTTTCGTTAGCAGTCCAGTGCTTATCCTATAGTGCCACAGCATGTGTATAGTTATCTGAAATGGATCCAAATTCCATGTCTGATGGAAAACAAAAAGAAATACAGACACAATGAGAAAACAAAAAAACATCTGGTAAAGACAACTGTTCTTGTTACTTTTTAAGACTGCCTAAGAGAGGAGGATGTACAATATGAATAAAAGTTTTAGCAAGGAGTTAGACGTGTGGTTAGCAAAGGATTCTAGTATTCAGACCTCATAAAGGCAAGTAAAATGAAAGCAACTTCCTTAAATAATTGGTATACAGACAGACAACAGGTCACTTGATACAACATCTCTGTCTGAGCAAGTATTATTGTTTTATCTCCACATCTATAATAATTTCTTTACCAGCATTTGAAACATGTTTTTTAAACTAGGCCCCTTTGGAATCAAAATTATTTTTGTTTATTCCTTCCTTTTCTAATCTTATGAGGCCAAGTGCTCCCTTATTCTCTATCCAATAGCAGAAATAATCTTGAATGGGAAGAGCTGTAGCTCATTACTTGTGGAAGTCTGTAGATTTACAAGGTCTGGAAATGGAGAAACAATAGGAGTACTAAGTGGGTAAAACAAAAGGTGTAATAAAACCTGAGCATGACAGGGGAGGAATATGCAATTATTTTTTGTGTGTGGTCACAGTAAAAGTGGGAAAAAAGAAACAACTCTGAGTAACTGAAATGAAGACAATAATCTCGGGGATTAGTCACACAGGTGATGGAAAAACTGAAATGGCGAATGAGAGACAGAGTCAGTCAAACATCAGGAACAGTAACGAGCCACTGTAGTCGGAAAGGCTTTCTCTGTTGTCTCAGAGGTTTTCTCTGAGACAACAATGACTCATATAGAGGAGACACAATGATGCTCAGAACCAGAGTAGTAAAAGAAAGCAACAAAATAACCTGGTTTAATCCTCTCTTCTACCCTCCAATCTCCCGACAAGGTTTCTCAAAACCAAAGCTAGCCAGAAATTGTCAAGGGTTCCTAGGAAACAACAATGGATTATCCAAATATTGAATGCAAATGCCAAATACTTTCAGCAGAATGTCAGAGTTGATAAATGAAATAAAGTTAAGTCCTTGGATTCTCAGTCTAGTGTTCTATCATACCAATTCCTTCACATTTATATGCCCAGAAATACTCTAACATACTATTTCATCTAAGCTTTTTGGATAAAATCACGGGTGGTATCCACTTGTTGTTAAGTGCCGTTGAGTCAGTTCCAACTCATAGCAACCCTCTATTGGGTGTCCAAGGAACAGCTGGTGAGGTTGAACTGCTAACGTTGTGGTTTAAACCATCCTCGCGATCTAGTGCTTTATCCCAAAGTGCCACACCATGACTTGACTAGGTTTTTAAATGGCATTAAACAAAACATTTTTAGCAGTATTGTGTTATTCGTTTTCTTGTGTTAATTGTAACTCTGCATTGGATTTCATCTTGAACAGAGTTGTAAAAAAATGCAAATCTCTGAGACTCATTTTCAGAGAATCTAATTTAAGAGGTTCAGGCTGATATGGGTCCTTATATTATTCAAAGAATTCTACAAGTGATTGAAGAGCTAGGGTAAGAACTTCCGCTATACACACTGTTAAAACCAA
This sequence comes from Chrysochloris asiatica, assembly GCF_000296735.1. Taxonomy (NCBI): domain Eukaryota; kingdom Metazoa; phylum Chordata; class Mammalia; order Afrosoricida; family Chrysochloridae; genus Chrysochloris; species Chrysochloris asiatica. Next base: position 8,300,136 of record NW_006408538.1, on the reverse strand, counting down.
GAGAACCTCATGAAAAGATCACTATTGATTTCTACTGAATTCTGGACCAAGACCAGATGAGTGATTCATCTCACAGAATACTTTCAATGGCGGTCATTTGTTGGAATTTTATAGATAATAGCATCCAGAGTATTCGCTTTAGGGAAGACATTTTGACCACAACTCAGTTATCCAAAACACTTCACACTCTATAATCAAATTTAAAGAAAAAACTATTTCTTTCTAATAATATTTATCACACATATAATTTGGGAGAGTAACTTAGACAGTTTTAGAGTTAAAAAAGAGTGTTCCTGTACTGTGGAAATTGCATTATCTTTGTAGGTTTTGAAGGCATAACTGCTAGAATGATCAAGAAATACTAAAAGTCAAATGAAAGCTCTATTCAACAGCATGTTGATCAATTTGAGAAAATAATTTAATTTGAAAATGAAAAAAATTAATATAGTTTGAGGGAGATTTAGGTTATAATAAACGTAATTTTTAGTTGCTTGGTAAACTTAATCGCTGTAGCACTAATTACATTTTTGCTTAAAAGCTAATAGGATCAAGCATGTAATTTTTAAAATATTCATAAAATATAGAAACAAATACTTCACATTAATGTGTGTAGAATAAAAGAAAAGAAAAATGGTGTCGTTGTAACCATTACAACTGCCAAAAAGGAAAAATGAAACAAAACACAGAAAGGCAAATTAGACTTTTTGATAAATTAAAAACCATACATAAAACTGATTATTTCATTTAATTAATAGTTTCATTATTTGGGGGTTTTTTAAATAGCAAACTGCAGTTGAAATTTAAAAATGAATTCACCTAAAAATGTTAGAATAAGCTGACTGATTTAAAAAGAATTCTTAATTTCATGATATGAAAGGAAAATTAATGTTAGAGTGATATTCTTTGGAAAGCGTTTTTACAAAGCTTTCGTTAAATGTAATCTTAAATTGATGTCATTTGTCATTTAAAAAGTTCACTTATATAGGAGAACACAAGATTCTGTTTATCAGAAGTGAAACGATAGCAAATCACTTTGTAATTCCAGAGCATAAAAATTCTCAAAAAAAAAAAAAATTAAGTGGAAATATCATCTGCTTGGTTTCCAGTACATTGAAATTATTTCTGATAATTTTTAAGATCTGCCAAGTCATGTTTTTCTATATATTACTGTCTCTACTTAATTTGGTCAATACTGTCCTATTTTAAGTTGTGTTTTTTATCTATGATACTTTCCTTGGTGGTGCCAATGGTGATTTTGTGCCACTGAATCGGTTCCTAGTCATCGTGACCCTTTCTAAAAGGCAGCTCACATTTAACATGACCAAATTAAAATCTACGGTATTATGATTCACATCACTGGTTTATTTCCAGAGTTGCCATCATGTCATGATAAAAATTTCTTGTTGCTGCTTTTGTTAAGTGTCATTGAGTTGGCTGAGTGCTTATTCTACAGCATCACACCAGGGCTAGCGTCATCCTAAACTTCACCTTTTCCCTTAGCCTGAATTCCCAAGTGCAACAACCTCATGGGAGCCATGTCTGACTTTCTCTGGCTCTACTAGGGGAAAAGAGAATCAAATTCAAAATCAGTGCAAGGCTTATTCCTATGAAGTGAAGGTGAGACATGAGGCCTCTACCATACAGCTTTCTTTACTCTATTCCGATACTAACCACAACATTCTCTGCTTCACATCTGGCCTGGACAATCCATTGTGATGGCCAACAGAACCCATAACAATACTCAAGATAAAAGGTTTCTTAAGGGAAATGAACAGCTTACAATTCAGGATAAAAATAACAACTTGGGATGCAGTAGTCCTTCAATCAGGAGCACCTCTTCTCTGCTGAACTGCAGCCATGCTTCACTCTTATCTTTGGCTTTAGTCCTGTGTCCACTTGACCTCTGCCCTGCATGGGTTAAGTGTTACAAAGCATGTTTTATCCAGTCTGTGCAAATGTCCAAAGGGACACCTTCTGCAAACCAGTCTCCTGCCCAGAGGCACTCAGCTTCACTCAGTGCCTGGGCCTACAACCTCAAGTCGCTCTGTCCATGATACCGTCTGTCACTGCCTCTGGTACGGCTGCTTTCCTAGGCAGGAATCTTATGCCTACTCATGCTCTTCCTTCTTGATCATCTGTTCTGCTTCTGAAATGCCTCCTTTAACCTTCTCTGGATGGCAAAACAAATGAATGCTGCCTTAGAACCCTGGGTACTTTATGTGCATGACCCCACCTAATCAGTTGACACAGTGAAGAAGACATTGGATATATATATATAGAGAGAGAGAGAGAGAGAATCCTATTAAGTAAATTCAATGTCCCTTACCAAAGTTACCTTCAAGTCTCATTAAACATACCTCCAAACAATTAAAATTTTTAACACAAAAATCTTTCTACCTTGTCTTCCTACATGCATATAGGCTTCCTTCTGATCCATTTTCCATAGAAATATTCATTAAAAAAAAAAAAAGACAAAGTCGATAAAGTCATTCTTTATTTAAATATCTTCAGTTACTTTGTTTTTAGATCTATAAAAGGATTTAAATAGCATTTGATTCTATATGTGTTGTTCTTGTTTTTAAGTGCTGTTGAGTTGGCTCTGACACATAAATAGTACCCATTTGACCAAGCTTCAAAAAAATATTTTTTTTTATAAAGAAAACAAGTGTAATTCACTACAATTTGATGAACTTGACCTATACTTATGGATGAAGTTGCTTAAAATATAAACAAAGAGGGAAGGAATCTTCACTGCAAGAATCATTCCCATGCCCTTGGTACACAGGGTTGATAGGGATGGGGAACTTAGGCACTGGCCTAGTGTGGTGCTGTGGATTAATGCATCATACAGCAAAGCCATTTGAACTGCAAGGTTGGTGGTTCAAACTCACCAGCTGCTCCTTGGAAACCCTATACAGGGTCACTATGGGTCAGAATCGACGTGATGGCACTTAACACAACAACAACAACCTAAAATGGGGGGTTATAAAAGCACTACCACCACTCATCTGTCAGTTTGTTGTACACTGATGGCTTGTGAGTTGCTGTGATTCTGAAAGCTATGCCACTGGGATTTTAAATACCAGCAGTGTCACCCATGGAGGACAGGTTTCAGATGAGCTTCCAGATGAAGACAGACTAAGA
>NW_006408538.1:8289245-8290137 GCF_000296735.1 Chrysochloris asiatica | reverse complement strand
GCTTCCCTGTAGGTACATGGATGTTATCCTATCACAGACAGCATAGTTCCTCATGACAGATCTAGATATGTTCCTTTTTGATGATGAATGCAACACCATTCCTCTTCATTTGTCATTCTTGGCATAGTACATGTGGTTCTCAGATTCAAAATGGCCAATACACCACACCAGTCCATTTCAGGTCACTAATGCCTAAGATATCAATGTTTAGGCAATCTATTTCATTCTTGACATTTTCCAATTTTCCTAGATTCGTGCTTCATACATTCCTTGTTCTGATTATTGATGGATGTAACAGCTGTTTCTCTACATTTTGGGTTGTGCCCCATCAGCAAATGATGCCCTGAGAGTTTTACTCCTAAGCACTTTACTCCATTTGCGTCATCACAGTCAACTCTATTTTGAGGAGACACCTCTTCCCCAGTAACATTGGAAGGATCTTTTTCTGGCACTATATCTGTCAGTGTTTCTTTGGTATTCATAAGGTTTTCAGTGACTAAATATTCAGTAATAGTTCATTTCTCCTTCTTCCTAGTCTGCCTTTGTCTGGAAGCTCATCTGAAACCTGTCCACAGTGGGTAACCCTGCTGGTATTTAAAATACCCATGGCACAGCTTCCAAAATCATAATACTCACAAGCCAATCAGTATGACAAATTAACAGACCAGTGGTGGTCTCTACCCTTTGACTAAGCCCATTCACATGTATATGTATATCGCCTTGGGCCTCTGGCAGAGTGGATTCAGTAGTCCTGGACCCCTATGAGCCATCTAGTTCAAACAGTCTGATATCCACTCTCCCATCTGCTTAAGCATTTTGCTCCCTCTTGAGTATTCTGGAACACTTAACTGTGCTCATGAGGAATCTGTACCTGGACCAAGAAGCAGTTGTT